>NC_142508.1:49862692-50165961 GCF_057876585.1 Rhinolophus sinicus
CAAGAGAAGTGGAGTGAACAAAGTTGCACATGATGAATCAAAAACAGGCCCTGCCACCAGGGAACCTGAGTGACAGAGTAGAATAAACACAGTTGGAGATATGCAAGTTTTCAACAAACGTACCTCCCTAGCACCCTTTCTGAGGAAGCTACTAAGGGATGTGCTCCAGGAAAACAAGGGAGTAAACCAAGAAAGTGAGAGATCTGGATCTCAGAAGCAGGGATCCAACACAAGAGCATGGCGGAAATACTTCCCTCATCCCGGGAATATAGAGAAAGAAGATTCTCAGACCATCAGTTGGGCCCCAGTCACCGAGAACATCCGGCCCAGACTGGAGCAGCAGAAGCTTCCAGAAAAGCTGTTTTCACAGAGATGAGATGAATAGATGGTCTAATACGTTTGAAAGTAGTGGGAAGAGAGTCACATGACTGGGAGTGAGTTTGGGGTTGAATTAGTGATAAGTGCACAGAAACGTAAGCCAGCCAACCACAACCAACCAACCCAAACCACAAGACACAATAAAATGCTCAATAAAGAAAAGTTACAGTATGCAGCAAAACTCGGCTGTGAATCCTGGCTATGAAATCATCATGAAGTCAGCATTGACCATGGAGCTGGCCAGGGAGGGTGCAGGCCGTCTAGTGTGGGGAATGGACACATCATGTCTAAAGCAGAGCATCAAGAGGTGCTCATATACAAACATTCATCGTGACACGGAGGCAAAGGCCTCAAGAATGAGCTCCATGCACTGAGCATAAATACTCACGGACAGGAAACGGTGTCAAGGGGAAGGAGGACCTGGGAGGGACGTTATAGCTCATACAAGCCTACAGAACTGTTTGACCTTCTCAATGAGCTGTATTTATAATTGTGATAAAGCGAGAAACTAAATAAAAAGTGAGAGGCAATTTGCCATCGTTCAATTGTTGGAGAAAGGAGGAAATGTAATGATCATAAACACTGCTGTGGGGGTGCCTGGAGTCCGGGCTGCCTTCTGGCCGGCGTGGACAGTGGTGCAGTCCCTTTGGAAATGCCTGGTCACTTGTGCCACACACACCTTCCACGTGCAGCACCCACAGGCATACTTACACCCGGAGAAAGCTCTGCACATCAGGGGGCTTAGGATATTCACAGTGGCCTTCTTGGTGATGGTGAAACACTGGAAGGGGATCAACAAATGGTACATCCGCACAAGGAAATAGTATACAGCAGTGAAAACGAAAGCCCTTCAGCTATGGATACACCTCAGATGCACCTTAGAAACAGAAGAGTCAGTGGAAGCAAGTCACAGAATGAAATATACCCTGGATGACAGCATGGTAATACAATTCAAAAACAAGCAAGGCAAATTGCAGGGTTTAGGGACACTCTATATATGGTAAAACCATAAAGAAAAGCAAGAGAATAAAAAAATTATGGAGTGTGGCTGTCTCTGGGGGCAGAGCCAGGGGTGGGTCAGGCAATTCCCAAAAAGGCACGAGAGGGCAGATGGTTTGTATCTTCATTGGGAGGTGGGCTCGCAGGGTAGATTTTGCCCATGAGCTCACAGCTCTTCTGTGCATTGTGTATATTCACTTGAATGTATCAAATATACCATTACAAGGATGGGTAAAAAAAGCCCCGTCCACGGACCTTCCCGGAGTCCTGTGCTGTGGGTCATGTGCATTCGGAGTGGAACTCACTGCGTCCTGAGCTCCCAGCCATTGACCTGTGTGTCAGGCACCTCTTCATTTCAGCCCCAGCTGAGAAATGGCATTTTGTTGGCGCTGACATTGCGTTCCTTCCCACACCTACTCAAGGCAAAGCCCTGGCAGGGGCCAGGCCAGGGGACAGCAAGAAGGTGGGAAATGAGAGGACAGCCATCTGCAGCCCAGATCAGCGGCCCCCACGTGCTGGGCGGTGGGAACTGGCTCCTGTGGACAGGTGTGCTGGGCAGAGGAAGGGGAAGGGAGAGGCATGGGCTGAGAGCGCTCAGAGCAAATGGGCAGGTGCAGACCACCACTGGGAACTGAGTGTTCCAATGACAGCCGACATCAGCAACCAGGACGGCTTCCCCTGGGCTCCAAGTAGCATGATGACACTGCCACCAGGGGAAGCGTGGCTGAATCCTGCGTCTTAGGCTGTAAAGGGTTCTGTGGGAAGGACAGGGGACTCTCAGGGGAGGACAGCATTGTGGGCTGTCCTCCCACACCCGTCTGCCTCTGTCCACCACTGCTTGGCTCTCCTTAGAAGGGGCCCCAATCCTGGGACGCTCAGTGGTCGAGTCCCTGCTCGTTTTCTCTGGAGCCTGTTTTGCGATTTAGCCGGGGGCTCTGCCTGCACATGGAGCTGCAAGACCACTGCAGCGACATCATCAAAGCGTCAAGGTGAGCGGCATACCTGGGCACACCTGGGCTGCGCCTTGCCTTAGCGTTCACAGCTAACCTGCGGGCCGCGCTCCCTTGGTCAGCGATCAGAAAAGGTGCTTGCCTGAGAACCCACACCAACTCCACGAACCCCTCGGGATCATAAGACATTTCAAAAGTACAGAAAGGACAAGAAAAATAATATAACACGTACCATGACACACCCCAGCCCCTGGCCAAAATTTTTGGCCAACATTAGGAAAACTTTCAAACACAGAAAGGCTGAAAGAATGGTGCAGCACACCCTCATAGATTTGCCACCTTGGTTCACAGTTTTCCACAGTTCACTATGTCTTATTACAAATTTGTCCACCTCTCCCTCCCGCTATCTGCCGATTGATCTATCTTATTTTTCATGCATTTCAAAGGACATAGCAGACATCCATACACACCATCCCTGAACACGTCAGCATGAATTGCATTAACTAGAGTTCAACATTTTTTTAAGGGAAATTACTGATGGTAAAAAGCACACATCGTAAATGTACCAGTCCGTGGGTATTGACGGAGGCCTCCCCCACTGTGACTCAAACCCTGTCAAGGTATAGACAGTTTCCATCGTTCTAGAAAGATTCCTCGTACCCTTTCCCTGCCAATCCCCCAGCCCCTCACACAGCCAACTGCTTACCACCTAGCGTTTCCTCCAATAAATGTCAAAGTCTACAATAAACAATTTAAATAGCAATGGCTTGAGTCATTAGAAATGGGAAAATGGGTGGCAGGTCTCATGACATAAAGTATTAACCACATTCCTGATGGACTTTCACGGGCTCTACTGTCCCCTAAAAGCTCAGCGTTGAGATGCTTCAAATTCTGTGTGCCTGTGCATGGAGCTCAAGGGCTGCTGGGAATTGGTGTACTCCCTGAACGCCTGCAAATCTTATCAGAAATAGCCCAGAGGAAACCACTTTGGGGGTAGGAGGGGCTTACAGATGTAGTCTACAGCCTCCTCCATCTCACTGGCGACATGAGATGTGGCTGCTTCTCGTAACCGGGATTACTGTCAAGGCCAGGGCAAATTTACAAGTTCACGGTCAGGTTCTTTCTTGTGGTGCTCTGCCACAGCCCACAGATAAGGTCTAGGGTTGACATCTGGACGAGCTGCGCGCTCTGCACAGACCTGGCAACATTCTGCACCTCTTCCCTGTGCTCCCACCGCACACATTGGCTCCAGATGTTTCCACAGCATCTTCAGCAGGGTGGACCTCAGAAGATCATTTCCTTCCCAAGGAAAATGGAAACGCGGAGCCAAGGGCCAGGGTACAACAGGCGACAGTAGCACACTCTGCACGCGGACCTCCTTCCCATGGCCCCTGGGGGCTTCCCCACCAGGCCCAGAAACGGCCCCAGGTGCTTCTCAACACAGCACCAGGCGGCTGCAACCCAGCGCCCTGGTCCAGCTTTAGATGTGACCTCACTGTTCAGCCTAAAGCACAGGGTGATGAGGGAGACCCAGAAGCACTATTTCGAATCAGCTCTACATATGCAACGCCCCCAGGGCTGCCTTCTGTCCTGCTGTGGACACAATCAGCCCTGCCCTCTAAGCCACTTCCATCAATGGCCTTGGACTCGGCTGAAGACGATTTTCCTGTCCTTGGGTCCATTCTGAGAACCCCTCAAATACCTGGGTCACAACTCTCGTCCATGAACACCCCAAACCGTGCCCCAGTGTCAGCTCAGTACCAACACGGACGCAGTACAAACCCACGTCCTGACGTCAGCACAACGCTCACCACGTCCCAACGTCCACACAACACTGACCAACATCAGCTCCGTCCTAACCAGGCACCCGCTTCAGTGCAACACTAACACATGCTTATCCTCAGCTCACCCCTAACCCACGCACAATATAACCCGTGTCAATCAGCGTGGCGCCAAATCAAACTCCAAAGACAAGAGAAGGCTGTCCCTTACCTTTGCGATACCAGGTCACAGGCTTATATTTCCACCCCGAGGAATGTGCCAGCCTGCCCGTGGGTGCACGGCTCTTCCCTTGCAATCACCGGCAGACTCTGCGAATTACAAATGAGCATTTAGACTGAAACACAAGCGGCAGTGCTTTGCACGTCTCAGGAAACCACCATGATCCAGCCCCATAGGGAGGGGTGGCTGCTGGGCCACCAGGAAGCCAGGGGCCCTGCCTGTTGGCTCTCCTCCCACCCCCACTGTGCCCCACCCAAGAGCCACACCCACCATCCAGCGTGTGTGTCTTCATTTTTGTCCCTGTTCCCATTGTGACAAACGTGCATGGCCACAGTCACCTATAGGCACAGCCATGGAGGTTGTTGTGGCACAGTTTCCTTGACACCTTCCTGATATTACTCACCCTCTGTGCCTCCTTCAAAGTCAATGGATAGAATTCTAATGTGTTCTTGTGGGTCACTGCGTGGTGTCCCTGGGAAGAGAGGTGTCACTGGAGGGAGGGGGTGACCTTGTTTGTCCCCCTCACCATGGGCATCACTTGCTGCCCTGTGCAGCGCCACAGGAAGGATGCTGAGAGGTACCAGGTGGGGTAGGGTGGGTCTCTTCCCCAGGCTCCCAGGAGGGGACTTTTGTCTTGATGGGTCTTCATTGCTGCTTTTCCCAGCACCTCTTGTCCTCAGCTTCCAGGCTTCTGTGTCAGCTTTGGAATTTGTAGTCAGTAACTTGTGGTCTGGTACCCACCCCTCCCCTCCTGGTGTCCCCCATCTAGCCTCTTGGTTGTTTCTTAACTTGCTTGACGTCTCCCTTATCTGGACAGCGAAAGTGGCAAGAAGCCTGATGTCTACCAGGACACTTCCGTTCCCACCCACAGGCTTTCGGGGAAGGGAAGAATCAAAACTTGTGCCCAACATCTGTTCAGAAACTGCTGAATTCGGAGCCACCAGACCGGGTCCTGCCCTGCTCGCTGGGCTTGCTTCCGATGGAGCCCAGGCATTTACCATGTCTTTCGAAGCCTCAGTTGGTCTATTTAGAAAGAGACCTGTGCCTCCCTCTCAGGACGGTCACAAAGATGGAATGAAACTGTGGGGACTCGAGAAGTTCTAAGCATGACAGGCTTTGGAGGTATCTTCCCACCCCCAGCTGTCAACGCCACGCCAGCAATGCTGTGCCAGGAATGCCAATGGCTACAGGAATGACAGGTGATAGCTTCAATCCTCTGTCCTCACTGGCATCCATTATCTGAACGAACGCTCACTAATGTCAAGTGGTTCCCCCAAGGACGTGTGTTCCTACCCTCCGGTGATGCCTCCTATTTAAAAAGGATCACGGCGGCGGCTCGGTCTGCGGAGTCCCAGCTGTGTTCTTGTGCAGTCGGTTAGGCTTACCCTCGCCAGGTGCTCGCTGGCTACTTCCACCCTCTGGTTTATGTAGCATCGTTTGGACTGTCAGCAAAACATAAAACATAGCTGCCTTCAGAGGCCAACTACACCATAGGCTCCTATCTCATCCGCTGTCTAATGAATAGTTTCCAGGTCACCGTGGCCTGGGGGGGACATCTGGCCTCCATCTCTCCAGCCCACAGATGTTGAGGGACAGACAGGCTTTCCCCCCTCTCATGGTCTCTCTTTAAGGAGCATTAAAAAAAAAAAATCTTGAAATTGGAGAATGCTGGTGTGTGTGTGTGTGTGTGTGTGTGTGTGTGTGTGTGTGCGCGCGCGCGTTTGTAAAATAGCCTGGCTGTTTGCAGGGGCCTGGTGGTACCCCTTAACCCAGTCTTCTCCATCACAGGTCTTCAGACACATCACAGCTCTTCTGATCCTTGGTGACAAGGGACGACCAAGGACCACAGTCAGTCCTCCAAGAAGCTCTAGTCCTTTATTCCAAAACAGCCCTTCTGTCTGATTACAACTTTTCCCCACGTAGAACAGACACACAGAAAAGTGAACGCATAGCATACAGCTCCCTACACTGCCACGTACCGAGCACACCCGGTAACCAGAGCCCCACTGAGAATCAGAATATGGCCCCCCTTCCTCAGATCTGCCCACCTGTGGCCTGGCTCCGACAGCCCAGAGGGCTGGTCCACTGGGTAACTTTTGTTGGTAGAATCACAGGGTGTGACTTCCTTCATTCAACTCTATGTTTAGGAGATTCGTCATATTTTCATTTTTAATTGTTGCTCATATACATATAGGGTAAAATTTACCGTCTTATCCATTTTTAGGTGTAGAGCTCATGGCGTCAAGTGCATTCACATTGTCGTACAACCATCCCCACCATCCATCCCCACAGGTCTTTTCACCTCATAAAACTGAAACTCTGTCTCCATTGGACAATAAGTCCCCCTCCCTCCCCCTCCCAGCCCCCATCCTGCTTTCTGTCTCTATGAATCTGACTACCATGGGTCCCTCATCTAAGTGGGATCATACAGTATTTGTCTGTGTGACTGGCTTATCTCACTTCGTATAATGTTTTTAAGGTTCATACATGTAGCATGTGTCAGTTTCCTCCCCTTTTAAAGTTGAATAATATTCCATGATAGATATACAGACCACAGCTTGTTTATCCATTCATCCATCAATGGACACTTGGGTTAGTTCCACCCAAGTGGGTGTACAAATATCTTTTTGAGACTCTGCTTTCACTTCCTTTGGGTATGTAGCCCAAAGTGGGATTGCTAGGTCCTATCGTAATTCTACTTTTAGTTTTTCTGAGGAACTGCCGTACTGCTTTCCGCAGAGGCTGCACCCTTTTTCATTCCCAACCACAGTGCACAAGCGTGCCAATTTCTCCAAATCCTTACCAACATTTATCTCCTTTTGATGTAGCCATCCTAGAGGGTGTGAGGTGGTCTTTTACTGTGGTTTTGATTTGTATTTCCCTGATTTGTGACGTTGAGCATCTTTTCATGGGTAAGAATTGTCCATATTGTTGTGTAAATCCTATTATGTGAACAGTTTATCCAAGTAGTCTCCTACTGATGAGCACGCAGGTAGTTTCCAGCTGGGGCTGCTAAGACGGTCTCAGTACACATCTTTCGTGAACACACATGAGCATTCCCACCCAGGTGTGGGATAACTGGGCTGTGGGTAGAGAGGGCGGAATGGTGTCCCAGTTTAGATGCACCCGACCATGCACGCACCTCTGGGAGCTTCATGTTCTCTGGACACTAGGCGTGGCCCAGGGGGTCTCACTTTAGAGCTTCTGCTGAATGGACGGCCGTATCTCAGGGGGGGTTTAGTTACACTTCCTTGACGGCTAATAAAACTAAGCACGTTTTCCTATTCATTTGGGTTTCTTCTTTGTGAAATGTATGTTTCAGACTTTTGCCCACTTTTATGTTGGGGTGTTTGTCTTTTTCCTACCGGTTTGTAGGAGTTTTTGAAAAATGCATTCTGCATAAAGGTCCTTTGTTGGATGAATATGGATTGAGAAAATGCTGTAAGGGACAGAGCCATGACTGTCTTTCTCCAAAGATCATTCTTTCCCTAACACGCCATCATGCCAATTGTAGCAAATGGCTTCCACGAGCAATTTCCTTCCCTCCCTCCCTTTCTTCCTCCCTGCCTTCCTTCCTTCCTTCTTTCATGAATGAGAACATCTGCCACATCTAGAGCCTGACACAACCCCCCACCCCACTCCGCTGCTCTCGTCTTAAACACAGCCCAGACGAAGCAGTGCCAGCCTCCATGCCAGGTGGCTTCCCTTCTATACACTATACAAGCGTTTCTCCCAGGGCATCCGAGGCCCTCACAGGTCAGCCCCACTGTGAACTCATATCCCTGCCCAGGTGCGGGGAGCACGCGGGCCTCACACACCTGCCTGTGCTGGTCCCAGCTGGCCCTCCTTCCTGTGGACTCACTCTCCACAGCCCCTGAGCTGTGCGAGCCCCTCGCTTGCCCCCTCCCTGGTGATGATGAGCCGGGCCTGTTCCTGTGTTCCCATGTGCTCTGTCAAACCTGTCCCAGCAGCTTTTCCATGGAGTCCATTATTAATGAAGATGTCACGCGGGGTCTCAGCTCCCGCTCCCCACACCAGAACACAGGATAGGGTGAAGCCAAAAAGGAACACCCACGGAGCCATCGATAGGGGAGTCATACCACTTTAGTCTCACTGGCGGCTGGGTTGGAGACACAGGAAGCAGGAGCCACACAATCCGCAACCTGCCGTCTACTTCTCTGCAACCAGCCCCTTACTAACTGCAATCCGCACCTGTTATCTCAGGCATGGCTGTTATATCAGTGGCCAATGGCTAACTGATTACAGCTGATGGCCATTTACTACCCGAGCCAGCACCTTTCACGTGAGGCCGAGAGCCTGGAAACTGGTCTCTGGGACTCTGTCCCCACAGAAGACAAAGATTACAGTGGCTGAGGTTGCTGAGCTCTGCCGGAGGCCAGGCCTGGACCAGAACATTCCACACAATATCCCACTGACTCCTCCTAACAACCCCGGAAAGCCAGTTCATCTTATAGATGAGGACCCTGAGGCTCAGAGAGGCAAAGCAACTTGCCCCAAGCCACACAGCGAGTAAGTGATGATCTGACTCCACAATTCCAGAGTGGCTGCCAGCACTGCATGGGGGACCATGCCTCAATGGCCTCTATGCTCCAGGGCCGAAAATCAGAGTAAATGAGTGAAGGCTCAAGCAAACAGCATAGGTCTCAAAGCCAAAAGGGCTCAGTTGTTAGCCATTAACTGGGGACTTTCCAACACGACCCGGGCCTGCCCAGTAACACAGACTTTCCTTCCCATACAGGAACAATAAGAAGAAGGGAAAAGCCAAGAGAAAAATAATAAGCAGAGAAAAATAGTCTTGGAAATTTTCCCCTGAAGCAAGCATAATTGCTTTGGATATCTGGAATTTGGGCGCCGTTGGAGAAACATCAGGTCATGATCAGTGTTTTATTTCACGTGCTGCAGGCAGATGGAATAACGGCCGTCTGCAGTGGCTCAGTTGCTGCTCAGAAGCCACGTGAAGGCCCAGAGAAGTCGTCCTGATAAACAGGCCCTGGCGCCCTTGGCTGTTCCCACTTTCCACTCACTTTGCAGGCTTGGGATGCTCACATTTGAGGGGCTCAAGTTGCTGGCTGTCCTCCACAACATCACGAAGCCATCAGCACACATTTCCTGCAGGGCCCCGGCCTTGCCCAGGGCCCACAGGGTCCCGGGTTGAGAGCCTTCGCGCAGCTCATACACTGTGTATTTCAATTACAGAGCGATCTGTCCTTGGGAAGGGGCTGAGGCCAGGGCCAGGCTGGGGAGGTCAGGAGGTCAGGGGCAAGCCCCAGGGTCTGCGGTCTTCACCAGTGTAGACAATCACACTGGGCTTGAGGGCTCTGGGGCTGCTCCAGCTCAGGGCACTGGGAAGTATCATGAACAGGGCATGCGTCCCTTTGTATTCATGAGGTGAGGTGGGCGCAACGTTGAGTGCAACGGAGAAGCCGCCTAATCCAGCGTGGGGTTCCTAGCACTTTTCTCAGGAAAACTGGCGGAGGCGTGTCCCAGGCAGGAGAACAAAAGGGCTGGGGCTGTGAGAGTGTGAGTCTAATCTGAGGATGAAGATGGGGGCGCGGGGGCACACCTGTGCACTCTCTCTGGCCTCCCTCCCTCCCTGCTCTGCTGGGCAGCTTCCCACCAGCACCCAATAGCCCTGGGTTTTCAGATGTGGATAAAACACCACCCTGGGCTTGGAGTCTGCTCTTTTGCGCTGCCCTGGTTGGTGAGCAGGGTGTGTACACCCGTGGGGCCCAGCGAGCCCGTGGGAAGAAGAGTGCAGGCGCTCAGCAGATGCCAGCCCTCCTTTCTCTCCTGCAGGTGCTCCAGGGGGCAGTTCCTTCTGCCAGCTGGGTCTCCACCTGGCTCTTGAGCTCCTGGAGCAGAGGTCCTAGGCAGAAGATGCACCTGTAGCCCTGTCGGCATCCCCTTTCCAAATAAAAGTGGGAGCTTGTAAGCTTTGCCTCAGCTCTGCTTTCTGGAGCACCTGGCTGAGGCAGCCAGAGTCACAGATCTCACCCCAAAGGTACGCGGCATGGGGCCAGACAGGGCCAGGGCAGACGGCTGAAGGGGAAGGAAGAGAGGGGCAAACCCAGAGGAAGACACAGGCCTCTAGGTGGCTTTCAAGAGTCGGCGAGAGCCTGACAGACAGCTCTTGTGCACGGAGACCTGGGACGAGTCAACACATGTCTCCTCTTAACCGGGCCCTTCATTTTCACACGTGTAAACTGGGCGGAGAGACATGTCAAATAAATAAAGTGAAGATCAAGGAGATGCAGGATTTGGAAAGCAGAGAGGGCTCCTCAGAGCACCACTGTCATAGGTATTAATTCAAGGCAAGATCGGGCCCTTTGGGGAAAGCCTAGCCCCCGAGGCCTCTGATCCCCAGAGGGTCTGCTTTGCCCCAGAAGCAAAGATCTACACGACAGCACTTTAAGTTACCTGGGGAAGTGTGCTCAGACTCAGAGGTGGGGTTTCAGGGGAGCTTTGTTCCTGGGAATCCAATGTAACCTGGGACCACCCGAGCCTGGGGACAATTGTCAAACCTCACCAGGCTGAGAGGACTCAACATACCCTTGGAGAGTCACTGCATCCTCCTCCTTGGGGAGAGGGCTGTTTGGGGAGCATGAGAAACACACCAGAGCCATAAAGATTAGCTAATGAAAACGGCAGCCTTTCAAAGAGTCAGGACATGAAACTGAAGTTAGAAAGTACTGCAAGGCCCAGCCAGACAAACCACAACAGAGGCCAAGCAGGGTCTTTTTTTTGGAAGATAGTATCAAGAAAAGCGAAAACAACAAGAGCAAAAGCAAAAACAACTGGAGTCAGAATCTGGGCGGGAGATTGCCAAGGTCAGAGACCCCAGACAGAGGCCTCGCAGTTCAGGCCTTGAGACTCAGAAAATTCAAACAAGTCTGAATTTTGGAGCGAAGCACTGAGTCTGCTCGACAGAAGGCGAGTTGGCTGGCCAGGCAGCAGGTGGCCGATGGCTGCCCTTTCGCAGAGCAGTCCCATACTCTCTCCTGAGACTCCCAAGGACCCCACCTTCCTAGGAGTCTTGTGACCCCAGTTCCCGCTTGGACTCTGCCAGACCACCCCACTGTGTCCAACATTGGTCACGCCCATGTGCCTTCCCCCAGCAGGGTCCCAGGGCTTCCTCCCCAAAGGCTGAGCTACCCAGCACCAGCCCCCACCTTCTGTTTGAGAGAGATGGACTTGGAAACCCTGGCAGCCAAGGCACAGGGCCACCAGTGAGCATGTAAGACCTGGACAAGCGAGGTACTTCCAAGTCTTGGTGCCATTTATTTTCTCCCCTCCTCTTTTGCGCCTTAGCCGAGCTGGCCTAAAGAGCAGCGGTCAATTTGGTTAAAAAATTAGTATGACAATTATTTGCCACTGCCACTTCCTCCTCTGGCTTTCTCTAATTAGCCTGGAGAGTATGAGGGCTCCACAGAGCTGGTGTGACTGCCCCAGAGTGCCAGCGAGGGTGAGCATGGTAGGGACAAAGTCCCAGAAGCAGACAGGTGGCCTCGTGGCAGGGGTTATGTGGATGCAGTGGGCACCTGGGCAGGATGTGGAACAGGGCACTGCCAGCTCCCAGGCCTCGCTTGGCTTTCTCTGAATTGCTCTGGTAAAGCCCCACTGCTAGAGTATTGAGCTGGTGTGAACGGTGCATGTCACACCTCTCCCTGAC
The DNA here is from genome assembly GCF_057876585.1 of Rhinolophus sinicus. Lineage (NCBI taxonomy): Eukaryota > Metazoa > Chordata > Mammalia > Chiroptera > Rhinolophidae > Rhinolophus > Rhinolophus sinicus. The sequence continues at coordinate 49,874,711 of NC_142508.1, forward strand.
ACAACTGAGTCTTAGAGAAAACATGTCTGTCATGCTGCCATCACCTGACCAGTGCCTCCAATGGCCACAGCCACATGGGCTCTGCTGAAGCCAAAAGTGAGATGCCCCCTGCTTCCTGTGGGTCCCTCCCTCTGTCAGCTTTGGCGCCAGGCCCCCAGCTGCATTCGGCCTGGGATTGACAGCGGTATTTCCCCTGCTTCTCTGCCCAACTTGTGCTCAGGCATCTGCTATTTGGCACTACAGCATCTTGGCAGAGGGTGGAGAGGGCAGATTTGGCCACAGTGACTATTTTCCCATGGTGGTACAACAGCCCTAGCATTCGTGTTTAGGTGCTCTGGCCAGCTTTTTCTAAACAAAATGCTATGATTAAAAGCTTTTGGCTGGAGAGATCAGGTCAGCAAACCCTATGTGTTCTTTGCAAAGTGAGACCCCATCCATCCTATATCCTGCACCTGCTAGGTGAGCAAACACTTGACATTGAACTACTGTGATTTTACTGTGGAGGGTATGGGGCCTCATAAATGGCTGCTGAATTGACCTCAATCTAAAGATAACAGATATTCCTTTAATATATATGTATATATCTATATCTATATCTATATCTATATCTATATCTATATCTATATCTATATCTATATCTAAAATCTCCTAGAATCAAGAAAAACACCATGAAGGATGGCAGAGTTGATAATCACTCTGCCTGTGACTTTCTGTGAACACATTAAAATTACAACTAAATTATAGAACAATCAACCTGGAGAACCATCTGAAGTCTAGCTGAACAGAAGCGTTATAACTAAGGATATAAAGAAGAAGCCACATGGAAACTTGTAAGAGGGGCGGAGACCTGAAACAGGGCTGGCCCCAAACCTCTGTGTGGCAGACGAAAATTGGGAGAGACACCTCAGCCACAGAGGTTCCCCACGGAAGAGCAAGGGACCCCAGCCTCACACCAGGCTCCCCAGCCAGGAGTACTTAGTGCCAGGAAGAGGAGCCCCCACAACTTCTGGCTGTGAAAAATCAGTGGGGATTCCGACTGTCTGGGTGGGACAGAAGGCAGTGGGAAACCCAGCTGTCCTCTGAAAGGGCCCGTGCACAGATTCACTCGCTTGCAGGTACTCACCCTGGGCTCTGGTGGAGGGATGGTGATTTGGGGGCATCGGAGACATATGGGGGGCAGACTGAGGTGTGTGGCTTCGGGGTATGAGCTGGAAGATAGTCACCATTTTCCCTGTGTGGGGAACTCCTTCTGTGCAGCCGGCAGGTGGGCGCCATCTTCCTTGTGTTGAGCCCGCCCCCTACACTTACGGCCAAATCTGAATCTGATTGGTCTGGTGAGCTCCGCAGCTCCGTCCTGCTGACTCACTGGAATCCCGCCCCACCAACTCCCACAGCAGGAGGCTTTGTCAGCAGCTGAACCTTATCAGAGCCAGCAGGCAGCCGCAGGCCTCGATGTGTCCTGGCTTTTTGTGGAGCTACCCCAGGCCCAGGACTGGTGGTAGCCCTCCTCAGTTTGCAGTGTGGCCTCTCCCACATGCCTCCAGGTTCAGCACACAGGCAGTGACCAACTCTGGATCACTTTGTAGCTCCTACGAGGTAGTCCCTAGCTGGTCACAGGCAGTGGGTGACATGGGCCTGTACTGGAGCTCTTCCCAAGAGACCCCAGAAAAACATACTTGGAGGTTGGCTTCAGATCACAGCAGAGCACCACCCAATTAGCCCCACAAGCAGCACACCCAAAGGGTGGTCTCCATAGTCATGAGAGCCCACTCGGGTGAATCCCACTCACTGGGGTAAGCCCCCCACACAGCAGACTATAAGCTGTGGACATGGCCAAAGCCCATAGCCAATCAGCGTGAGGGTCAGTCCAACCCACTGATGTGCCAATAGCAACCAAGGCTCAACTATAACAGGAGGGCACACACAACCAACACAAGGGATACTCCTGGAGCACCCAGTGCAGGTGACCAGGGAGACTGTGCCAGGGCCCTACAGGGCACCTACTACATAAGGCCATCTGGCAAGTGATGTAGCAGATCTACCTAATACATGGAAATAAACACAGAGAGGCAGCCAAAATGAAGAAACAAAAAAATACATCCCAAATAAAAGAACAGGAGAAAACTCCAGAAAAAAGAGCTAAACGAAATGGAGGCAAGCAACCTACCAGATACAGAGTTCAAAACACTGGTTATAAGGATGCTCAAGGAACTTAGTGGAACTTCAACAAAGAGATAACAAGCACTAAAAAGGACATAGAAACCATAAAAAAGAACCAGTCATCAGTGAAGACTACAATAACCAAAATGAAAAATGCACTAAAAGGAATCACTAGCAGACTAGATGAAGCAGAGGATCAAATTAATGATTTGGAAGACAGTGTAGCAAAAAACACCCAAATAGAACAGCAAAAGGACAAAAGAATTTAAAAAATTGAGGATAGTTTAAGAGACTTAAATTTCCCCAAGCACTGGGGTACCAGAAGGAGAAGAGAGAAAGCAAGGGGTTGAGAACCTATTTGAAGAAATAATAACTGAAAATTTTCCTAACCTGGCAAAGGAAATAGACATACAAGCCCAAGAAGCACAGAGAGTCCCAAACAAGGTGAGCCCAAACAGACCCACACCAAGAAACATTATAATTAAAATGGCAAAGGTTAAAGACAAAAATAGAATCCTAAAAGCAGCAATAGAAAGGCAACTAGTAACTTATAAGGGAGCTCCTGTAAGATTGTTAGTTGATTTCTCAACAGAAACTTTGCAAACCAGAAGGGATGGGCAGAAAATATTCAAAGTGATGGAAAGCAAGGATCTACAATCAAGACTACTCTACCCAGCAAGGCTATCATTTAAAATTGAAGGACAGATAAACAGCTTCCCAGACAAGAAAAAGCTAATGGAGTTCATCACCACCAAACAGGTATTACAAGGAATGTTAGAGGGACTTCTTTAAGACCAAAAATGGAAGAAGATCAAAAATATAAGTAATAAAATGGTAATAGTTACATATCTACTAACAGTTACTTTCAATGTAAATGGATTAAATGCTTCAATCAAAAACATAGGGTAGCTGAATGGATAAGAAAACAAAACCCTTACATACTTGTATGCTGTCTACAAGAGACTCACTTCAGATTGAAAGACACACACAGACTGAAAGTAAAGGGATGGAAAAAGATACTTCATGAAAATGAAAGAAACAAAGAAAGCTGGGGTAGCAATACTTATGCCAGACAAAATAGTCTTTAAAACAAAGGTTATAACAAGAAACACAGAAGGACCCAGTAATCCCACTTCTGGGTATTTATCTGAAGAAACCCAAAACACTACTTCAAGGGGATGTGTGCATATGTTCATTGCAGCATTGTTTACAATGGCCAAGATGTGAAGGCAGCCTGGGTGTCTGAATGGATGAATGGATAAAGAGGAGGTGGTACATATATACAATGGAACCTTGCTCGGCCATGGAAGGGGAGGGGTTCTTGCCGTCTACAGTGGCATGGATGGACCTGGAGGTTATTGTGCCAAGTAGAATATGTCAGACAGAGAAAGACAGATGCAATGTGATTTCCCTTATATGTAAAATCTGAAGAACAAAATAAACAAACAAAACGGAAACAGACTCATAGATACAAAGAACATTTTGATGGTTGGCTGATGGGAAGGGGGTTGAGGAGGTGGGTGAAAAATGGGACGGGATCAAGAAGTACAAATTGGTTGTTACAAAGTAGTCATGGGGATGTAGGGTATAGCAGAAGGAATATAATCAATAATATTGGTGTCAGATGGATACTAGATTTATTGGGGTGATAGATGGGAGGAGGTTGGGGGCAGGGTGACAAAGGTGAAGGGATGAAGAAGCACAAACTTGTAGTTACAAAATAGTCAAGGGGATGTAAAGTAAAGCACAGGGAATATAGTCAATAGTATGGTAATAGCTATGTATGGTGCCAGGTGGGTACTAGATTAGTCAGGGGCATCATTACTTAAATTATGCAAATCTAACCACTGTGCTGTACACCTGAAATTAATACAAAATAATATTGAACGTTAACTGTATTGAAACATTCAGAAAGGGGAGGGGAGGTGAAGGGGAATAAGAGGTTTAAATTTCCAGGTATAAAACAAATCAGTCATGGGGATGTCATGTGCAGCATGGGGAATATAGTCAATAATATTGTGATAGCAGGTACGGTGTCAGATGGTTGCTGGATTTATCATGGTGATCACTTCTTTAGGTATGTAAATATTAAACAACTATGGTGTACGCCTGAAACTGATATTACGTTGTACGTTAGCTATGTTTTTTAATAAAAAGTTAAAAAAAGAAAAAAGAAAATAAAAACACCATGAGTGGAAAAATGGGAAAAGGATGTGATGGTTCAGAGAAATGGCTCCCAGTTGTGTAAAAAGACATTCACCCTCACTCCTAACAAAAGAAATGGAAGTTAACTTATAAAGAGCTACAGCTCTGCAGTGATTAAAACAGCACGGCATTAGCAAAAAGATAGATACAAAGGTCAATGGAACAGAACAGAGAGGTCAGAAATAGAACCATAAAATATATAGTCAACTGATGTTGGGCAAAGGTGATTTAAAATGGGTCATACACGTAAACGTATAATGCAAAGTAGAAACTTCTAGAAGAAAACAAGGGAGAAATTCTGCTTAAACATAAGGTTGCCAATGAGTTTTAGATATGATACCAAAAGCATGATCCATGAAAATAAACTGATAGACTGGAGTTTATAAAATTTTTTATTAAAATTTGCTCTGTGAAAGACTCTTAAGAGAATGAAAAGTCATAGACCAAGGGAAAATATTTGCAAATCATAGTTCTGATAAAGGACTCATATCTAGAATACATAAATAACGCTTAAAACACAACAATAAGAAAATGAACAAGCCAATTTAAAAATTGCCAAAAGATCTGAACATTTTACCAAAGAAGATATACAGATGGCAAATAGGCAAATGAAAAGATGCTCACCAGTAGGGAAATGCAAATCGAAACATGGAGCTACATCAGAATGGCCGATAACACCAGATGTTGGTGAGAATCTGAGGACCAGGAACTTTCTCTCATTGCTGGTGGGAACACAAGATGGTGCAGCCCCTTGGGAAGACACGTTGGCAGTTTCTTACAAAGCTAAACATAGACGTGCCATACAACCCCGCAGTTGCACTGCTAAGTATTTAATCAAATGAACTGAAAACTTATGTTCACACAAAAACTTGTGTGTGACTGTTTATAGCAGCTTTGTGCACCCTCCGCCCAAACTAGAAGTAACCAAGACGTCCTTTAATAGGTTGATGGAGAAACAAGCTTGGTTATAGTATCCAGTGATAAAAAGGAACGAGCTATTGATTTACAACATGGATGAATCTTAAATGCAATTTGCTAAGTGAAACACACCAGACCCAAAATGCTACACAATCTATGATTCCATTCCTGTGACATCTGGAAAAGGCAAAACTATAGGGACGGAAACCAGGTCAGTGATGGCCGGGGCTGGGGGAGAGGACAGTGGTTGGTTATAAGACAGCCTCCAGAGGAGGGTAGGTGGATACAGCGGTACTGAGCTGATGGATACATGACTCTCGGTATTTATCTCCCAGAGATAACTTTATGCCGCAAAGAGTGAACTTTAATGTACGCTAATTAAAAATAAATCAGTCAGGATGGCGGGAGATCCCAGGATCTAACTGTATTACAAATGTTGACACAACCTCCCTGAGGCGAGTGGGGAAGAATGGAGCTGACCTGCCGTGTTTCCCCCAAAATAAACCCCAGTTAAGATCGTCAGCCAGACGGACGCATTTAGTACGTTAAGATGATGTTCCAGAAGAAGATGACATGACTGGATTTGAATAAATGTAGATTGTTGTGCATGAAAAAAATAAGACATCCCCCGAAAATACGCCCCAATGCATCTTTTGGAGCAAAAACTAACATGAGACCCAGCCTTATTTTCGGGGAAATATGGTATAAGACCCGGTCTTATCTTCGGGGAACCACGGTAAATAACTTTGGAAAATGGCGTGTAGGCTGCACACTAATGCCACAGACAGGAGAACGACCTGCACATCAAGACTAGTTGGCGGAGTTGCATCTCAGGGGGAGACAGGTTAGTTTTCAAGCGGTTTTACATGGACATGTGGGTCGAGCAAATAAACAAATGGATGGTGGATGGTGGGGGCCGTGTGTCTCACTGTTGGAGTGGGAGGGTGCAGAGGAGCAAGGAGGAAAGGCCAGAGTGATACATGTGGCACTGGATTAGTCAGGGACAGCAGCATGAGCTAATTTTTAGCTTGATAGATGATAGATAGATAGATAGATAGATAGATAGATAGATAGATAGATAGATAGGGATAGATACAGAAGTACTTATCAATCCGTGTGAACAAATGGGTTAGTACACACATATATGCTCCATATGCTCCCTGGCTCCATCTGCTCAGGGGGCCTAGAAAGAGTGACATACCCAGGCAAGGAGCATACCTGATGCCTAGACCTTGGTTTCTAACGCCTTCTCCAATAAAGGGATCCAGAGTTTCTTGGAGAAACAGCCGACTCTAGGGCTGCGTCAGGGAATACAGGAGATGGGCCAGCGTGTAGTGCCAGAAAGTAAGGAAGTGCTCAGAGTAAAAGGATGGGTGTGTCACAAGGACACAGGAGCCAACCTGAAAGAATGCCCGCTGGCCAAAGCTGGAAAAACGAAGCAACCAAATGGAGGACACGAGTATAGTGCCCCATGTACAAAGGAAACATCCATGGGTTCACACTGAGAGAAATAAATGACAGAAGACATAAACATACAGGGAGAAGAGACACTTTTCCTATACAAAAAAAATTCCAAATAATGTATGTCGGTACCTCCCCTCTAGGAGGTGGAGCTTAATGTCCCCTTCCTATCCTCAAATTTGAGGGTGGCTTGGATTTAGTGATTTGCTTCTAAAAATAGAGCAATTTAGAGCGGAGGGAACTGGCAACACAACCTCAGCCAGGTGATCAAGGTCACCATCAAGCGTGAGAGGCACGGTGACGGTGTGTACCCCCCTTGGGTATGATAGAGTGCTTGGCTTCTGTGTGTCCTTCCTCCAGAACGCAAAATCTCAGTCTAACAGAGAGGAAAACATCAGAAAATCTCAAACTGAGGGGAATTCTATAAAATACCTGCCCAGCACTCCTCAAAACTGTCAAGGTCATCAAAAACAAGGAAAGTCTGAGAAACTGTCACAGCCCAGAGAAGGCTGAGGAGAACAAATATCATATTCTCCTGGATGGGATCCTGGAACAGAAAAAAAACACATTAGTGGGAAACCTACTGAAATCTGAATAAAGTCTGGCATTCAGTTCATCGTAAATGCACCAACGCTGGTTCTCTGAGTTTTGACGAATGGACGGGCCATGGTGATGTGAGATGTTAACGACGGAGAAAACGGAGTGAGAGGTATGCAGGAATTCTCCATCCCACTGTTTCAACTTTTCTATAAATCTATAATTCTTCGAAAATAGAAACGTTGATTTTTAAAAGATGGGCAAAAGACTTGAACAGATATTTCGCCAAAGAAGACATATGAATGGCAAATAAGCACACGGAAAGGGGCTCAGCCTCATTAACGCTCAGGGAAATGCAAATCAAACCATGGAGAAACTGCAGCTCACAACCCCTAGAAGAGTCCTCTTCACAGAGAGGCGTCACTGCACTGGATGGCAGGTAAGATGGGGCAGTGCTTTGCAAACAATCAGGTCCTTTGTTAAAGGATAAACGCAGACTTACATAGGACCTGGTCGTTCCCCTGTTAGGAATCCACCCAAGTGAGGTGAAACACATCCACCATAGAAATCTCTATGCAAATGTTCATGGCACCATGACTCATGGTAGCCCCACACTGACTGCAACCCAAGTGTCCCCTGCCTGGGGAACAGATTAACAAAATGTGGTGCATCCATACCCTGGGATACGACTAACGGTAAAAAAAGAACAAGCTTCTGATACACACTACAGAGTGGATGGACCGCAAAAATATTATGCTAAGTGAAAGAAGCTAACTGCAAAAACAAAACAAAACAAACCCCTGCATACTCTAATTCCATGTCTATGAAATTTTCAGAAAAGGCAGTTCTCTAGAAACAGAATGCAGACCCTAAGGCTGGGCTGGGAACTGGGACTCACTGCAAATGAATGGGAGGGAACTTTCTCGAGGTGAGGGAGACGTTTTAGGACGGTATTGGGACAATGGCGACTTAATTCTATAAATGTACTAAACAGTGGATTGCACACTTATGGGGAGTGAATCTTATAGTATGTGAATTCTACCTCAACAAAACTGCTATAAAGAAAACAAGGGAGTGGGGCATTTTCACCTTCAGTAACTCTCAGATGGGTCTAATGTGGAAATGGATCTTTAATTCTTGAGAACTCCTTGGAAGAAAGGAAGCAAGCTACAACACAACTGCAAAGACCACATACCCGGAAGCAAGCCCACACCACAGACAAACCAAACTATGTACCAGGAGTCAAAAGGAGAGCTCATTGGCTTCCCTGGTACCCAAAATGGCCCTAAGCACAGCCATCTTCACAGACTTGGGTAAATCAACCCACTGACAAGCACCCCTCCCCACACCTGGTCCCTGCTCTCCTGTGAAGGTCACCCCCTGGGCCGCTCACCTCACAGTGAGGAGCTCCCTATGCAGGCACCCCCCACACCAGCGCGCCCACAGACGGATGAATTACGAATTCCATGTGAACCCGGAACATAAATGGGTAAGCCCATGCATGCTTTATTTCTAGCTCCATCCCCACATTTCACAAATATTGACCAAGTGTCATTCTACACCCATGGTGGGCCAGACCCTGACGGGAAGTCCCCAATTCCTCTCGAAGAGTGACCCAGGGCATCTGGAATCCAGTTCCAGGCTCCAGAACTTACGGCTGCCACTCTATAACTCTTGTGCTTGAATTCCAAGACAGCCAGCCCCTCACTGCCTCACAGACTCGGGCAATACCCACCCCACCCCATCCACTTCCTACCTCTCTTTTCTGGACCTCACCACCCAAAGAGTCAGTCTGTCCAGCAGTCCGTGAGGCCAGGGTGCTCCTCATACACTGCACAGCCCCAGCACCCACTGGCTGACGGGAGGAACCACCCAATCGATATGTACGGATGGAATGGTGAACTGTCTCTGAGGGGTCCTAGAGTGGAAGGTGGAAGAGCACATCCATCACTGAGTTCAAACCAGCTGTGTGTCCTTGGGGAAAAATCAGTGTGCTTCTCTGAGCCTAGGCTCCTCATGTGCACGACAGGAGGACGCCATTCTCCAAGAGCAGACGACCCCTTGGCACAGGGCCCGATGGATGGAGCACTTGGCCCCTGGAAACAGCTGGTGTTCTTTGCTCCTAGAGTTTCCTGGTTGCATAGCACCAGGGATACCAGTCTCTTGTGGTCGGCGTAAATGGTGGCCCTCACCAATGGCCACTATATCCTCATTACGTGCATCGCTCCTGGCTGACACACTGGCTTCAAATACTGCCGAGAAGTCGTGAGTGGCCAATTCTGCACAGGCTGGGGTTCATAAAGGATACCTGAGCTGTCAGTAGGCGCAGGCCATCATCCTGATGGGACTCAGAGGTAGCCGGTGGCTTGTCATAGAAAAGACAGCCTGGACAGGGCGACACCCTGAGACCTGGCTGACCGGGTAAAGTGGCAGATCCGTCTTGGGGGAGGGACACTGATCAGGCAGCCAGGACCCCACAGGAGTGACTTTGGGCAAATCACTGTTGGTCAGATGAGTACATTGGACTTTGTCCAAATCAAAGAATGCGAAGGTGCCTCTGGAAGCTTGGATGCAGCTCTGGAGTAGAGCAGGCAGGAGGTGGGTGCTCCCAGCTGGGCTACAGTCACACCTGGAAAGCTCATCTTTCCTCCAATCCTGTGATAGCAGGTGGGTTTCATTGCCCCACTTCATAGATGGGAATACTGAGGGTTAGAGGAGTTGAGCTCAAGCAGTGTTCCCACTGCCCTTGGGCGTGTCCTGGGGCTGGTCTGCTGGCAGGTGGGCAGGCATTGGGCGACACCTCCTCAGAGCACCAGGGTTGTGCGAGGGTCCTGGGCTGCCCCTGGTATGCTCCCCAATTACTTGGATCCTCTTCCTCTTTCTTGGGAGGATGTTTGGTTCCAGAGTCAAACCGGGTGAAGTCACGTGGTGGTTGTTGGAGGACAGAACCGGTGACTCAGCTGCACGAGAGAGAGACCAGGGTGCTTCCAGACCAAGGAGGTGGGAGAGACAGCCCATCAGGAGGGCAGTTCCTCATTGCTCCACTGGAATCCAAAACAGAGTCATGGCCTGGGGTATCCCATGCAGGGATGGAGGTGACGTAGTGGCTGCTGAAACGTGCACCTATCCCTCCCTTGAACTTCTGACCGGTCAGTGTTGGAGGAAAGCCTCACAGGGGAGTGAAGTTTTGTCTGGGCTACACAGAAAGGTCGACTCTGCCTCTGTCCCTGGTGAAGAAGGGAAGAAGGGAAAGGCCATGGCTCACGTCACCTGGGCTAGGCCTGCCTGCCCCTCGAAGGCTTGTGCGGTACTCACTTCCCATAACCCACTAGAAATGCAGCTCAGCGAGCATCTTAGAAGCACCAGTGTGGGGTGTCGGGGTACAAGGCTGAGAGCTGGCTTGGTTAGGCGACCCGCGGCCAAGGCAAAGCTGAGCACCACATTTTAGGAGGTGCAGGGGGAGCAGAGCTTGGCGATGGAGATGTAGGGACATGCTCTACCTCGGGAACAAAGGGACCCAGGGGCGCCCTGGGCACTGGGACCACCACCGGCAGTGCAACGCAGTGAGATGTCCCAATGTGGCTGAACCAGAGCTGGAGAGGCCCCAGGTCGGCAAAGCCTCCACCGTCAGGGCCTGAGCTTTGTGGCATCGACCCCAAGGCCCTCATTGAATGGGAGGGTGGCAGGGACTGGCAGCTCCCTGGGGACTGGGAAGGCACCGGATGGGTCAGGCCTCCCCCCATACACACCTCCCAGGGCCCTTTGGTCCTCCGGCCATGGTGCACGTCCACCCAGTGCCATGCCCCCTGCGCCATCCATCACTCCTCCTCCCCCGGGAACAGCAGACTCCCTAATCGTGGCGGTCCCGCTCCATTGAAAAAGACAGGGAGTTAGGGAGGGCAAGGGTCCCTCATGGGGGAGAACAGAGCTCCTTATGCTGACAAACCAACAAAACACTCCAGGGCGAAACGTGTGCAGAAGAACTTCGGAGGAAGCTGCTCAGTGTGGCTTGGCTTCCCGTTTGAGTAAGGTCAGAAACCTTCCCCAGGCACACCCACCCCGCCCCCAAGGCTCATGGCCATGAGCTACGGGTCCAGGTTCCCTAAATAGGAAGAGTGTTGGGGTCCTGCCAGAGGCAAGAGGTCTGCCTCTCTGAGCTCCACTGAGCTCCCTGCAGAAGACACTATTCTGTGGCCAGGAGCCGTGGGACCTGCTCTTGGGGCCTCCCTTCTTCCCTCCCTCCTTGTTTCAGCCTCCTCTAGGAAGGATGACAACTCGTGTCAGTCTGCTACCCCTGCTGGGTGGGGTGCCGGCTGTCTGATGGATTCCAGGCCTGCTCCTGGGAGGTAATTTATAAGCTGTCCACTTCTCTCCCTGACTCTTAAGTAAGTCTCAGCTGCCGACACCACGAGACCTGAGGTCCTTAGGAACGCGGGGACTTTTCCGCTCTGTGCTCACAGCTGTGCTCTCATCCGCCCACCATGCCCCTCCCACCCCCCACCAACTTGTCATCCTTCATGCAATGGCCCAAAAGGTCCCTCTGCTCAGGCAACTCTTCCTGAGCAGGACCCAAGCTGAGTGCCACCCTTCTGGGATGATACATGAGCAGCTATTCTTAATTCTGTAGGACTTTCCACATCGTTGCAGGGGTCTAGCGGCTTCCCATCCACACCAGGGGTGTAATACCTATGACTAAGCCAGTGAATCCTGAATCACCTCCTATTCCATGGTCCAAAGTCTGGGAACGTCCTGCTCGATGCAGTGGAGATACACTGAGGACCCCCAAATCTCTGTAAATTCAGGGGAACACAGAGCCGCAGGCTCCCTCACTCAGAGGAACTCTCAACACGAATCCTCGAGAAGATGTAGCCCTCAGACAGTCCTGATGCGATTTTTTTTTTCCATTTTGGAAGACGGGATTTTCACAGGTCTGATTCTCTTAGGGGGCCACATCTATGTTTTCGGGGAGAGTGATACTCCAGCTGTCTCTCATGAAACTTGCTCATGACTAAGAGATCCAGCTCCTTTATGTGAGTCAGAGCTTGGCCACACAGGGCTCTTTGTGCTGGTCATGCCACCACACAACGCAAATCGCGTTTGCCAGAAGTCTGTTTTATGGCGCTCTGAATGATTTCCCAAGATAAACCCTCAAGAGTTTCCTTGTAAGCACTTAGGCTTTTGTTTATAAGAATCTTTGATCCACTAAGAGTGTTTAGAACTCATAGAAGCTTCTTCCCTGCCTTCCATCACCACTCGGGAGCTCAGCTGGGCAGTGATTTCATCAGCCTGTCCTCAGTCTGGGGACCCACGGCCGAAGAGAGAGTCCCCAACCTGGGGCCTGTCCCCAGGGATCCCCAGGGTCCCTACAGGCTCGTGGCCACCTTTTCCAAAATAAAAGTTCCATACTGGGCCCTGGACAGCTACTGAGAGGGGGCCCATGTCCCTTGATCCTGTATGAGGGGTTTGGCCTTCAAACTGCAGCTCAGGATGGGGTGTGTTCCTCCCATGAAAGCCCAGCCACCTACCCAGCTACTTGAGTTGGAGGCAACACCCCACTGCAGACCCCTAAAATGTATGACCGTCTCCCAAACACCCAGCCCTTTGGCCCTTCTGAGTGGCCACTCCTTTCTCACTTTGTGCAATATTTTCTCCAAAAGCCTTTGCAGCATGCCCAGTCCTTTTGTTATTTCAGGTTGTTTTACTTCCAGCCCAGATTTCCATTCTGTTACCACCAGGATGGAAAAGGCCTCCTCCATCTGATTCCCGCAACCCCAAGATTCCGACTCCTTAAATAAAGCCGAGTGTGGTTTGGGGTAGAAGAAGCCTATAGGATCCAAGAGAATACGAGGGTGGGCGGCCGTGTGTGGTTGGAAACACTAGCACAGCGCTGAGGTCGCCCAGCCTGGTGGCTACAAGGAGCCTGTGGAACCGACAGACGAGCCTGGCGACTCTGGAAGCTGGTTCAGACGAGGGACCATCCCACATGCGTTTCAGGCCAGGGCCCCAGTCTTGGCTTCTGTTCTGCGGTTCTCTTGGGTGTGAGGCCTTCCCCTGGCTCAGAGAGTGACAGCCCCCAAGTCCTTGTGCATTAACCGACTCCAGGGGCCCCCCACAAAAGCCTCCTTCTGGCCAGCAGGGAACCTTCAAGAAAGACTTGCCATCCTGGAGATCCAATGGAATTCCCTCCTTGTGTTCCCTGCTCCCTCCCGCAGCCCCTGGGAATGCCACGAAATCTGGGGCAGCCCCTACTTCAAACAGATTTGCTCCCTAAGGGAGACCGTCAGCGCGCAGGACATACGGAGGGTTAGGAGAGGGACGGTCTGCGGACGGTGAACTGGCTGGTTAATTTGACTCCTCTGTGCTTTCAATCCTGTCAAAATCAGTTTCAAGGCCAGGATTGCGGTCTGGACTTGGGTGGCTCCGGGCCTCCATCCCATATGGTAGATTCATAATTCCACAAGTTCAAGGACTTGCGATGACCTGCAGCAAGCAGGCTGTTGGTGGGAGGGACAGGGTCCTTCCCAATTGTCTATAACTCACGTGAGGGGAGGGGTCAAGCTCTGGGACCTTAGACAAACCCTATGACCTCCAGCAACCTTGTCCCTCACCTGGGGGTTTGTGACAAAGGCCACCTGTCAGGGTGGGGGGCACGCGCTCACTCCCTAACCATGTGTCACGAGCCTCTCCCACCCCAAAACAGAGCGTGTGGAGGAGGCCACGATGCTGACTAGGGTAGGGGTGAAGGCTGCCACAGGGGGAGTGGGAAGGGTGCCGGTGGTGGGAGGTGGAGGCAGGGCTAGGGCGGCCGCGACCTTTTGGACTCTCTGCTCCCTAAAGTGAGGCTCCCTTCATCCCCCACCCTATCAACTGCCATGGCCCCAGAGAGGCCCTCTGTACCCCATCCTTGCTCACTACACCTGAGAACTTGATTGTCCCCTGGGTCACAGCATGCTCAAACCTCCACAGACCCATCCCAGCTTACAGAACCAGGAAGCCCCCATGGGCAGGAGACCCGCCATATGCTGGCCCAAGACCCCCATTTTCAGCTGAATCCCAACAGAGTTGCCTCTTCCAGCATCTAGAGGCTACAGGTAAGCCTTGGTTTGTGGCCATATCACCCCAACTTGCCTCTGTTTTCAGGGCCTTCTCCTCTCCATGTGTCTCAAATCTCTGTCTCCTTATAAGGGTCCCCCTCCCCCATCTCAAGATCCTTAACCACATCTGCAAGACGCTTTTTTCTTAGTAGGTCACACTCACAGGTCCAGGGATAGGATCTGATATCCTTGGGGGCCATCTTAGGTGGGTTTGACAATAGAAATAGAAATAATGGCATTCAGCTCAGTATCATTGTAAACAGGGGCCACTACTCGTTATTGAGAAGAAAAATGTCAAAACTCAAGCAGTTTTGTGAAAGACTATAGTCTCTCTGCTCTATTTCAATTCCAGCCAGTTTCTCAAAAAGCAGGGATGGCTCCTCTGAGCAGCAGGGCACTGGTTTTCTAGGAAGGGTCAAGGGATGGAGAGAGGCCCATGATTGCCATCACCCTAAATAAGGGTAGGGGTGGAGGGATGGGTTCCAGACTCTGGTGCACATCTGCTGAAAGCTGTGACCCCTGAATGCAGAAAAGCTGACTCCTCCCTCCCTCTTTTCCTCCTTCCCGCAATGTCCCCCACCGTGAGAGGTGCCATTCCAGCTGCATACACGATGGGCATGTGTATACACTCAGGCTGGTGTGTGCCATCTTAGACAGTCCCCAGCATGAGGTTCAGAACTGGATGCACAGCAGGAGAGATGGCTCGAACCCCGACGCTTTAGTCGAACATCCTTCCTAGAGAGCAGGCCAGTGAGCCGGGGTCTTGCTAAAAGCCATAGAGCGTCAGAGTGGGAGTGGCCCCAGGGCCCATCTGCAGCTGAGTGTGTGTGGCCAGCCCAGGCCACACAGGGGCAGCTCCTCACCCAGACCTGGCCCTGAGCCTGCTCCACTCCACCTGCTCTGTGGCCCTGTGGTCAGGGGTGATGGGAGACAGGAAAAGTCGGAGATGCTGATGTGGAATTGACCACCAGGGGAGCTAGGTAAGTGAGACTGCAATAGTGCCAATGACCAGAATCTAATTATGACCAGGTAGCAAGAACAAATGCTTATTGAGAACTTTCTATGTCCAAGGCTCTTGGCAAAGCCGATGTGGATTATGTCATATAAATGGTCATTCCTTCATTTAGCCATTTAAATAAACTTTAAATTCTACAAGTTTTAGAGTCACACAAAAATTGTAAGATAGTGCAGTGTTACCATATGCCCAACACTTAGTTTCCCTCTTGTTACCATCTTGGATTAGCGTGGTACATTTATTACAACTAATGAACTAATACTGACACATTACGATTGGCTAAAGTCCATTCTTTATTCTGATTTCCTTAGTTGTCCCCTAATATCCTTTTCAGTTCCGGGACACCGTATTATGTTTAGATGTCATGAATCCTTAGGCTCTCCTGGGCTGTGACAGTTGCTCAGACGTGCCTCGTCTTTGATGACCTTGGCAATTTTGAGCAGTGCCGGTCAGATATTTTATAGAATGTCCTTCAATTGGGATTTGTCTGATGTTTTCCTCATGACTGGCCCTGGTTGTGGGCTTGGAGAGAAAGACCACAGAGGTACAGTGCCCTGCTCATTGCATTCTTAGCTAGGGTGTGCACTGTCACCAGGACTTCTCGTTGCTGATACTGACCTTATCACCTGGCTGAGGTCACATTGGTCAGGTCTCTCCACTGTCAAGTTACTGTTTGTATCCCCTTCTGCCCTCTGCTCTTTGGCGGGATGTCACAGCTCAGCCCACCCTTGGGGGTTGGGAGTCATGCTCTACCTCCTGTGGGGGTAACGCCTACATATGCTTTTCAGAATTCTTCTGTATGTGAGATTGGTCTCTCCTCCCCCATGTGTTTGTTTATTCAATTACTTATTTATAGCAGTATGGTCTCCAGGATATTTGTGTTATACTTTGGGTGGCCAAATATTTTTGAGCAAGGCAGCAGTCGCTGCCCCTATGGGTGTGATCTAGAAGGAGGAGACAGAGTTTCCACAGCATCCTCACCACAGTGAGGAGTCACCTTTCCTACGTTGCTCAGTGTGGCCACCGAGGCCCATGGGGTTCAGGCCATGGACACACATCTCTATTACCCGAGGGGGAGGCATATGAGAAGGAGGAGTTTGGGAGGGCGCTGCATGTAGGAGTGTGCTGGGGACCCCGGGAGCTGGGTGTGAGCAGAAAGTGAACAGAGGTGAACGAGGGATGGGAGACAGGATGCAAGAGATGGAGATGGGGGGCATGGTCCAAGGGTGCGGCCGTCATCTGGGGGGTCTGGGGAATGGGGATCCTGGGGTCATCCTGGAGGGTTCTGGGGAACAAGGCTGTTTGGAGGCAGGAGGGTCCCCAGCTACTGTGGTCCTGGGACAGTTTTGAGTCCAGGCCTCCAGACTCCCTATATTTCCTCACTAAATGAACAAAGACCACAACTTTTTGTGTGTGGAGGAGAAAGTATGCAGTGTACCTAAATCTATAAAGCCTCCAAAGTGGAAAAACCTGTTGTTTTTCCTAAAAGCAGTGCCTGGAAACAATGGTGGCCTTGTTTCAGACTTTTCCCTGGCTGGCTTCCTGGTGGGAGAAGGGGTGCAGGATGCTACGTGGGAAGTGTGGGGAGAGGTGGAGATGCCAGTCAGTGGTCCTGGCCTCCTGCCCACCAAGGACACCTCTGCAGCCACCCCCCTCTGGGGAGGCCTGCTTGCTGCTGTCTGCAGGGAAATCTCAGAAGTTCCTCTTCAAAGGCTGGTGGGTGGCCATGAGACATGAACTCAAACAGCTTTATTCCCAAGACTTTCTTAGGCTCGTGGGCATGCGTTTTTGTTTTTTAAAGAATAGTTTGCTTAGAGAGAAAGAAACAAATGTACCATTCTCAGGTCTTTCTAAAGGTTGAGCTAAGCTGGGTCAAAAAACATGGCTCAATCACTCCTGGACAACAAGTTCCCACAGAACTCAGCGAGGCAGCTGTGTGTTCTCAGCCTGTACCTCTGCTCACCCCCCAGACGGTGCCTGCAAATTCCGCTCCACCATTACGTGCTGTGTGAATTGGGAAAATTCTGGACATCTCTGAGGCCCAGTTCCTTGAGTGTAAAATAGGTATAAGAACAACACCTGTGTTGTAGGACTATTGTGAGAACTGTTACTTATACATCTCCGTCTGCTAGAGCACAGAGACGTAACTCCGTGATGCTGGAATTGTCTTTTCCATTCGTTGCTGCAATCTCTCTGAAATGTCAGCTACCATAATATCTGTTATTGTTGTTGTTGTTTTATTATTATTATTAACCCAAATTCTCCGATCTCCAAGTTTCCAAAAGAAACTGTGGGTTCATGCCAAAGGCTACAATGCTACGCATCCCAAAACTAGATCTAAGTCTGCCCTCTGCTATTACTGCCTGAAATTTCAAGCCCAGACCTTGAGTGAACTTGTATTCCTTCTGGGCTGGACCTCCTCCAGCCAGCGGCTCCAGAGCCCCAGCCATGACAGTGAAACTCATCAGCGATGTGGGATAGAGCTCTGAGCTGTCATGGTGGGGCGTCCTGCCCTGCTGAGCTGTGCTGTCAGGTGGGAGCAATCCCTTCCCTTCTACGAAAACTTCCTCGAACAAAATCATTAGACCTCATCCAAGTGGTCTTGAAACCCCTTCCCCACTGGGACCCAATCATTCAGAGATCCTGACGATGTTCCCCGAAGGTAGAACTTAGTGCCTGCTCCCGAATTCACATGCACAAACTAACTTTGTCCATTAGGTCTGTCTTCCATAACTTTTGCTTTAAGCTATCAATGTCTATTTCCATTGGTCTGTACTAGATGCTGGTTGGGACAAAATTGCACGTTTATTTTATGAGTGTTTCCTTATATTCCATAGAAGGCACCAGAGCCCTTGTGGCATTTGAGAACAGTGGTCAGAGAATGCGGAATGCAAAGGAAGTTTTCACGCTATCATTCTGGGTCAAAGAACAGAGGGTGATAAAAAGGGAAGTGATTCTAGAGCCTTCCCTGGCATCTTACATATTGCTCAGTTTCCACAAAGCTATGCCACAGCTTAGCCTTCTGGATAGGAGCAGGGTTTTGGGGACCTTTGCTGATCAGCTGGGGGAACAATGTCCAAGTTATTTAACCTCTCCAAAACTCATCTGTAAAATGAGCCTAAAAATAGCACTTGATTTGCGGTATTGTGGAGATTAAATAAGGGAACACAGGGAAAGCATGTACCGTGTTTCCCTGAAAATCAGACCTAGCGTGACAATCAGCTCTAATGTGTCTTTTGGAGTAAAAATTAATATAAGACCTGGTCTTATAGTGAAATAAGACTGGGTCTTATATAATATAATATAATATAATATAATATAATATAATATAATATAATATAATATAATATAATATAATATAATACCGGGTCTTATATTAATTTTTGCTCCAAAAGACACGTTACAGCTGGTTGTCTGGCTAGGTCTTATTTTTGGGGAAATATGGTAGGAAATCCTGGCATGTGTGGAGGGCCAGATAGTATTTAATTATCATTATTATTGCATTTCCTTCCCCAAGGGGGGGGTCCTGGTTTAGCACTATATTCTTAAATTTAGACACATAATTGATGCTTGATAAATGTTGGAGAATGAATGCATTTAGACATTGG
Organism: Rhinolophus sinicus; assembly: GCF_057876585.1. Classification (NCBI taxonomy): domain Eukaryota; kingdom Metazoa; phylum Chordata; class Mammalia; order Chiroptera; family Rhinolophidae; genus Rhinolophus; species Rhinolophus sinicus. The sequence goes on from NC_142508.1 coordinate 49,893,709, forward strand.
TAAGAACAACCTACACATTGGCTGTGAATGACAACTTGTCTTGGGGTTGATGTCCACATTTTGGGCTTCTCTGTGCTACCAGACCCCCACAACCTGAGAACAGGGTACATATCTCATATGTCTATGTTTTAAGGAGTTGCTGAAGAATTCTATATCAAACCTACAAAACATTATTGAGAGAAATTGAAGAAGATCTAAGTAAATGGAAATACACCATGTTCATGGATTCAAACACTCAATGCCCTCATGATGCCAATCTTATCCCAGATTTAACTATAGATTCAAAGCAGTCCCAATCAAAAATCACAGAAGACTTTCCTTTTTTTTGGTAGAAATTGATAAATGGAGTCTAAAAGTTATATGGAAACGCAAAGGCTCTAGAACAGCCAAACAATCTTTAAAAAGACCAAATTGGAGGAATTACACTATGTGACTTTAGGTCTTACTATAAAGCTACAGTAATCAACAAAGTATTGTACTGGAGTATAGACAGGCAGATAGTTCAAAACCAGAGTAAAGAGGGCCGGTCCGGTGGCGTAGGCGGTGGGAGCTCCGTGCTCCTAACTCCAAAGGCTGCCAGTTCAATTCCCACATGGGCCAGTGGGCTCTCAACCACAAGGTTGCCGGTTTGACTCCTCAACTCCCACAAGGGATGGTGGGCTGTGCCCCCTGCAACTAGCAACGGCAACTGGACCTGGAGCTGAGCTGCGCCCTCCACAACTAAGACTGAAAGGACAACAACTTGACTTGGAAAAAATCTTGGAAGTACACACGGTTCCCTAAGAAAGTCCTGTTCGCCTTCCCCAATAAAATCTTAAAACAACAACAACAACAACAAAAAACAAAGAATCCAGAAATAAAACACAAAAATATAAGTAATTGATTTAAACAAAAGATGTCACAGCAGCTTAGTGAGGAAAGGAAAGTCTTTTCAACAAATAGTGATGGGACAATTGGATATACAAGCGGAAGAAAATGAACCTCTCCTCAGTCTGCATACAAATAGTAATTTGCAATGTATTGAAGACCAGAGAGCGAGAAAGAGAGAGACTAGGGACTAACACACACACACACACACACACACACACACACACACACACACACACACACAGAGAGAGAGAGAGAAATAGGGCTAGGCTTAGGTGGACCCCTGGCAAGATTGTGGGGGTAGGAACAAAATAAACCAACTCAAGACACCGTAATGTGGAGCAAGGGGCACTTCCTCAGCCCACAGCCCCTGTTCCAATCCGAGCTCCACCAGAGCTCAGCTGTTTTGCTTGCACAGGTAGCTGTATCTCTTGGCACCCGAGTTTCCTGTCTGTACCATACAGGAGTTGAGATAAATGATCACAAAAGTTCCCAGCTCCAAAATTCCATTTACTGAGCTCATAAACATGTAACAGAAACACCCTCTCTTTTATTTGATTTCACAACTAGCCTATCCCCCCTGCATCAAATGGGGGGCATGGAGGGCACTATCCTAGCATACACTCAATTTTATAAATCCTACATAAATTAAAATTAATTGGGAGGAAATTTTCAATGGTATTGCAACTCTCTGAGAGAGAAATTGGAGCAATATTAGGAATATTGCAAAATCCAAGCATGTCTATCCAAAGCTTTTATCAGACAGATCCCAGTTGACCCACTTTTCCACATTTGGCAATATCTGGCCTGATTCATCCATGAACTTTTTCTCGATAATCTCCAAAGTGGCTTTTAAATGCCTCTTCATGTCTAAGTGAAGTTCTCCAGTCAGGGACTGGGCTTCATTCGGATTTGGGCCTGGCTGTTGAATGATCTGTTTTGCTCCGTCTGGGCAGTGCAAGTGGTCAGACTGGCGGGCTATGGCAGCCTCCGGTCCCCATGACTTCACAGCCTAGAACCCGCACTGAATGACGCTCACAGATGTGGGGGGTGAGGAGGGTGCAGGTGTAGGGCAAGCTGGGAACTCTGGGAGGCTGGAGATGACTCACCTATGAGGGTGGAATTATCAGGGAGGGGGCTCTTTCTCTGGGTCTGGAGCTGGGCTGGAACACCCCCCCCCCCAAGACTAGAGCAGCTGATGGGGACACCCATCCTTCCCCCCTTCCCCCACACAGCCTCTCCTTACAGCTTGGCTTCCTCCATCTTAGAGGCCCCAGGGTCCTCAGGCTTCTCATGTGGACGCCCAGGCCTCAGCACGAGAGTTCCAGTGGAGAAGGAGAGAGTCAGTCTTTTACACCCAGCCTCCAAAATCTGGCTGCATCTTCTGCCATACTCAGTTGAAGAAGACACACACCCTTCCAGTTTCAGGGGAAAAGATCCAGATATAGAGAAGACCCATGTCTTGAAGGTATGATGGGTTTTAAACCTCCACTCCCTTGGTCCCTCCTCAGCGACAGGAGGGAGTGATATCCCATGAACATGGGTTTGCTGCTGCCCTAATTAAAACCTTCTCATGGATGCCCTCCTCTTGGGGTAAACCCTCACCCTTCCCTCTGGCCCTCAGGCAGGCTGCCCAGCACATAGCTACCCACACTTCTTTGTTAGTAGTGCCCTGATTTAGTTGGGGTGTCAACCACCCTCCAGGCTTAGTTCTGGTTTTGTAAATCTGGATAATGTAAACATGTCAGTCAGCCCCAGCCCCTGGCTAACACCTGTTTGTTTAGTACAGATGCCACAAAATTGGCCAGTGGGAAGTGATGAAATCTGCTGGGGACATGGGAGAAAGGTTCCTCCCGATTGAGAGAGTGGGGTCTGGATCTGCACCTGCAATGACCACCTGGGGTCAGGAGGAGCCGGCCTGAATTCAAGGCTGGCAGGGGGGAGGATGAGGGGAAAGCTATGCAGAGCTGGATCCTTGCAGCTGCACAAGCCAAGCCCGGGGGAAGCATTGGTGCTGTGTTAGGCCGTTGAGTCAAGGCTTTCTCTTACTTGCTCCTGAAAGTGTCCTGAGTAATTGCCCCATCTCCCCTGCTGCCTCCAATCACACATTGCCTCTCCACTGAGCTCCAAAACCACTTGTCTCCTACCACGTGCCAAGCTTTGCGGGGTGCTGCCCACCCCCTTCTCTCTCTACTTTCCACACACGCCTACCTCCCCTCCAGGTCTCAGCTTAAATATTGAGACCCTTTATTTACCCTGGCAACCTAAAGTAGGCCCCATTCAAATTTCACGGTCCTCAGAATAATTGCTACGGTTGACAATTGGTGTGATTCTTTCAGGCTCTGTTCCTCACTAGCCTGTGGGTGAAGGGGGTATGTAAGGGCAGAGATGTGTCCAATCTTGCATTCCCAGCACCTGGCACAGCACCTGGCAGACAGCAAGCACTCAACAAATCTCTGTTACCTCTGTGTACCATCCAGATCTGGCGGCATCCAGAGAGCCAAGAATTCTTCCCCCAGTTAGTGGGAACCCCTTTGGTTCTGGGAAACTTCAGAGTCAAATAAACCTGGAAGAGAACAAAGGCCCCAGCGGCAGCAGCTCTGAGCTGACCCTCCAGCAGTTGAGGAAGCTGGGGTGGTGCTGGGGCCTTCCCCAGCCCTGCCTGCCCCCTTCCCACCTTTTCCAGCTTTGTGGCTCCCTACACTGACAATGGCCAACGACCAACATGGCAGCTCTGCGTTCTAGGGAGACAAGTGGGTAGTACCCCTAACATAGACATTTTCAAAAAATTCTGGCAAATTTTTCTGTCTTGGATTTTTCCAAATGAGCATTTATTTTAGGCCAATACAGATTTTACCATTGGAAATGCAGCTTAATCTTCATTTTTGTTAGTGTTTCATTGAGGAATTTGTGAAACTCAATGTAGTGAAACTGTTTCAATATACCGTGTTTCCCCGAAAATAAGCTGGACAATCAGCTCTAGTGTTTAATATAAGACCCGGTCTTATTTTACTATAAGACTGGGTATAATATATAATATATAATATAATATAATACAATACCGGGTCTTGTATTAATTTTTGCTCCAAAAGACGCATTAGAGCTGATGGTCTGGCTAGGTCTTGTTTTGGGGGAAACAGGGTAGAAGTAGTAACATTAATAGTTTAGGAATTTAGATAGTAGCCAACAGACTGTTCCCTGGAGCTCCTGGGTTACCTCGAATTGACTCACCTAGAGGCTGCAGGTGGGGAGCCTTCCCACCTTCAACAGCTCTGTCTTGGGCAGAGGGGCCCCTGGTTTCTTTGGGAAGCAACAATGGCCCTCCTGCTGTGAGGAAACTGGAGCAACAATGTTTCCACAAGGTTCTACAAGGTTACTAGTAACAATGTGTCCTGAACCTGGTCCTGAAAGTCACCCGCACAGGGAGGGGTGGTGTTGGATGAACAATATAGACTTAGGCTGAAGGAGACGCCGGCCTGAGGCGCCATGTGTGAAGGTCACCCTCACGAGGTCCTCTGTGGGCCTTTCACAGTCACACTGGCACATCTCCTCGTCCCTTGCTGGGGACGCTTGCGCTGGGCCTTAGCGATCGTGTTAGGAGACGCAGCCAAGGCTGCCTTTCTGGTTGTGGAACAGAGTCATCAGCCTTAGACCCTATACACATCATGACCTTGTCCGTTGGATACAAGAGAGACGCTTAATCCTCCTACACCCCATCCCAGCAGCGTGGGAGAAGCAACTCCAAGCTCATTCACTTCTCCACTCATTGGTCCATTCACACGGCCACCTCTATCCTTCAAACACGCTGCTCCCTATGCCCGGAACAGTGGTCCTCAAAGTGACATCCCTGGACCCGCAGCCTCAGCTTCACTGCCACTTGTTAGGAATGTAAGTTCTTGGGCTTCCCCTTGACCTGGGAATCAGGAGCGAGGGGGTGGCGCCTGGGCCATCTGGGCTTCAACAAGCCCCTGGCAGGCGCTGAGGCAGGCTCAAGGGTGGGAACCACTGCCAGTGCATCCTCTCCCAACCCCCTCTGCTCAGCGGATGCCCCTCACCTGTGATACTCCCCTCCGCCCCTCAGCCTTCCGTGACTACCTGCCCCAGCCGCTCATACTCCCCCCGCCGTGTGACATGCCACTCCTGTTTCCACTTGTCTCGGGGTAGATTTCCTGAGGATGGAGTGCCTTCCTCCCATAGCAGTTTCTCCACAAATGTTAAATGGATGGATGGATGACTGAGTGAATGAACACAGTCTTTATCAAGCCTTATGTGGTGGCAGACTTGGGGTTGTGAATGTGAACAAGGTGGGGTTCCTACTCTCTGCCCATCATGGGAGGCGAAGAAGAAATGGATGGGGCCCTCGGGGGCCACGGGCCAGGGCTGACGGCCGCAGGGTGGATGCTCTGTGATCACTAGCTGACCCTTCCATGTCCTGCGATCTTTGCACAGCGCCTGGACGGGCGTTTCCTAGCTGCTTTCGTTGGGTGAGCCAAAGCAACCATTCTGGCTATGGTCCAGGCTGGAGGACGTCCAGGTGTCATGTGGCTACTCCAGCCCCAGCCCCTGTGGTCTGGTCAGGCTGCCATTGTCACCAGGGCACACGGCAGTCGTCCTTCCTCCCTGCTCTTTGTTTTGGAGCCCGTGGTGGGATGGAGAGTTCCCAGAGCAGCTCCCATCCAGGGTAAACAAGCCTTGCCTGCCTGGACATTCTGGAGAGATGGCCTAAAAATAGGCGGGGAGGCTTGACTCATGGGAGAGACACTTGGAGATGAGAATTCCCCTCTTTCGGGATGATTTGTTTGGGTCTGTGGAGGATGAGGAAGGTGACTGTCATGTGGTGAGTCATCTGGGAACTCTCAGAGGTGACCACTGTGCCCTGGCCTTTGATTTCTCCCAGGCCGCTGACGTCCTAGCCTCGGGATGGACACACCACCGAGACCCACAGAGGAGATGACAGCAGGGAGCCGTGGGGGGACAAGATCCAGGGTGGGAAAAGCCAGCAGCTGACACATCCTCTCCTGAACCATGAGCAATGGGCCCGCTCTGCAGCCTGCAGGGGCCGGTCATGGTCTCCCCACTGCTCCGTCCTCCTCACATCCTGAAGTGCTGACTCAGGTCTGCCCTGAGTTCCTCGTGCTGCAGTGAGCCCGTGTCTCTGCTCATCCCGAGGAACATCCTCAGCGGGCAGGATGCAGTCCCCACAGAACAGGCTCCTCTCTCTTGCTCCCGTGTGGCAGCAGGACTCTCGAAGCCGTCAATATCACACAAAAACCAAAGGCCTGGGACTGGAGGGCAAAGTCTCATCTTCCAGAAAGTCCTGGATTGCTTCATGATCTTCCCTTTAGTGTGATGTATTGCTGGGGATCTCTTCTTATCACTGGCAGTAAATTCCAGGTCTCCTAGGGATGATCAGTGTCTCTGCTTTCCCAGATGATGGGCTTTCTGAGCCACACCACTGGGTAGATAACATGGCCTGGTTATCACACTTAGGTGACTGCATTACGTCCATCCACCCATCCATCCACCCATCCATCCATCTATCCACCCATCCATCCAAAAAGCACATAGGAAGCACATAGGGTGCCACTCCCTATACACCTGGAGCACAGAGCTGAATGAGACGCTCCGTTCCCTGTGCTCACCTGGGAACACAGGTTGGATGCGATGTGTCTCTCTTCTCGAGAAGTACAGTCTTTGGGCAGTCCATTAGCAGACAGCTGCAGAGCAGGGGACAAGTGCCAAATGTAAACACAACTGACAGGCACCTACTCGGCCTAGTGGGACTGAAGGAAACTCCCAGAAGGGGTTGTGTATGTCTTGCATCTGAGGTCAGAAGCCACTTGCAGACAGGGCCTGGATTCTGTCTGTGTGAGTGCAGGACTGCTCAGGGGACAGGCAGGAATGAATGGACAGGCTCACAAATGAGCATTTGCAGGCTGTGAACAGCCCCGCCCAGCCCCAGTGTCCACAGCACCAACAGACACCGCTTCAGGTGGGTGCCCTGGGACGGAGCTTCCGTGTGGAGCCAGTGAGTCAGCTGCTGGCCAAGGACACTTGCTGTTTTTCCAGCCTCTGACATCTTGTGCCATTATAAGCAGTGACTTAAGCATCTGGATAGCGGATACAGGGGAATGCAGACAACCAGGGCCGCCGGGGCAGGGCAAGGAGCTGGGAGCCTCGAGGACGGTAAACATTCCCAGTCAGCGTCTCCCCACAGGGGGCTCCGTGAGTGAGTCAAACGGCTTTTGTTCCTTTTGTTTTTGTTCATTCCATAAAGGATTTCACTTGACTCATGATTTCCCAACCAGCTCCTTCTGCAGCTTAAGAAAGCAAGAGTGAATAATTGCTCTGGGTTTTTGCTTCTTGGTTCCCCCCGCCCCCTTCATTACAGGAATGTGTAAACACCCGGGGTTTTTGAACATGGGCTGCCAAACCTCGTGTGCTGGTATCCACGCTGGGGGGAACCATCCGACCCTTTCGGTGAGGTCTGCCAGTTACCAAGCCGTTGAGGACCTGGCCTGGGAAAGGAGCCATGGCCCTGCCTGGAACTTCTTAGCCGTCTGTCATGAGCTGAATCATATCCCCCAAAATGCATATGTTGAAGTCCCAACCCCGAGGACCTCAGAATGCGACTGCATTTGGAGAGGGAAATTTGGCCAGACACACACAGAGGAGAGGCCATATGATGACGGGAGAGGTTGGGGTAACGAGGCCATAAGCCCAGGAAGTCTGAAGCCCCCCAGGAACTGGAAAAGCCCGGAAATCTCCCCTGGAGCCCCTGGAAGGGGCGTGGCTCTGCCCACACCTGGATCTCAGACTTCTGGCCCCCAGACGGGGAGAGAGCAGATTCTGTTGTTTTGAGCACCCCCACCCCCCACCCCCACCCAGTTTGTAGTCATTTGTTATGGCAGCTACAGGAAACTAATAAAGGGCTGTATAATTTTTTTTCGGGGGGGCTGGCAGGGGCCTATGGATATTGAGTAGCTACCTGTGCTCCACCCACTAGATGCCAGTAGCATCGCAGGCCTCACCAATTGTGACCAACATGCCTCCAGACACTGCCAGTGTCCCCCCAGGGCAAAGCCGCCTCTGGTTGGGAACCTTGGGGGCAGAGAAGGAAAGCCGCCTGTAAGCACATGGCCCTCTTTCAAGGCCTGTCCCAGCTTGTGTCCTTGGGGACGGGCTAAGCTCCAGTCCTGGGACCCGTCCACCCAGACTTTGCCCCAGACATCTGCCTCTGCTTTGTGTGCTGTGTAGAGCCCACCTGTCCCAGGACGGCGGTGGGAGTGGGTCTGGATGCCTGGACTGTGGGTTCCCTGAGGACAGACATCCTGTTTCCAGAACCTTCAAAAAGAGCCTGCCCCTGGGGGATCCAGCCACCTCTGTAGAGTAGACGGGCCATTCCTACTGTGTTGACTCCCTGATTTTTCATGTGGCCTGCAGGACATGGATACGGACCTCAGGGGACCTGGCACGCCACGTCTGGTGCCAGCCTCCTCCCACTCTTACCTCCTCACAACCCATGCCAGCGTGTCTCACAGTATGGCTAGGGGACCACCTGTATCACAACAGCTCGGGGGTACTTGCAAACTGTGCTGAACCCTGGGCCCCACCCCAGACACCCCAGTATGTCAGAGAAGTGATCTTGAATTAGCATTTCAACAAGCTCCCCAGGCACCCCTGTGCATAGCCCAAGCACCAACAGACGAAGCTGCTCACATGCCCTGCACACTTCCTGCTTGGCCTTCCTACTCTCTCTGCCCAGCAAATTCCTACTCAACCTTCAAAACCCAGGTGAACTTTCACCTCCTCTGAACCCTTAGAGGCTCTGCCAGGCATGCATATTGAATTTTCCCTCTGTGCCCACCTAACACTTTGCTAACAGCTCTCTTAAAGCTCTTACACTCTGGCGTAGGGTTTCTGTGTGCGGTTGGAGTGTAGTGTGTATGAGTATGGTTGTGTGTATGTGTGCGTGACACTGTGCGTGCATGTGAGTACGTATGTGAGTGTGTGCTGTGAATGTATGTAAGTGCCAGGGTGTCTGTGTGTGCCGTTTCAGTAGAGCTCCAGCTCCACAAGGGCGATGGCCTTGCATGTATCCCTGTGTGCAACTCCAGGGCATGTCTCAGCCCGTGGTGCAGAGAAATGAGGTGTGGGAAGCAGGAGCCAATGAGGTGATGGGTGCATCACAATCGAGGGCCTGGTGGGCTGTCCCAGGGCCTGGAAGGGCAGGGCCTGTCTTTGTAGTCTCTACTTCTGGCTGGGGCAGGTCCACCCTGGATGGACAGATGGAAGGACAAGGGGAGGAAACTGCTGGGGCTTAGAGCAGCGACCGTCTAACGTCATGATGATGCTTTGAGGGAAAGGCCTGGCACGGGCCAGCGTAAAATCTGGGCACAGCTTCAGGCACGTTCACACATTTTTACACTCTCCATGGCCATGCCAGGGGATGGTGGTGACTGGCTGGTTCTCACCAGCCGGCCTCAAAGGTGCCGTGTCTTGGGGAAGGTGCCCATAGTCCAGCTTGCACAAACGCCTGCTGAGTGCCCCAGGGCTCCCCAAATGTCACAACGGAGAGCTGCCCTGCACTCTGAGGGCAGGCCGGAAGGGCTTCATTGCCTCAGCTCTGGAGTGCGGTTGTGCAGAGGATGGTTATTTGGGAACCCCTGTCCCAAAGCAAATGGCTTCAGGAATGGCCTCACTGTCCCACTCTTGCCCCACCCTTCTGCCCCCACCTGGTCCCCTCAGAAATGGACCAGGACACCAGCAAGTAAAGGACAAGCATCCCCTGGGCTTGGCCTGCACCCACACCTCTCAGGTGCTCCACCTGAATTCAGAGCATGATTGCACCTCTGAAAACACCTGCCTGAATGGCTCATGGAACCTTTAGGGGGCAGACAGTCCATCTCTTCCAAATGTGTCTGAGCAACAAGGGCCTGACCATCAGAGAGAGAGGAAGGCCAGCTTCAGGGGTGCTCACGCCCCATGTTGCTGGCTGTCAGGGAGTGGGGAATGGGCCCGGCTCCTGGCCTCCTCGTCTGGGCTGCAGCAGCGGGACTTAGGCTCGAGACCCACGCCTGCAGAATCAAAGCCACATTCCCTTGGCATCCCTATGGGAGCTGTGGGCTGGGAGATGAGCAGGAAGACTGATTTCATCCCTCCCGCCTGCCGGGTACAAATGGTCATGGACTTTTGGGGAAACGTGGGGATGCTTGCAGAATGTCACTGAGGGCCTCCAGATGAACCCCTTCTCTGTGAAGAAGGCACCGCAGAGCCCAGAACGGGGTTGCTGCTGAACCTTCCATGCCCCAGGGATCTGCTGCAGGCTCCTGGCCCTTGACTGCCCAGAGCCGCGTCGCAGACGGCCTGGCTTGGCACGGTCATTCTTGACAGCAGGTCCTCTGGAGGGCTGTCACGTCTGTGCTCTCTGGGAAAAGCCCCTCTCGGCTTCAAGTCCAGCTTTGCTTCCTTCGGAGGCCTACGCTGGCTCCGTCCAATGTGACTACACCCCTGTGATGGGCCTTCCTTACAGAAGGTCTTCAGTGTATCTCCCCTGCGCCCAACTCTGGTGGCTGCACTCACTTCCTTGTCTTGTTAACAGCAGCGGCAGGAATATCTCCTCCCATCTCCTGTGCATCCTACACTTCAGGCATTTCTAAAACATCCAGTCACCCTCAATCCTCTCCTCCCTGGCCTCCCTGCCTCTTCCGGCAGCCTCGTCTTCCAGCAGTGTCCTGGCAGCTTTGCTCGGAGCCCTTGCCGACACCTCTCAACCTTCCTCAGTGAGGCAGGGCGCGGGACTCAGGTCCCTAACCTGCCTGCCTCATGAGGGATGGATAGGGGCAGACTGGGTCCCTGTTCAGTCACTTATGTGCCACAGCATGTGCTCCTTGCCACCGCCTCTCCACCTCAGGAGCAGCCTCTGTCACTCCAGTTCCAGGTCTGCAGGTGGAGAGCTTGTGCAGTGTCGTGGCAGGATGTGGTGGGGACATCAGTCCCCATGTCAGGAGGATGCCTGGAGACCTGGTGCCACCTCTCCTGCCCTCAGGGCTTGGGCACGTACCTGCCATGAACTTCAGTCTGCCAGTGTGTAACAGAGAGAAATCACCATCATAGCAGGACTGTCCTTTTTGAGGCCACGTCCCTGTCCTCACCTGGCCCTGGTGGTGGTGTCTGGGCCCATCCTCCTGAGCCTCTCAGGTTCCAGATAAATAATCTATTCATAAAGCAACGAAACCCTTCTCAACCCATGCCACTGCCCGGTGAATGAATGAAGGTTCACTAGTCGAGCACGGGAGCTAACATGTGGTATGCAGATGTGTTTGTGGGCAGATGAGCATGTGTGAGACATGTGTGAGCAGACGTGCCTGCAAGCGCATATATGACATGTGCATGAGGGGAAGTATTTGTGTGAGATGTGCACAGATGTGTGCATGAGCAGATGTGTGTGCGAGGTGCAGACATGTATGTGAGCAGCTGCCCCAGGTCCTCTAGGATGCCGGTGCAGGCCTGGGTCTGTAGGAGGAGAGGGTTTGCACCAGCCCCCTGGGTGGACCTGGGCTGAAGGCAGTTGGTACATCTCTCACTCCCACGCCACTGAGAGAGGGTTGGCGGCTGTACCTGGGACACACTGAGGGTCCCTGGGGAAAACTGGGAAGGAGCCAAGGACTGGGGAACATGGAGGTGGGCGTGGGGTGAGTGGGGAGGCTTTTCACATCACAAGTATCTTCTCTTTGCAATAGTCTCCGAACCAGCTAGAGGGAGCCACATGGCTACAGACGACAGCTGGATGATGTGCCCCATCTCCAAAATGTTCCCAAGTCATGTCCCCACCAAGCGGGGCTCACTGCCTCCTCCTCGTGGCACTGGAGTCTATAGAGACCCTCTGTGCTGCCCACATTGCTACGTGCCCCAGTCTCAGCTTTGAAAATGCTTCTCCATGCTTTCCGGTGGCTGCATCTACATCCCCACGGACCCCAAGCTCCAGCTCCGAGCTGTTTATCACTACATTTGCCTTTCAGTCCTGGCACATGGCAGCATGTGGAGAATGCTGAGGCTGAGTGGCTGGCACGTGCGCAACAGCTGACCTGCACAAGGAACGCAGAGCTCTCACCCCTGCCACTGCGGGCTGCTAGCGATGACCCTCCTTCCCCTCTCTGTCCCTGTCTACCCCCAGTTGGGCCTTCCTCCCTTTCTCCTGCTCCCTCATCATTACACAGTCATTAGAGGAATGACTTGACTCTGTCCTAATGTTCCTCAAGAGAGTCATTTCTAAATGCCAGGAATAGCCATGATTGGGAACAGATTACTCGCAACACTTCCCGCAGCAGATTGGGACAGGCTGGGGTAGACCAGGCACTGAGAATCACCTCTTACACCATCATAGGGAGCCAGCATCACCGCTGAGGGCTGGCAGAGCATGGCTCCACTGCACGGGGGGGCAGACGGCTCTAAGGATGGGGCAGAAGACCCTGCTGCTCCAGGACAAGCGCCTCTTCCCAGCTTGTCCCCCTGAACTGTCTTTTCTACACCAGGGCAACCTAATACCTGCCCGCTGGCAACCTGAATCCTGGAATATACAAAGGTGGGAGCCCTCTGGACCTGCAAAGGGCCATCGAGAGCATGTGGAAATTCACGAGCAGACCCAACTCTGATACCAGCCATCACATTGTGCATTCCAAGTTTTATCTAAAGGCAAAGCAGCGTATAAAAAAATCCCAAAGTTCCCTGGAAGCCCCTCCCCCACCCCATTTTTATTACAAGTCAGTGTTAAAAACGTAAAGAATCCTCTTTCTTCTTTTTTTGTTAACCACATAAGAGGAAAAAATGAAATCAACTTAACCACTTTTCAATTTTTTCCTGGCCTACCCCAACAACTCATAATTCTGGATTGTAAAATAAACAAAAATCAGGAGGACCTGTAGAGAAAGCCCCTAGAGCGTAGAGCGCCCAATGGTAGAGTCTTGAGCCTGGACCCAATGCCTCACTCCTGCACCAGAACAGACATGTCTAATCCACCACGGAGCATGGACCCAGCACTGTAGGCAGCCATTACCAATCAATCTCAGCCGACTTGCAAGGTGAAACCTGTCACACATCCCTCATTTGATTCCAATGGACGAAATTCAGAAAGGGGAGGTAACTCACCCATGGAGGCTGGACCTGCGCCCAGCAGAGGGTGATATCCCCAGAAGGAGTGGTTCCTGGGGCTGTAGAAGAATAAGAACAGGAATCTTCAGCTGCTTATTTTTTTTATTCAACGATTCTGCTACAGAGTATTATACTTTCCTCAACAAAGGACAATGGACTTTTGGAGGCTGTGGTGAGTGAGAAACAGTAAAGATTAACCCCTTGGTCATGGCTGTGCCTCCTAATTCTGCCCCCTATTCCTCGAAAAGATCGGGATTAAGTGGTCCTAAGTGGACCAATAGGAAAATATTGACTTCATTCAATTGCCCTCTGGTCCTGATGACTCTCAGATATGTGCTTTTTAAAGAGTTTAAGAGGCAAGTTGCAAACCCCAGTCTCCAACTCCAAGAGACCTGAAAGGAGGCCTTGAGCTGCCTGAAATGAGCTTAAACAAACCAGCGTCTCTTCACGGTCTGCCCCTCCTCTTGGGATGCCTCCTTCTGCCTACCCCGTTCCCTGTGAATGTCACTCACGTGGCTCTCCATTCCTCCACAGGGACATAAGGGCAAATTCCTCTCTCCCTTCTCAGCAGAATCTGCCTTCTCTTCTATTCCCTACCATCCAGGTCAACAAATATTGATGGAGCAGCGGCCACATCTCTGTCTGAGTGGGCGCTGCTGGGCACACAGACACAAACAGGCTGAAATCTCCCCCCCCCCCCCCCCGCCCCTGGGAACTTACAGCCTGATGTGGGCCACAGAGAAGCAAACAGATGAAAATTAGAAGATGCTTCATTCAAAATTTCCAAAACCTGGAAGATGGCCTTCAGTAGGTGAGTGGATAAATAAACTGTGGTCCATCCAGACAATGAAATATTATTTGCACTAAAAAGCGATAAATAAACCAAGTCATGAAAAGACATGGAAAACCCTTAAAGGCATATTACTAAGTGAAAGGAGTCAATCTGAAAAGGCTACACACTGTATGATTCCATCTCTATGACCTTCTGGAAAAGGCAACACTATGGAGACAATAAAGAGATCAGTGGTTTCCGGGGCTTGGGGGGAGAAGGAGGGATGAATAGATGGAGCACGGAGGATTCTTAGGGCAGCGAAACTACTCTGTGTGACATCATAATGGAGGATTCGTGCCATTACACATTTGTCCAAACCCTTAGAATGGACAACACCGAGAGTGAGCCCTGGTGTAGACTACGGACTCTAGTCAATAATGCATCAGTACTAGCTTATTGATTGTAACAAGTGCACTCACACTAATACAAGATTTTAATCATAGAGGAAACAGGATGGAAGAGTGGTGAAGGGGAAAGCAGAGCACATAGTAACTCTCTGTATTTCCTACTCAATTTTCTAGAAAGTTAAAACTGCTCTAAAAAAAAAAGTCTATTAAGTAAGGAGGGAAATGAAGGGATGGTGGCTTGTGCCACAGTCCGCTAATCTTGTAAGTCCTAATGGGAAATAATGGTTTGATGTTTTTTTCTTCTTTTTAGATATCGAGTTCATTTGAAATGTCGGTCTTCAAAATGCTACCTCAGGAGGCAGAGATAAGACAAGACAGCGCGTCCCCCTGGAGGTCCTGTCTCCCTTTTACGGAAAATCCCTTGATACAGATGAAGGGAAGATAGCGTTGGAGTCCAACAGGGCTGGTTTCAAACCCAGCTTTGCAGTCTGGTCTGGGGTAAACAGCTTTTACTCTTGGAAGAACTAGGAGACACAGAGGCTCCAACTCAAGCCCTGGGGTAGGGAGGGAGCATCCAGGAGGGGAGAAGGCTGGGAAGGCCCGTGTGTTGGTTCACGTTCCTTGTTCTGGGCTCCAGCGTGTGCTTGGGAGGTGGGGATGGACAGTCACACGGGGGTGTCTGTGAAAAAGGAGGGAACTGGGGTTACCAGGCCCTGCCCTGACGCTGCCACTCTTGACAGGAGACGACCCAAAGAAATAAGCCATTAAAAATGGAAAAAAATGAAGGCTCACCCCCCAAATTCTACAGACAGGAAGGAGGAGCATAGAGACAGGAAGGAACTGAGGAGCGACTCCCTGGACTCAAACATGACAAGGCAGGGCCGGCGACCTCATTGGTGGAGTTGAATGAACATCTGGGGCCTCTTGCCAGTAATTACTAGGAATTCCAAGATGGCACAGCAGAGTGTTACACCAGGCTCGGGGCCCATGTCAGGGGACCCATGTCCTTGGGGACCTGAGGCCTTGGGTGATGTTTCTTTCCTTTCCCAGAGTTCTGGGCACAGGGCAGGTGTTTTCTCAGATGTACGCTTATGGGTGCCAGGAAGAAGAAGAGAGAAAGGGACAGTGTGAGGCCTTAACTCAGACTTTCCCCCGTCAGCCATGTTGTAAACCCCTCACTTATTTCCCAGAGCCCAGGAAAAGTGCAGTGGGGAAAGTATCACAACTTTTGCCCAAATTCCTGTGTTTTTTTTGTTTTGTTTTGTTTTGTTTTCTTTTTTTACCTTCTTTGTGAGTCAGGCCGGGATAAATCTGCACTCCGTCCAGACTGTCCTAGCCTTTATCTGATTGGAACGAGGCTTTGCTGACAGCCATGTGGGGTTTGGGAGGGCTTCAGGACACAGAGAGATAAACACCAGTGATGACTTGACTCCACGTTCCATTGGGAAGAGGGCTGCACTCCCTCCCTAGGAAAACAACTGCTAACTAACCCACCCCGGCCATCTGTGAGAGGCGCTTTAGTCCAACCTCCCCAAGACAGTGAGGGCCCCTTGGAGGCTGTTACACCCCAAAAGAGAAGGCCCCTGGCAGCCTTCTGGTACCTTGGTGGGTGACCCAGAGCTGAGCGCTTCCTCAGCGTGCCTCCTTTGCACAGCTGAAGAGGCCTGCCTGCCCCAAGTCATGCTGTTCCTCAGCTCCTGGGAAGCCTGGTTCTGTGGGATGTTAAACCCCAGCCCATCTTTAATATTTAAATTGATTGCTCTTAAATCCTGTGACTGGCTTGAGACGGAAGCTGAGATCATTTTCATCTGAATGCTAACCTCTCCTCAGGGGCCCTATTAGAAATCTATAATGATCTCAGAAGGTCACAAAGGTCCCCTTACATCACTGACCACTTGGATAGGTGTCCTGGAGACCCAGCAGCCTTTTGGGTCCACAGCCTGTTTTCCTCTGGGTTCAGAAGTACACAGCCCCTCACACAAACCAGCCCCCACCAAAGTCAGTGAGCTCACTCAGATAGGAAAAAGATAATTTCATATTTCAAAAAAGCACTTAAACAGCAAAAGTTCCTGTGGATACCACATGTGGAAAACCCACTTACAAACGGGCCAAATCCCCAAACCGAGGCTCAAAATTGCAGAGAGTTCCCATGATGCTGGTTGGGGTGGGGCAAGAGAACAGGGTGAAAAGGCAGAAGGTCCACCAACATGCAGACCACGCCAAACACTAGCTGGCTCCCCTCCCACCTCCCCATCGGGGACAGTCCCTAGCACTGACAGGCCAAACGGTTCCCCCAAGGCTGTTTCGTTTCTGAGCATCTCAGCATATCCAGACTGGGGCCACCTCTGCCGGTCACTTTCCCCTCAAGAGGAGGTGGGCCAATCAAAGGCTCCTGTTTGGGCTCCTGTTTCATGCCACTGCCAGGTGGAATTCTTTAAAGCTTAATCAAACTCTCTCATCAAAACCAAACTCTTTCAAGTCACCTGTCCCTGGGGAGACTAACTGCTGCTCATTTGGACGCCTGTGTGCACGGGCCCTTCCCTCCTGCGGAAATCTCCAAAACAAGGCATTTAATGTCTCCCCACCACGGCGCAGGGCTCATCCAAGGTGGCTGTCACTGAGTTTCCAAAAGGAACTCCTGGGATAGTCCATGGCCCACATCAGGAACAGAGTGCAAGGCCCAGGCTCCGAGGGGACCAGTCCAGTCTCGCCTCATGCTGTGGGCTGCAGGCAGGGAAGAAAAGGGACTTAACAGACCTTTGACCTTGGTGACAAGTAGGTCAAGGCTTTCCTCCCAAGCCACATGATGAAAATAGAACCACTTCCAGGTTTCAGCTAGAAGTGTAAAGACAGTTCTGCTGTCCCCTTCTCCCTGAAATCTCAGGGGGAAAATAGCAAGTGGGACTAGAAACCGAAATTCCAATTCCACTGTGAATAAAATTTAGAAGCACCCAGAACTTGGAAACATAAGACATGAGGACCCTGTTCCAAATGGAGGGCAGAGTGGGTTAGGAAGTGGAGAAAGGGCGCCTGTCACTGCTTATCCCGGACTCTATCAACACTGCACAGGGTTCCCCAAAGTAGAGTGTGCCCCCATGAGAAGGGCCAAGCACCCCGTTGATCCTCTCAAGGACCTACTGGGGGCAGCAGTTCTGAGATGTGTGGGTGGCTGAATGGTCACTGGATGCCTTGGGCACACAGAGTAGCACGAAGAAACTCGCAGATGCCATTGTTGCAGGAAGCAGTGTGCAGGCGAGGCGGGGGGCAGGAGAGACTACAGCTGCATCACACGTGTGCACCCACCACACACGCTCACACATGTTCACACATACCACACATGCTCACAGACGCTCATACTCATGTTATCCCAAGCACAAATTGCATCAAAAGGAGCCCATCCTGGACTCAGGAGAGCACCCAGCAGCCCAGGGCCCGTCTGGGCTGTCCCCACTGCCTCCCGCAGCTCATGGAGGAAGAAGTCCTTTCATTCAGACAACTGAGTTCAGTCGGGCCCAGCAGCATGTGGGAGCCACACCAGACGCCCACAGGCACGTGCTGGCGGAGTATCTGCCAGCTGACTCATCTATTGAGCTGATGTCCAGTGGACACCCTCCGCGTCTAGTCCCGTTGGACACGTGGCCTCACCTAACCTCACGGCTTATCACAGGATGGAAAACAAATGGCCTCAAACTGCTTCCTGTTTCCTTTCCCTCCACTGCTAATCACGTCTCTCAATGCATGTCCATGGAGCAGGACAGCTCCTGCCAGAGGGTCATGTGCTTCAGAAATGATTCATTCCTGACGTCTTACAGGACGGTGGTTTCGGGTAAACTGGGGACTCAAGGCAAACACACTGCTCAGTCAAGGCCTTCAGCAGAGTCTCTCAAGTATTTCTTCTTGAGGAAAAATATTGGAAAATTGGTGAAAATATTTACATTGATTTTTATCTCTTTATCTTAGTTCGACTTTTTATTTTCCTTTTGGTCGATTCGTTTTAGTGAGATGCAAAATAAATCCGTTTATATTTGAAGTCTCAGAAAAGACTGAAATCCTCGGAGAAATGATTGGTTAAATGCTGTTTGTTGAACACAGACTGTAGATAGTTCAGCTGTCACCTCGACGAGGACAGCCAGCATGGGGACGGCTCTCCCTCACCAGTCTGCGTACCGATCTGTCCTGAGATGTGAGCTCCAACCCCAACTTCCCAGTACACCAGGACCCATTGCCAAACTTTCATGTCTTGCACTAAAAATAAAGCCCATTTATGATATATGACCTTGCCAAGCCTCCCGAGGGCTGTGTAAAAATTGCTTTCCGGATCAATCCCAACTATTAAAACAATTCATAGTAAAATAAAAACCCTGAAAGTAAATACACCAGAACACAAATAAAAGTTGTCTTCGGGTGTCTCCTTGCTCTTTACATCTACTATTCTGTGATTTCCAAATTTCTTAATGAGAATGTGTTACCAAAAACAGAAGTTATAGGTTTAGAATATTCAGGGTCAGCCTCCAAAATCTGCTACAAAAATGTCTTCTCTCAGAGGTCACTTCTTTACTTGACCCAACTCCTAGCAGAGTAAGAATCAAATGGTCGCTGAGCCCCCCCGCCAGGGATCCCCTGAGGCAGGTACTATGAGCCTCATTACCATGAAGAAGACTAAGGCTAAAGACTCGGGTGGCCAGGAGGCCCCAGGCAGCTCCTATGCCTGCTGTCCCAGACTACAGAGGGACGCGCTACCAGCCCAGGAAAGCTGGGGCCACCTGAGCTGGAGAGGCAGGAACGATCTACCCCAGAGACCCTGCGAGGAACCACCTGCAAAGCCCCTATTTCCAAACAAGTCACATGCGTAGGCGAAGGGGTGTTAGGACTGAGCATGTCCTTTGGGAGACATACATAGTTCAACTCACAACAACTGTCCAAAAAGAGTCAGGTCTTTGAAGAGGTGGAAGATGTTTAGACCCTACACACACACACACACACACACACACACACACACACACACACAGTAACACATAGCCTCCCCTGTCCCCCACACCCGAGAAGCCTCTGGGTGTGCCTTCATGGGTAACCAGGGATACAAGCCCCATAGGACCGTTACAACGTTGCAGACTGGCCGCCCCATTATCTGGCTCTGGAGAGAGAATCTCCTGTGTGTAGAGGGCACCAGACCAGTCCAGCCACCAGGTCCAGCAGCCAGAGCACAGCAGACTTTCCAGGGAGTACACAGCTGCTCATTCTTCACCCATTTACACTTATCTCCCCTCCAAAAGGCCAACATGCCCACTCCCAGCTGGTTTCTGACCCATCCCTGCCCACTGATTCCCTTCTTTCCATGAAAAGGGGCCCCTTTATCTAAATCCTCCTGGAAGTGCCGTAGGCTGTAGGAGATTTTAGGATAGGGGTAAAGAATGTGTCTCCAGTTTAGCCCTCAGGAAATCTGAATAGAGAAACTGCAGGCATTCAGTGGGAGTTCAGCCAGCACTGGGAAATCAGAAGCAAAGACTCACCAGGGTGCCATCAAAGGTGATTTTAAAAATATTGAAGGAAACTCGAAGAAGTCTGGGCAAGGGGCCTGAGGAAGGCAGCGGGTGGACACCAGGGAGTGGGCGTGAAGCTGAGAGTCCGGGGCTCCTGTGTGGATGCCAAGGCCCCAGGAGAGGGGATGGGTGGGGACCAGCAAGGGGGCCTGAGGGTGGGGGGCGGGGGGACAGCAGGGGACCTCCCCTCCCAGAGTGAGCACGTACCTGTCCCTGCTCAGCTCCTGAGTGACCAGGGCCAAAGCAAGAGACCTGCCGGGGGGCATCCTGAAAAAGGAGCCATGGGCCCTGGTCCACACACGTGCACACACATACACACACACACACCCGTGCACAGTCACGCTCATGTACAGAGCCACATACACACCTTCTCAGACTCTCACACACACAGACACCATGGTTACCACACTCAACCCTGCTCACAAACTCACACACACTCACATCCTCACACTCACTCACGCAGACGCTCTTCTCCGTCTTCCCCCCACCCCATCCCATCATTATGATTTTTCCATATAACGCTGCACATTTTTTCTGAAATGCCCTCTTTTTTCCACTCTACAGCCTGGCTGCAGACCAAGTTGTGCTCCTGTAACCAGATGCACTTTGGGAACGGCCTGTGGACTGTGGGGTGGGCTGGCAGCACTGGGACCTTTGCCCCCCAACTCCCTGCCCCAGCCCATCGCTCAGCTCCTGCCAGAACATCTGCACGCTCTCCTCTGCTCCACAGCACGTGGGAAACACAGCAGGCCCTTTTTGGGTAATGCCTGCCCTCTCCGCAGCCTCTGAGCCCCAGCCCTCGGCAGACTGGCACCCGGCCTGGACCCCCAAGGCAGCCTGCAAGTCACTGCTGGGTGAGTGAGTGAGTGAAGGAGGGCGCCCCAGGGGGTGTGATCCTCCCTTTCTGTCAGGCCTGGGGAAGCACTCTCCAGGAGGCTCCCCCCTCTATTTGCAACACTGCGGCTTGGCCAGGTGAGACACCTGCCATAACCCACAGCTGACCTCATTTGTCCCCATTGCACCCCCAGCCTTGGGGCACCCAGCGCCTCAGGGCTCCCCTTCCCACCCGAGTTTGGGAGAAGAGGGAAAGGCATACAATAGGAGAATGCAGGACAAACCCAGGAGGAAGGGAACAATGACGTGGCTGCTCTGCCATCGTCCAAGAGGTCACCACCCTGCATGGCCTGCCCAGGCAGTGCTGCAAAGCCCTGACCGCAGAACCCTGGTTCCCGGTCCCAGCTCAGCCCCTCTGGCTGTGTGGCCACATCCAGCCCTTCAACCTCTCTGAGCCCGTCTCCTCACTGCTAAAACAGCTGCTGTTTTCCCCATCAGACGAGGTCAGGACTATATGAACTCCTGTGAGAAGTGCCTCGTCCAGGCCAGGGACGGGGTGCACAGACATGCTAGTGTCCTCGAGGCAGGCGCTCAGCGAGTGTCACACACAAGGACTGATTCACACCGTATCTGTGCTGGTGGCAACGTTAAAACAGGAAGAAACGACTCACCACTGTGGAGTCACACGGACCCCATGTCCAGATTCCGTCCATGTGGTTTGCTAATACTGGGCCTTGATGCTGCAATCTCAGGGTCAGGAAAGAACAGCCCACGTCGTTGGGGACAGATGGCCCAGCCCAGGTGCACGGGGTAGCATTGCAGGGCCATCACTTCAGCATGTGGCCTGTGTGTGGAGAGAGCTTTGTCCTTCAGCCTCCTCCTCAGGTCCGAGGATGTGCCTCTTGGTCTCCAGAAGGAACTCAGCTCCCTTCTGACACCTGCGGGGAGAAGCAGCAGCTTCTTTAGTTTTATTTGATTTGGTTTCAAACATCGAAAAATAAACATCAGTCTTGCCATCTGACAGAAAATGATCTGCATTACAAATGATCAAGGAAATAGTGAAAACAATAAAAATGCCCAAACCATCATCCATCTGTCACTCCAGGATTGACTGAATGATTCATTCATTCATTCAACAAACATTCACTGGGCCCTGTGTATGGGGTTGTGTGGAGCTCCAGGTTGTGACACAAGACTGACGAGATTCCCACTCATGCAGCCGGCATTCCAGGGGCGGGGGGAAGCAGACACCTGAGAGGGTCAGAAAAAGAACAGAACCGGCACAGAGTGGGAGAAGTGCTGAGAATGGAGGAAACGTGGGATTGGAAGCAAATCTTTTCTAGTTGTTCCCCAGAGTATTGTTCACTTATTCACTCAGCAAACACATACTGTCTTCCCCGCACCCGGTGCCCTGCACTCTGGGCACCACGGTGCAGCACTGTACCCACGTCTACCTCCTTCTTTAAATGCTTGACTCAGTACTGTGTTGGGAGATTTTCTTCATGTTCCTAACCCATTTCTAACCGTCGTCTTTGGGGCTGCATAATATTCAGTGAGCCCCACCCCCGCTAGTGAACACCGAGGGTGTCCCCATCCTTCCCTATTATAAATACCACTGTTGTGAACATCTTCGTGCTTAAGGTTTTGATCTGTGTGTGTGAGGCTTTATGCAGCTGGTTTCAACCCTCCTTCACCAATTAATACTATGATTACCTCAGGCGTGACACGGAAATGTCAGGTGCCATAGAGAAGTTGGTGCTTCACAAAAGAAGCCTTTCATACAGGCTGCAGGCCATGACCGTGTTTCCCCGCAAATAAGACCTAGCCAGACCATCAGCTCTAACGCGTCTTTTGGAGCAAAAATTAATATAAGACCCGGTCTTACATTATTTAATTTTTGCTCCAAAAGACGCGTTAGAGCTGATGGTCTGGCTAGGTCTTATTTTTGGGGAAACACGGTAGTAGGCCAGGCATCAGTTTAGAGACTTTGCAACCTTATGAAAGAAAACAGAGGAGAAATAGAATAGAAAATATTGCCGTGTGTCACATAAAATAGGGATTAGTATCATGAGATTGTATTTTATTTGTGGATGTGATGGTGTATGTCTTTAGGATCAAGATGAAAACTATATTCCTTGCTGTGGATCTCAGTCAAAAAAGTTTGAAAGCGTGATGTAGTGTGTTAAAGGTGACACCCCCCACACACACACAAAAAAAGAGATATGCCCATGCCCCAGAACCTGTGAGTATGACCTTATTTGGAAAAAGAGCCTTTGCAGGTTTGATTAAAAGTAAAGGATATTGAGATGAGATCATCCTGGAATAGGGTAAGCCCTAAATTCAACGTCCTGAGAAGAGAAAGGAGAAAGGACACACCGAAGCAGAGATTGAAGTGATGCATCTATAAGCCAATGAACACCTGGAGCCACTAGAAGTTGGGAGACAGGCAAGGAATGCACTGCTCCGCAGAATGCCAGGAAGAACCAATCCTACCAAGACCTTGACTTCAGACTCATGGCCTCCAGAACGATAAGAGAATAAATTTCTGTTGTTTTAAGCCCCCAGTTTATGGTCAGCCACAGGAAATGAATACTTGGGCTCTAGCTGGTCTCAGATGGTATATGTTGCATACATAGCAGGTTGGACAGTGGCTGTCACCTGGAGCAGAGGGCAGGGCAAGGTCCCTCCTGTGCCACAGCCTGGAGGGAGCACGCAGAAGGCTTTCCTTCTTTCCAGAGACTGCCACATTCTAGCTGTTCTGCAAAACCCTGTACTCTGGCCCTACAGGGTTATTTTGCCCTGCAGGGTTATCTCAGGGGATATTTTGCAATCCCCTGAGAGCAAAATATCCAAGTGACCAGTGAGGCCTTCGCTGGACTGCAGAGGAGAGGCAGCAGCAGAGTGTGATAAGAGCCCGCAGAGAGTGTTTTACCAGTGACAAAGCATTTTCTCTTACATGATCTCACTTGAGCCCTCGCACTTGTGGAAAGCCGGTTTTATAGATTTGGGGATGAGGAAACCAAAGCCAGATGTGGGGTCCCTGGTCCCGCTCCCCACATAAGAATGCAGGACATGGTGAGGCCAAAAAGGAACACCCACGGAGCCATGGATAGGGGAGTCATACCACTATATTCTCGCTGGCGGCTGGGTTGGAGACACAGGGAGCAGGAGCCACATGATCCTCAATCCACAGTCTGCTTCTCTGCCAACCAACCAACCTCCTAGCGTACCCATGGCAGTTATATTAGCAGCTAATGGCTAACCGGTAACAGCTGATGGCCACCAAGCCACAGCGGATGGAAATCTGATTACAGCTGATGGCCATCTAATAAGCGAGCCAGCACCTTTCCATGGGAGGCCGAGAGCCTGGAAACTGCTCTCTGGGACTCTGTCCCCACAGACGGTATCCAATGGCAGAGCCAAACCTGGCCTGTCCAGTGCACTTCAGTGGGACAAGAAAATGGCCAGCATTGTTCTCTGGCAGTGGGAAGTCTGGAATTCACTGCACTCCCCATTATGAATCTCAGCGGAGCTGAGACCTCATTGGTTTTTTTCCATTTACAAGCAATGCTTCAGGTTTCGCACATGGTAGGAGTGACATCTGGCCCACGTAACAGGCACTTTCCCGGTGTCACTGAAGGATGCACCATCAGAGGGAGTCATGGAGCTCCTGGTTACAAGATCCCAACAGTGGATTCCAGGTGGGAATGAGAGCCAATATGAAACCATCACTCTTGCTGAGAACAAATAAAAAACTCTACAGGACATGAAACTATCTATTGGAAGGTATCAGGAGCTGCTATGAACAGGAGGAAGACTTTGGAGAGGGGAAGACCAGAAGGGTGGGCTAATTCATGCAGCTCCTTTTCTTGTGGAGGAATCTACCAATTGTAGGCACTGGCAGGAGGCTGAGACTCCCTGTGGCTTTGTACCCAGGGGCCACAGCTGGGGGATGGAGAATCAGTGGACCTCTTGGTGGAGACTTAGGAGGCTTCATGGATATAGCCATTTTTCCCCCTGGGTCATGTGGTGAGTTCTGGGGTTATATGGAAATGGGATATCCTAGAGAAGTAGAGTCACAGCAAAATTTAGACTTCAGGACCCACCAAAGAGGTGCAGTGGTAGGTGTCAAAAAGAACACATTAGGCTATTAACTGAAAACCTTAAAGGACCAGAGAGCAGATAAAAGGAGATTGAGCTTACCAGGGCTTCAACCTGCTTGACTCAGCAGAGTACCTGGATGGATTCAGACCATCTCAGCAGAAAAATCAGTCAATCAACTAGCACAGTCAGCTTTACTTATGAAATAAGAAAATAAAGGCTTACGTCTCTTAAAAAAAATCATCCCAGCAGAGGGAAGGGTAGAACCTCTTAGAGAAATATAGCATCAATGAGAGCCTCTATAATGTTGTGGGGGCAGAGCCCCAGAAAGTAGTTTCCAGGCTCTCAGCCTCACATAGACAGGTGCTGGCTCAGGTAGTAAATGGCCATCAACTGTGATGGGATGGCCATCAGCTGTGGCTAGTTGGCCGTCAGCTGTAACCAGTGAGCCATTGGCCACTAATATAACTGCTGTGGCTACACTAGCAGAGAGAGAAAGATGGGGGCTAGCAAGAAGATGGCGGCTGGGCTGGCAAGCGTGGATGGCGGTTTGCGGACAGTGTGGATCCAGCCTCCAGTGAGAGTATAGTGCCGCCAGAGAGAATATAGTGGTATGACTCCCCTACCTATGGCTCTGTGGGTGTTCCTTTTTGGCCTCACCATGTCCTGCGTTCTTGTATGAGGAGCGGGAGCAGAGACCCCGCCTGGCACCCTGCACGACAAATGGCGCAGCGAGCAGGGTCTCCCGCATGACAAATGTACTTTATTCACAATGTTTAACATTCAATTAAAAATTACTTTTCATGACAAAAGACAGGACCACATGACCAAAAGCCAAGAGAAAACACAGATATTAGAAACAGACCCAGAAGTGAACCAGATAGCAGATTTAGAAAGCAAAGATTTTAACTATAACCTTGCTGATTATGTTCAAGAAAACAGAGGGAAAGATGGAAAAATTCGTCAGAGGGCATTCTAGAACTGAAGAAAAATACAATATCAGAAAAGGAAGAACACATTAGACAAAGCAGAAGACAGAGGTGGAAACTGGAATAGAACATAATCAACTGAAGTTAGAGAAAAAAACTAATGAAAAATATAGAAAAAATTCTTGGAGATAAATGGGACATGGGTAAAAAAAGGTTAACATGCAGTAAATGGAGTCTCAGGAAAAAAGATAAAGAACAAAAAAGAAGCAATATTTGAAAAGATAATGAAAGAAATCAACCCTCCAAAACCCACAAAATCAGAAGCATGATAAATGCAAAGAAAGCCACTTCTAGGCAAACCATATTAAGATTTCTTAAAACCAAAGACAAAATCTTAGAAGAAGCCTGAAAAAAAGGCTTATTACCTTCGAAGAAGCAGCAGGGAGACTGACAGCCAGCTTCTCAATAGAAAGGATGGAAGTGCAGAGGCAATAAAATAATGACTTGTAAATGCTGAAAGACAGTATTCACCAACCTAGAATTCTGTGCCTACTGAAATTATCCTTCAAAAATGAAGGTGTTATATAGATATGTTCAGGCAAGTAAAAGCTGAAACTCTTTTGCCAGAAAACCTGCACCAAAAGAAATACTAAAGAGAGTTCTTCAGACACAAGGAAAATGACCCCAAAGAAAAACATGCAATTGTAAGAAGAAATAGAAAGCAACAGAAAGAGTAAATATATGGATAAATACAAATGAATATTTCCTGAATATTGGCCACATAAAGCAATGGTAAAATAAATTGTGGGGTTTAAAATATATGGAGAATTAAAATGCATGACCACAAAAACAAAAAAGCAGTAGGGTTTAAAGAGAGTTAAGTTATTCTAAGTTTATATTACCAGGGAGTGGCAAAGGTAATAATTTGTATTAGACTGTAATAAATAAATGTACCTGTTTCAACCTCTGGGGTAACCATTAAAAGACTTGTAAAAGTTAATAGATGGAAATGATGGAATAATAAAAAGAAAATTAGTAATAAAAAAAAGACAAGATATGAGGAAAAGGGAAACATAAAAGAGATGAGTCAAATAGAAAAAAATATGATAGATATAAATCCAAATAATTCACTAATTCATTAAATGCAAACAGACTACTGCAAATGAATGACTAAGATTATTGGAGACTAGATGAAAATATAAACACCAAATCCATCTTTATGTGGATTATAATAAACACACCTTCATTATAAAGCAGAATGTTTGAAAAATAAAATTATGGAATGAAAAAAATCACTCAAACAATAACCAAAAGAAAGCTGGTGTAGCTACACTAATATTATACAAATGAAGCTTTAATGAAGGAAGCATTACCAGTGACACAGAGGGACATTTCCTCATGATAAAATAGTTAATCTGCCAGAAAAATATTAGAATCCTAAGTTTGCATTTATTCAACGAAATGTCAACAGAATTCGAAGAGGTAGAGAAACCTACAATCACAGTGGAGGATGTTAACACACACCTCTTTCAGGATACCAGGAGTGAGCCTGGTTCCTTCACCTGGCGACTCTAATATCTAAAAAGGCTAAGCAAAGAGCTCACCTAGCCTTCATAGAGAGCATCCTCTCTGTCTGAAATCTTTGTTATGAGCCAAATGTGGATGGGCCATCACGGAGAAAACTCTGGGCATGCTCTTGTCAAGAGGTGATCAAGGAATCCTTTCTGAGGGAACACAGCCTCTTCATGGAGTAGGTTAGTTTGGAGTGGACACACATCCCCTTGTATTTAATTCCTGTGCCCAAATTCATTACCCTTTTCATTTAAAAGTCACCTCAATACTTTCCCAAGATTACTCACTTCAAGGTATAAACAGTTCCCTATTAGAAAGAGCTGGGGGTAGGTGTTGGGGCTTCCTGGAAGCTAAGATAATAGTGGCCGCCTAAATCTGAATCTTTGCAAACATCCTCTAAATATCGAGACGAGAAACAAGAGCAACACCACACATCTCTGCAGGGCGCCTTCCCCCTTTCCTCCAGAATTGTCTTTCTCAGACTGTGCCTCAAATGTCCATGCTTTCAGCAAATCTAAATGACAAAGAATACTAAAAAATTTAAATAACCTGTAGATAGAAAAATAAACCCTAATTTCAAACAGAGCTATTTCTTGAGCTCCTCCTACAGAAAACTGGGTGGGAGTAGAAAGAGTCTGGAACAGCTGCATGGAAAACAGAAGTAGAGACTGAGCTAAGAGCACTCCCAGAAAGAGAAAAAATCCATCACAAATGTGAAGATAGCAGGAAAAAAAAGCTTTGATAAATCAATGCACTACAGGAAAGGCTCTCAGAAGTGCATATGAGATTTGAGGCACAGTCTGAGAAAGACAATTCTGGGGGAAAAGGGGAAGGTGCCCTGCAGAGATGACATGGTGATGGATAAAAGTTAGGACAGAAATTTAGGATCACACAAGTCATTAAAACGTGGAAGAGCACACAGCCCCTTCTCACCACAAAGGCTCTTTGCTATCCTAATAAAAGAGAGTACTCTTGGACTCGGAATCTTGTAAACCACCCCAATTTGCCAACCGTTTCCATAAAATGCAGATACGTAAAAAGACTTCATCTATAAAATAAAGAATTTGACCCCTTTGAAAGGGGTAAAAAAAAAAAAAAAAGGTTACGCTACAAGTCCAAGTTTCTAGATTTTCCATTTTCATCCTGGCTCAGCTACTTTCAGAGCCATCATAAAGAGATATAGTCTCTCTCTTTCTTTCTCTCTCTCCCTCTGTATGTGCATGCATGTGCCCATACATACACACATTCACTCTGTGAGATGGAGGAGCTGAGATTTTGTTAGCAAAAAAAACAAAAAAATAAAAAGTCATTATAGAAAACAGAATATGAGGGTCAAAACATTTCAGGTTAAATTACTGCCCCTCTAATCAAAATGAGGAGAAGAAAAGAGTGACATAACACTCCAAACTTGATATTCTCAAACAAGCATTTGAATATATAAAACTCACCTTAAGATGTAAATTCAAAAACTAAGAAATGGATGCACACCAAAAAAAAAAAAAAGATACAACCCCACAGAAAATGAAGTAAACGTTAATTGAACTCAAGAAAGAAACAGAAGAGAAAGACAAAATCACATTAAAAATGAAGACTAAATTATAAGGTACCCCAACAACAGATTTGAATGAAAAATGAATGACACCATTGAAGAAAAGCAGAAAATCAACCAAAGGGATGAAAATGAGATGAAAAACAAAAGTGTTAGAGAGAAAGAGGTTAAAATACAAGACAGATAAGGAGAGTCAACTATGTATAATTGGAGTTACTGAAAAGAAAAACTAGAAAGCAATAAAACTTTTCAGAAATAGAAGATCTGAATCTATGTAACTGGACCCACTGGGCACCTGGAAAAATTTGCTTGGAATAATGAACTTTGAGACATACTTCAGTGAGACTATTAGACATTAAAGATAAAGAAAAAATCTTCAGGTCCTCTTGGCAAAGATAGCAAATAACTTTAAAAGGCTAAATAAATAAATATATTAGCACCAACCAATATACAAAGCAACTGAAATACCAGTTATAGCAATGAAGAATTAATTCCTATAAGATTAACTCTTCCATAAATAAAAACTATATACACTAGACAAATATGAAAACTAATACCTGAAGGAACTGGGGAGGATCTGAAAGAGGCAGAAAAATGGAAGTGTGTCTACACATGGACGAAGGAATGACATGGGGTAAGTTTCCATTTTCATGGTGTTTTGCCTGATGGCAAGCCCCGGTTGACACCACACAAATGGTTAACATTCTAATAGAAGACACACAATCTTACTGGGTTGAAAAAGCAAAGGACAGCATTTGTAGCAATCATAGAGTTGGAAAGTATGGGGGAAACCCAGGAAATGATAAAGAGAGAGAGAGAGAGACCAAAATTCTGTGTATAAACTCTACCCAAATTCCTGTGTCGGACACTTGAAATGTGCATGCATCTGTTCAGCTAATAGAATTGACCGATACAACTGACAGACACAACACATTAGTACACATCAGAGGAACATTACAGAATCCAAAAGTTATACAGTGCATTAGTCATATTTTAAATACTTCAATTTTTAAAAAATATAGACCACAATGGAACTAAACTAGAAATCAGTAACAGAAAGATAACTTGAAAATCCCTGAATACATGGAGATTAAACAACACATGCCTCAAAGAAGAAATCTCAAGAGAAATTTTTAAATATTTTGAGCAAAATGGAAACAAAAACACAACTTATCAAAATTTGTAGGATGCAGCAAAAGCAGTACTTAGATGGAAGTTTATATAGTACATGTATAAGAAAAGAAGAAAAATCTAAAACCAATAATCTACATTTCCATCGTACGAAACTAGAAAAATGAGAGCAAATTGAATCTAAAGTAAGCAGAAGACAAGAAATAATAACTACAGCAGAAATCAATGAAATTGAAAACAGAAAACCAATAGAAAAAACCAACAAACCAAAAGCTGACTCTTTGAAAAGATCAATAAAATCAATAAGCCTTGAGCTAACTAAGAAAAAACAAAAACTAATATCAGAAGTGAATCACTGAAGATCCCATGGATATTAAAAGCATAATAAAGGAATACTAGGAACAACTATAATGTAGATGAAATGGACCAATTCCTTAAAAGACATGATGTGCCAAAACTCATACAAGAAGAAACAGATGATCTACATAGGTCTATATCTATACAGAAATTGAATCAATAATTAATAACCTTCAAAAACAGAAAGCACCAGGCCCGGATGGGTTCACTGGTGAATTCTATCAAGCACTCAAGGATGAAATTATATTAATTCTCTACAATCTCTCAGAGGACAGAAACAGAAGGAATACTTCCTCACTCATTCTGAGGCCAGCATCACTATAATACCAAAACCAGACGAAATGTATTACCAATACCTCTCATGAACATAGATGCAAAAATCCTTAACAAAATATCAGCAAATTGAATCCAATAAAGTATAAAAGAGTTATACATCATAATCAAGTGGGATTTATGCCAGATATTCAAGGCTGGTTCAACATTATTAGAAAGCAATTAAAGTAATCCATCACATCAATAGACGAAAAAGAAAAATACATGATCATATTAATAAATGCATAAAAACATTTGACATAATCCAACACTCATTAGTGAGTTAAAAAAAAATCTACCAACTGGAAGCACAACACAAATAATAACTTAAAAAGCAACTTTTCCATGGTTAAAAATAATGCACAATAAGGAAATCCAAAGGGTAAATGAAAAATTGGGAAAAATATAACATATAAAAAATATAAGGACAAGGGGTGAGAAATCCAAGATGGCAGAGTAAACACTGTACCTCCATCCTTCTTTGAACACATTAAAATTACAACTAAATTATAGAACAATCTACTTGAAGAACCACCTGAAGTCTAGTGGAACAGAAGTCCTATAGCTTAAAATATACAGAAGAAGCCACATTGAGACTGGGAGGAGGGGCAGAGACGCCGAATGGGCCCCAAACCTCCCTCTGGCAGTTGAGCATCAGAAGGGATATCTTGGCTGCGGAGTTTCCCCGTTGGGGGAGCCACGGACCTCAGCTTTCCACACTAGGCTCCCCAGCCCAGAGTTCTGGTGTCAGCAAGATGAGCCTCCACAACATCTGGCTGTGAAAAACTGGGGATTCTGAATGTTTGGGTGGGCTTTGGGAAATCCAGACATCCACTTAAATGGCCCATGCCCGGACTCACACACTCGCAAGCACTCACCCTGGGCTCCAGAGGAGAGATGGTGACTTGGAGGGGTTCAGAGACATATGGGGGGGCAGAATGAGGGATATGGCGTCAGAGGGAGGACTGGAGGATGTTAGCATTTTCCCGGTAAGATGGTCCTTTTTCCATGCAGCTGGCAGGCGGCAGCCATCTTTCTTGTGTTGAGCCCGCCCCCTACACTTCCGACCAAATCTGAATCTGATTGGCCTGGTGAACTCTGCAGCTCCGCTCTGCTGACTCACCTGGGACTCTGCCCCACCCAACTCGCTTACCGCCAGAGGCACATTTTCTTCCAGCAGCCAGCCCTCCTGAATTGCACTCTTTTTTGGAAAATATTGCAAACAACCTAAATGCCCAGAGTGGTTGAATGAACTAGGGCCCATCCACACAATGGAGTACTATGCAGTTGTGAAAAATAATGAGACAGTCCTCTATTAACTCATATGGAATAATTTCCAGGATAGGTTGTTAAGTGCAAAAAACAAACAAACAAACAAACAAAACCCAAAAAACAAAACAGCGAAAGACTGTCTATAGTATGCCATCTTCTGGGTAAAAGGAAGGATAGTAAGGAAAAAGTATATGCTTAGTTTTGCAAGAGAAACATGGGAAGAATAAACCAGAAACTAATGAGACTGTTTATCTGCAGGAAGTGAGTAATAATGAGGGGGAAGAGATGGAGTAAGTTATGACCCTTTTCTGAATACACTTATGTGTAGTTTTGTGGAACTTTTGTTACTATATTACACACTCAAAAAAAAAAAGAAGTATGGGGAGGTGACTCTCAATGGATTATAGATAGAACAAAAGAACCTACATGTATTTCAAATTAATGAAATTTAGGGAGGGGGAGAAACTCACCCAAGTCATTTTTGAACAGCATTTTGACTAAAGACAAAAAGAAATGTAAGAAATATTGAACTCTGGTTAGCAGCTTTCTTTCACAGTGGTGAGGATTAGCAATTCTGAAACTATCTTCTGTTTGTTCTAGGATTGAGCAAATAAGTAACTATCTGGAGGATAATGGAAGCCAGATTTCTCACTGTTGGAGAAGGGAGTTATAAGCATGGAAAGGGAGAGACTGGTCTGGGACTGGAATTGGAGGTATCAGTGTGAACTCAAGGTCACATATATTATGGGTGAGTGTGTGTGCTCTAGAGAGATTATGGGTATAGCTATGTCCTGTCTGTTCACCTCCCTTCCTCATATTTCCTCGATGAAGCTACTGAGAAGCTTCAGCAGTGACACACCAGTGGCAACAAGCATGCATGGCCCCCACATCTTGGTTTCTACAGACCATTCACCACTTACAGGAAGCTTCTTGGAAAAAATGCCAGATTGCAGCGCTGTGCAGAGAAAGCACAAGATAATCTGGGAATATCTCTTTTCACCAGAAAGTAAAGAAGTGCTCCAAGAATGATGGGGACATGTCAAAAGGACACAGGAATCAGTTTGAAGGGGGTTCCACTGGTCAAATCTGTGACAATTGGGGCATCAAGAGACATGATGATGATAATGAATTATAACCCAGTAAAAAAAAATAAAAATACATGAGCCCATAGTGATAGAAACATATAAATGTTTCTATCTCTCTAAATAGATGAGAAAGAAAGCTCTCTTCCTCATAGTAGGATGCTCACTAGTACATAGCAGAAACCATAGAATGGAGAAAACGTAATTTAGTAACCACGAAGTTTAATGAAGTACCTCAGGACACTGGTATATTCTCAAAGCATCTCACAAAATAGTTATTAATTGCTGTGGTAGGCTAAATAATGGCCCCCAAAGACATGTGTGCTCCCTAATGCCCAGAACCTGTGACTGAGACGTACAGGGAGAAGGGTTTTTGCAGATATGATTTAAGTTAATGATCTTGAGATAAGGAGACTTTTCTGGATTATCCAGGTGGGCCCTAACTGAAATCACCTGTATCCGTGTAAGGAGGAGGCGAGGGGAGGTTTCAGGCAGAAGATGGGGAGTCCATGAGAAGACAGGACTGCGATTGGAGTTGATGCGGCCACAAGCTAAGTGGACGCCTGGAGCCACCAGGAGCTGGAAGAGGCAGGAAGGCGCCTGCCTTTGGGCCTCCAGAGGGATCAAGCCCTGCTGACACCCTGATTTCAGACTTCCGGCCTTCAGACGGTGAGAACAAATTGCTGTCATTTTAAACCACCCAGACTGCGGTGCTTTGTTACAGCAGCCCCAGAATCCTAATTCCACTCATCAGCCACTTTCCAGTGGAGAAGCCTGATGGAACCCCTAACCAGCTGGTCAGTATCACAGCGGGGGGCCTGCTGACAACATGTGCCTCTGGATGGGATGCACAGAGCAACACAGCCTCACTTCTGTGCCGTTCCTGCTGGAAATGCACCACCGGAATCTCAGCTCCAGGAGGCACTGAGGCGAGGCCTACCGAGAGCTGTCCGGCACCCTCCCAGCTGTCAAGGTGTGAGACACAGACAGACAGAGGTCAAAGGGGCCAAAAGTCATGACAAACACACACACCACTGGCTCCTGATCAGACCCTGGACCAGAATTTTTTTTTTCCCTCTTCCTATAAAGGACCTTATTGGAATAATAGGCAGTTGAATAAGGTCTGTAGACTAGATCATAGGACTGCACTAATGTTAATTTTCCAATTTCAAAAGTTGAACTGTGGTTATGGAAGAGACTATCCCTGCTCTTCGGAGACATACCTAAAGTATTTGGGGGTGAAAATAAATAAATGAAATAAAGGAAAAGTCCCCCCCACCACCCAACCCCCTATACACACATTCCCCTTCCTCGGGGCAACAGCTGAGGTTCAGTGGCCCTTTCCTCCCAGAGTCCAGGGCCAGGTCAGCAGGAAGCCATTGTTCAGGGCTGTGCTACCTTTCCTGTTCCTCCCAGGGCTGAGCTTGCAGGTTGAAAATGCAGCAAAGTTCTGGGTGGTGAACACACAATGTGATATATAGATGATGCATTACAGAATTGTACACCTGGAATCTATGTAGCTTTACTAACAATGGTCACCCCAGGAAACTTTAATTAAAAAGAAAGAAAGAAAAAAAAAAGAAAATGCAGCAAAGATCAGAGTAAGTCATGGGGCCTCCAGACCCGCACTGCGATGGGGAAAAACAAACTCTGTCTCTCCTGGAATTCTGTGTGGTGCTGGGCTCTGCTCAGCTTTTCCTAAGGCCACTGCCCAGAGCCTCCTTAAAGATCCTGGAACCCTCGGGGGAGGCACTGCCCTCTTCCCTCACCTCCACGCCCCCATCCCTGGGCCACCCCAGTGCCCTTATCACGAGGCCTCCCTCTGTCTGAGACCCTCCATGTCCCCCAGCCCCCATTCCTTATTGGAACATTCCCCGAGGCTTGGCCTCCCTGCCGACTTTCCTTGGTTTGCAGAACTTCTTTCCAGATCCGTGTTAAATCCATCATTTTTCTGGCCTGCACGAGTCCTGACACACATCACTCTTCTCCCCCTTCACAAAGTTCAGAAAACCGTTTCCTCTTCATTAAAAAGTCTGACGGGACAGCGCCTCTCTGACACTTCGTCTCGCGATGGATGTGACTGGGAGACGGCCATCGCAGTGCTTTGAGCCCCGCCTGAGCTATTTGTGGGGCCAGTGCTGGGCGTTTTCTTTGTGCAGTCCTATGGAGAATTCCAGCATAACTCCGAGATCTTATATTCCACCTTAGGGTTGCCACGTTGGAGCTCAGCCCTTTAAATTGATGTGAAGGAAAAGATTGTAAGGTTGACAATAGGCTATTAAGAGTGTTTGAATACAGGCTTAGAATCCTAAAAAACATGGCCCTCTCAAAATACAGCCGAAATGGGAACTCTGCCAGGAATCACATTTCCGGCCCGGGCTGTCCATGCTCCTGTCCCCTTCAGGAAACCTCTCAGCTCTTCCCCCTAACCGGGAGCCACCAGAATCCCTTTGAGCAAGCAGGAAAATAATCAGGGGTCATAAGATGCTGACTTTCTATCGGGAAACCTCTATGTGGTTTGAGGTTATGTATTTGGATATTATTTTCCTCATTCACCATTTATTTTCTTAAAATAATCAGCTCCTTCAGATTCTTGTGGCAAGGAGCTTCCAGTAACGTCTGTGGTGAAATCAGGGTGCTGGGAAGGTTGCGTGCTTTTAGCAAGGACGCCTCATGAAAGAAAGTCCGTAACGTTCCGATAATATACGGTAGGTCTCTGCTCCCTCAATGACACCTTTGAATGTGCTCCACTGCTTTTTACATTATAAATAAAGAACTGGCACACGCTGAGGTTGCTATTGGACGCCTGCAGCACACCGCCCGCCAACTTCCTAGATGCTTGGAGTCTGGCTGCCAGCATCCAAGTCGGGACTCCAATTTAACTTCAGAGCAAACGACTCCGTTTTCCGTGTCGGGTTGGATCCAGGTTTCCAGAGTGATACTAAAAAGCTGCAGACTTCTCAAGGAAAAACACAACGACGCCCCACCTACGACCTTCAGTTTTCAGAAGGCCACGTTAAATCATGTGGGGACAGTAGCAGAGACATCTTTAACCACCCCCAAATGGCCGTCTGCCCTCACTCTGTCCACACCTTGTGCCTGATTTCCTCTCAAAAGGTAATCTTCTGTTCTGGCCAACATAGTGTTCAGCCATTTTTAATAAGCATCTTTTCCCTCTTCTCCACCCCCTATCCCGGACAGTTTTCCACATTGAGGGGAGAGGAGGGTCTGGAGTAAGGGGGTGAACTACAGGGGTGGTTCTACAGGGTCACGCCTGGCTCACACGGGTGTGCAATTCCAAACTTTGCTTCGTTCCCAGGAATCTCAGAGCCAAAGCTCTGGTCATTGCTAGCCACCCTAAGGGGTTATGACATACGTCTTAAAAAAATTCATCTTATTTCAAAGTTCATACTTGTTATGGGTTGAATTATGTCCATGAATGAAATCCTAACCCTGGTACCTGTTGAATGTGGGCTTATTTGGAAATAGGGTCTTTGCAGATGTGATTAAGTAAAGATGAGGTCACTAGGGTGGGTCCTGACCCAGTGACTGGTGCCCTTCTAAGAAGAGGGGGACTTGGAGACGGAGAGATCCAGATACACAGAGAAGGAGGCCCTGTGAGGACAGAGGCAGAGGCTGAAGGGAGGTGGCCACAGCTAAGGGGTGCCTGCAGCCCCCAGGAGCTGGGAGAGGCAGGAATCATCCTCCCCTAGAGTCTTGGGAGGGAGTACGGCCCTGCCAGCTCCCAAGACCGAGAGAGGATTAACGTCTGTTGTTTGAAGCCACTTGATGTATGGTCATTTGTTACGGAGGCCCCAGGACTCTAGCACAAGCCCCTGCTAGGTCACCTGCTGTGAGCACAGGAGCTACAGTTCGGGTGAGACCCTCAGGCATGCCTCGGCACCCCTGAACAGCAGGCGCTCTGCTGTGGTGGAGGAGGCCCCTGGTGCAGAGGGAGGTGGGGGACCCACAGCCGAGTTTCTGAGGACCTTCTTCCTCCCATGCCTGGGGCTTGGCAATGTCTAAGGCCAACGCCCAATGGGGCTGGGGGCTCCTGCCTCCCTGGGGAGCTGCGTACCCTTTGCTTGAGCACCTGGGCAGGGGTAGCCCCTGGATATACACTCTTCCCCACCTCTGGGTCTCCCTTGCCCACTTGCCCCTCTCGGCTCTGACTTCCTGACGGCTGATTTGAACGTTCCTTTTGTTCGCAAAGCCTCGCTCACCTTGCACTTGTCACAGGGCAGTTTACCCAGATTTGTGTGAGGCTACCCGTGCTAGATGGTGGACTCTGTTACAGTAAAGAAAACTCTGTGCCCAGCACTAAGACCTCACAAGCACAGACCGTTCAGTGCTCGAAGGCTACCCTGCTGGCCCTTATCTCTGGGTTCCTACTCTGCCCGCCCAGAGCCCTTTTGAAACCCCACTGCTGCCCTCTGTTCTCCACACCCTCAGATGCTGGCCCAGTGATAGGGGCTCTGAGAATGTCGTGAGATGGAAGGAGGGTGAGGAATGATGCCCACTCACCAGGTCCTACCCAGGAAGCGTGAACTCGGTCATATTTTCCAAAGTTCGTCTCTAGACCCACAAAACCTATTCTGCATCCCGAAGCCTCAGGTTCTAAGGGAAAACGGACCTGGATTAGATGTGCTCTCCAGCGCTGCCTGCTCTGTGGGTACTGTTTGGGATGGGGGTGATGACATGGAAGATGAGAAGTCACGTGTCCCAGACGTGTGCAGGGATGACGTCTCCAAGCAGATGTGAGCCACGGCGCCTACCTCGCCAGGTACGGGCGCCTGACCATGGGAACAGCCCAGGTGTAGCCCCATTTCTGGGACAGGTGGACATTGCTCACCCAGAGGGGCCTGCAGGCAAACAGAGGCGGGATGACCCACATAAATGCCCTGATCCCCAAACTTGGATCTGCCACTGCCTCCTGCGGTGTGGGCAAGCTCTGGGCCTCGTTTCCTCCCGCAAAGCACAGGCTGTGCGTGCTGACCTTCTGTGTAGCTGCAACGGGGAGGGCTGAAGGGCATGCGGAGCGTGACACGATGATCCTTCTCATCCTGAATAACCATAATAATAGCCAACGCGCATTAGCGATCAGTAATGATCATTAGGTACCCTGAGGATGCCCTGCCTGTGCTAAGCGTCAACCACCTGGGGATCACTGAGCTGCAAACCTCCCTGGGAGGGGCCTTGCAGGAGTCACTGCAATCCCGTTTGGGGAGTGGTCTCCTCCTGGAAGGAGGGAGGAGAAAGGTGGAGGAGGAGAGCCCCACACAAACATATTGGAGGCAGGGCGGGGAGCCTGGTGGCCAGCTGACGTATCCCCACCCCCTACTCCCGGTGGCTGCACAGCGGCCTCTGCATGACTTGTGTGTTAGTCAAGAGCACAGATGACAGGGTAGCAGGACCAGGGTTGGATGGAGCCCCCACCAACCAGCAGCCAGAACACTTTCAGGAAATTCTTACCCTTTCAAAGCCTCCGTTTCCTGACTGGTAAAACATGGGGCTAATGCAAGTGACCAGGAAAGCTAATTCTCTGCCAGGTCTCAGCTGCTGTTCCAGGCACTTCCATGCAACCCTCCAGGCAACCGCTGTTTTCACCTCCACTCTCTACTTTGGGGGTTGCAAACTGTGGCCCACGGCGAAATCTGGCCAAAGGCCTGTTTGTGTGAGGCCTGTAAACTAAGATTGGTTTTCAACCCTTTATTTTAAAATGATATTTAAAAAAAAAAGAAGAAAGAAGAAGCAAAACAAGAATGAGTGACCATAGCATATTTATCCTCTGGCCCTTTATGGAAAAGCGTTTGCCACCACCGGTCCAGGTGGGTAAACGGAGGCACAGAGTGGGCCAGTGGCTGGCTGCAGGGTTAGGAAGAAGCATGTCTAACGGTAACGATGACAGTGTCTGAGGCCTAGCACGCGTCCAAGGCCAGAGAGAGCACTCACCCTTTCCTGGCAGCATGAAACTGCCCAGGTCACTGCCTGAGTAACAGTGTGCTCGGAAAGAACGTGCTGAGTTTGGGCGGCCTAGCCACCTCACTGACACACAGGGGTCCTCTGCAAACAGGGTCAGAGGTCCCCAAGGCCATAGTCACCTGTGCCCTCTCCTGCAGCTGGAGCAGTCAGGGGCGGTGTCAGGAACACAGGCTGGAGCGTGGGTGGAGGGCATTTGTGGGAGAGCAGTGAGGGGTCTGTGGTAGTTCACACACGGCGATTAATGAAGAGTCTTGGACGACTCTCCAAAGGCTGGAAACACATCTTGTCTATTAGAATTCTTCTACAAAGTCACATCTGATGTGTTTCCCGGCCCAACGGCTTTCACAGGGAGACCAGGCAAAGAAAAACCAGCTGCCGGTCCTTTGTCCAGGCTGCCCTCACCTGGCCATGGTGGTGACATCCAGCCCAAGGGCCAGGCAGACGAAAAGCAGCAGCACAGGTCAAAGCAGTGTTGGGGCCAAGCTTCAGAACATTCTTTCTTTGTATCACAGACCATCTGTCCAGGAGCAGCGAGACAGTCAGTCTGTCTGCTTCAGCTCAGCTGGGGAGCGGAGAGACGCAGGTATGTGGACAGCGCTCTCTTCTAGGAACCAGCCTTCAGGTCTGGGTGACAGAGGGCAGGGCTTGCCCCTTCTGCAATTCCTTGGTCTACCCTCTGGGATGTGGGAGTCAGAGCAATGATTTCTCAGCTCTCCCAGCCTCTGTGGGAAGGACTCCGTGCCACGCCAATTCCTGGGCACCACGGTGTTGCTCTTCCTGGGCCGCCTTTGAGAATAAGGCACATGCTGGCTCTGTCTCTGCGTCCTCCTTCACCTCTGGCTCCTACTCAGTCTAACCTCTTCCCAGATGCCACCTCCTTTGGGAAGCCCACCAGCATTTGGTGGTACCACCATTGCCTGCATGCCGCTGATCATTGCTTGCTCCCTGACTATATGCACACATCCCTTTCATCCATCTGTCATCCTCCCCATGGGGTGAGAATGCCTCCCCTCACCTACTTGCCTAGGGATGGGACCTGGGGACGCTCAGTGAAGAGTGCTACATGAATGTCTGGGTGACCAGAGGGAGACAGGATGAACCCCATCATGTGCCTTCTTGGACCTGGGCCAATGGAGAAACCTCTTGGGGCTGCCAGGACTAGAAACCTTCAGAGTTTCAGCCTGGCCCCTTGCCATCGTCCTCTCGCCCCTTTGACCATTTCTCTTTTGGTTTCTCCACCAAAGAGAGATAAGGGTGCAGAAAGCTTGCTTTGGGCGATCAAGAACATGCATGTGGACCCACTCCTGGGCTCCCCACCTCCACGGATCCTAGGTGGGCAACTCCGGTCCTTGTCATTCCCTGGTTGAGACTCCCAGCTACGGAGCTTCCAGGGAGTCAAGTGAAACAATGCAGGAAGCATGGGATAATCCAAGGGTTTCTACAGCCCCGTAAATGTTTGCTGCCCCTCCAGTCTGCACTGTGCTTGGGGCCACGGTTCCTTTCCCAGACACCCCCAAACAAGTGCCATTTGTGGAAACCAGGAGCCCTGAAATTAGATCCTGTTTTGCTGTGAAAACACGCGGGTGGTCCGGGTCGGCTGGTTCTTGAGAAAAAGATGGGACGTTCACCAAAGAATGTCCAAGGAGAGAGAGGTGGGTGCAAGGGCGCCTTTATTTCAACAACAGTTGGCACGGAGGCTGAAGATGACCTCTCAGATCCACATATTTTCAGCATCCTTAGAGGCCTGAGGCTTGGGGCGGAATGCTTTCCCGCTGGCCCACCCCCACCACAAAGACAAGTGCACCACCGGGCCAAGCGGATTCCACTCTCATCTATCAGACACTTGCCAGGTGTTGGCTGGAATTTTCCTCCAAAAACACCTTTTTTTATATAATGAAAAGGTCTCATCTTTCCCTGGCAAGCTCCACTGTTTGCTCTCACATAGTCCTTTTGTCCTGGGGCTGTTAGATGCCAGGAGGCTGGGGGACGTGCTGGGGACAAGCTCACAAACACAGAACTGCCCAGGCAGCCTGGGCCAGCACCCTGTGAGGTTCCTCTGGAAGCTCACGCTCACCTGCAGCTCCCAGACCAAGGAGCTGCCATGCTGGCGGCGCTGGGAGGGGTGCTGGGAGAGGAGACTCTAAACCATGGATGCACAGGGGCACGCAACTGGGGACTTGGCCACGGGGTCCTCATTGTGGCCTGTGGGCCCCTGTCTAGATGGTGAACAGGTGCACAGCTGCTGACAGCCTGTCCTTGGAAAACATCCACAGCCACCTCAGAGAGAACCAGCGAGGCCTTCGGCTTACTGGATGAAGTCTCCTGCCGAGTGAAACTGAAATCGGAGTGTGAATCCCCAGAGGTATTTTTTTTTGGGGGGGGGGGCAGAGCTGCACCATCAGGCCATGGCCCACCGCAGATCCCAGTGTTCCCCAAAATGCACTAAGGGGAGCCCCAGCAGAACCTCGGCCAACACAGTTCTCCAGGAGAATACCAGGAGGCAGAAATGTTCCTTGCGAAGCAGAATGAGCACCAATAAAAATGGGGGCTCTCACCCTGGCCTCTCGCTGGGGCCACCCAAGCCAACACTTACAGAATCTGAGCCACACGGGCTTGTCATGACTCCCGAGGAGACTGCACAGCGACTACCCCTATTTTTAGTAGACTGAGACTTGGCAAGATTTGGGGATTTGACGAGTCCACAGAACTACTAAGGAACAAAGCGCGAATTCAAACACAGATTTCACAATCCCAAGGCCTGGGCCATTAATGACCCATACTGCTCATTACCAATCCATTAAGAAATCCATCAGCCCTACTCTCAAAATATACACAGGCTCTGGCCACTTCTCACTCCCTTCACTGCTGCCACTTGGGCCCAAGCCACTGCCATTTGGACCTGCACCGTCCACTGTGGTCACTGCTTGCCATGGGTGGCTCTTTAAATTCAAAGTGATCAGAATTAAATAAAATTAAAATTTACTCCCATTTAGTTGCACAAGATGCATTTCAAGTGATCAACAGCCACAGGGGACTGGGGGTGATCGCACGAGAGCAGCTGTAGATCATTTCCACCACGGCAGAAAGTTCTATGGAAAGGTGCCGTCTGGACCATTGTCATAGCATCTAACTGGTCCCACTGCTTCCGCACTTGTGCCCCCATTGCAGCCTCTTCTCCACCAGCAGCCAGAGAGCCTTTAAACATGTCAGTAGAGATCTACATGTCTCAGTCACTTCCTTCAGGTTTCTGTTCCGATGTCACCTACCACAGAGACTTCCCTGCCCTCTCTATCCAAAATAAAATCCCTGTCCTCACGCTTCATCCTCTAAGTAGCTTTTTCTTCAGCGCCCATGATGTGGAATACATCCGTGTATTGTCCATCTCACTCACTCTGACGTGAGTTCCACGATGGCCACTTACGTTGCTCTACCCCCAGAACTGAGAACACAGCAGATACTCATTCATTATTTTTTGAATGAATGAATGAACTAACTTTATCTAGACCGGATGGGCAAGGTGGTTTTGAAATGTGCCCCCCATCCTTGGACACGCCTCCCTTCAAAAGGTGGAGGCCAATTCCCCTCTCCTCAAGCGTGGGTTGGACTGAGAGACTCGCTGCTCACGAATAGAAGGTTGTGAACGTGATGATGTGTGACTTACAAGAGGAAGTCAAAGACCCTGGAGGCTCTGCCTGCATCGCTTGGTCACTTCTCCTTGGTGGACGCCAGCTGCCACGTTGTGAGGATGCTCCAGCAGCCCCCTGGAGCCGTCCCTGTGGCAGTGACTGAGGCCCCTTGCCAAGAGCCAGTATGAGCTTGGCGGTGGAACTTCCAGGCCCAGGCCGGCCTTCAGATGATTGCAGGGCAAGGGACACCTTGACTGAGAGACTGTGAAACCAGTGCCATCCTGCTGCCCTCCGGTTCATGGCCCATAGAAATTGTGTGAGATGGTAAACATTAACTGCCTTCAGCTGCTGCATTTTGGGGGCGTGTGCAATGCAGCAGTGATAACTAACACAACTGGGCAGAGCTTTCTCCAAAATACAAACCTGGTCGCGTCATCCCCAAACTTTGGCCCACACACCCTTGGGAAAGACATCCACTTTCCTTTCTGCATTTAATACCACATGACACATGTCGACTACCTCCTGTCTACCCAACACTGAGGACAGAAAGATGAAAAACCCTTCAGTCTGTGGGTGACTCAGTGTGAAGAGGCTATCCCTGCCAGTTTCTGCTCCGGCGCCCACAGAGCCCCCGCCCCGTCTCTCTGCACAAAGAGGCAGGAGCCCCCTGGGGTTCAGGCATGGTCTGGGCTTAGAGACTCACTGCCGACTTCTCCCATCTCTCAAATGTGTTTCCTGCCGTTCTTGCTCCACCGTGCAGGCCAAAATGGCAGCTCCCCCCTACAAGCACGGTTTATCTAACGGCCTCAAGAGAGGGAACAGCCAGCTTCCTAGACGTGACGGCCTCCAGGACCAGTAAATCACAATGAAATGGGCGGCAGCCATGTTTTGAAGACAGTCAATGGCAGAAATCGGCTGACAAATTATGACCAGCTGAACAGGATGTTCCCACTCTGAGAAGCCCAAGTTGAACGTGACCCAGACAAAAGAAACCGGCTTTTTAAGAG
Organism: Rhinolophus sinicus; assembly: GCF_057876585.1. Classification (NCBI taxonomy): domain Eukaryota; kingdom Metazoa; phylum Chordata; class Mammalia; order Chiroptera; family Rhinolophidae; genus Rhinolophus; species Rhinolophus sinicus. Next base: position 49,937,199 of record NC_142508.1, read on the forward strand.
CAAGCTGTCCATTCCGAGACGTCTCGCTATAGGCACGGGCAGTACTGATTGTCCCCAGAAGCTCGGCACGGTAGCCACGTGGACTCTGGGAAGAGCCCTGGCAGGGGATGGAACCACGGGCGAGTCACCCTCTTGCTCTTCCTGGCTGTGTGGCCTCCGGCCACTCATTGCTGTTTCTGAGCCTCACTTTCCAGTTTATGAGGAGCGGGTGATACAGTGCAAAGGGCCATTGTAAGGATCCAGGAAGAGAGCAAGTGAGAGACACCTCGTGTGGTCCACAGCAGGCAACTGCTTAGTGCCAGTCTCCATTCCCTCACGGCATCGCTCCAGCAGGTGATTTTCAGGGGACTTTATTCTACCAAACCCTCCTTCTCTTATTCTTCAACTTCTCACAGGTGGAGCCCACTCTTGGCAGATCAGCAGTTTCCCCAGGCATGGCTCTGGTGGCCCCAGGGAAAGCTGAACCAGGCCGAGCTCCTTCCCTCCTAAGATCACAAATGGGAAAAATGCTACTCAGAGCCGCCTCTTACCTGATCCAGGAAGCCTCCTTCCATGCCCTCTTCCCACTCTGCCGGCTGGTCGGAGCAGCAAATCCAACCCTGGGCCAGCACCTCTAGGCTGGTGGCCACACAAATCAAGGCTGGCATTCAGGGCACTCAGCTTCTGTGCATTACTTCACGTTGTCAGTGTCACTTTGGGTAAGGCACGCACCTTTCCGGGCCTCAGTTTACCCACAAACAGTAAGGGTAGGGCCGGCCTCAGAGGAGCTGATGTGCCAAATGCAGCAGGGTAGACAGGGGTGAGTCAGAGCACAGATCTCAAGTAAAGACAGAATATTGCTGATTTGGCCGGAGACATCGGGAGATGTCTGTGGATGGTGTCGCAGCTTCCTCTGGGCAGAATAATTCCAGTTTCCCAAGTCAATTATCACGGGACCGAGGTTATCTGGCCATCAAATCATCCTCAGGGCTCTCTTTGGAGCTCGTCTTGTCTTTCCAAACCCACAGAGGGTGTCCTCAACCAGTTTACACAGAATATAAATTACTCTGGAAGAGATTTCTGTTTAGATAGCTCAGGGTATAGAAACCAATAAAGTCATAGGGGCCCTTTCTTGATCTTACCAGTTCTGTTCTCATTTGTGCCTCTGTGACACCTTCAAGTCTCAGAGCACTTGCCCATTTCTACCCTTTCTTCAGACAGAATTCCACAGGCCATCATGTGTTGGACTCACCCATTCAGTGGGGCCCATCACTACCTGTGTGCCAGGTTCTGACAATGTGCCAGAGACGCCCCTAAGCCAGGCCCGACTGTCAGAACCAACACTGCAACCTCAGTCCCGGACTGGGGGCCAGGGCAGATAGCCCAAATGCACTCCCATCTAGCCTCTCACTTCCTCAGAAAACCATCTCTCATCCACAGCCTCCTGTCAAACCATCAATGTGAACCAAGTCATGGATTTTCAGAAAACCACTCACCGAGGCCCCCAAACCAGCCATAGTTAGTAGCACAGCCCTGGTCCACATGACACACATTGCACAAGACCAGAAAAGCAGGCCCTGCCACCCGCGCTTGGTTTTCTCTAGCTTTTTGAAGGCTGGGAGATTTTGTTTGTCCACCGTGCAAAAATTCACACGTATCTGAACGCATGTCCCTGTGCCCGTTATTTATTGCCAAAGTCTGTGTGTGAGAGCAACGCAGCCCAGCTGTGTTAGGAGAATAGGCAGTTTGCACCGAGATCTCCGTGTGTTGAAGCATGAGCCTCCTCGCCCAAATTGGCTCTCCGTCGGGACTGAAGTTAGACGGAATTACTCCCTTGGAGAGCGGCAGGGTCTTCCCGACCAGAACCCTGGAGACTTTTCAGAGCGTCTTCGATCTGCCACCCACCCCCATGCCCCACTCCACACAATGTGCTTGGCTTCCTGTAAATCATGAAAGCCAACCCGGCTCTTGTTTTTTTTCTGCCTTTTAAAGGACAGAGCAACAGCTGCCATTTCCCTTTTTGGCCGGCATTGTCCTGGCATGAGAAAGGTAGATTTATGCAAGTCCACTGAAATGTTGACAAACCACTAGATTGGAAAATAACGAATGGCATAAATCTGCCCCAGAGTGAATGGCAACAGCCTGGAGTAGAAGAAGAGGCAGCATGAAATCCTAGGCTGTCCCCCGCCCCACGCCGAGATGGGAAGAGCCAATGTGGTGAGATCGCTCTCTCCAGCAGGAGCTAATTGCTTCCAGACACTAGTGGAGCACCTGGTGCCCCAAGCCACCAGGACTGGGAGTTAATGCAGCCGATGTCTTCCCTTGTCCCCACCGCCCAGTATGTGCAGAGAAACTGACCTCTGCTAAGTCTTGGGATGAACCTGAGTGGTATTGAGATCAACTCTAAAAAGCACAACCCCTTTCTTCCTTGGTGGCAGACCATACAGGGTGCTGAGGTGGTGAAGAGTGACCTCTGGCTGACCACCGCATTGCCCTCTGCTGGCTGTGTGACCTGGGGAGGTAATTTCACCTCCAGGCCTCTAGTTTCTCATCTGGAAGAGGATACTCAGTAACCCCCAAACTTGCAGATTTGTGTGTGTGTGTGTGTGGGTGTGTGTGTGTGTGTGTGTGTGGGGAATAACCAGGGAATCAAGGTCAAGAGCTTGAAACAGTGGCTGGAACAAAGCCCATGCTCACCAGGTACTGTCTCTCATCAATAATATCACCATCACGATAACTACCATCATCGTTAATATCACCCTCATCCCCAAAGTAATGGTGTTTGTAGGTGGGGTCTGAGGTGATCTGGGGGGGGGTCCCCAGGGTAGAGTCCTCATGATGGGATCAGCACCCCTATAAGAAGAGAGATGAGAGATATTTCCTCTCTCTCCGCCATGTAAAAAGACACAGCGAGAAGGTAGATGTTTGCACACCAGGAAGTGGGCCCTTACCAGACACTGGATCTACCCTGACCACCGACTTCCCGGTTTCCAGAACTGTGAGGAATAAGTTTCTATTGTTTAAGCCCCCAGCCTGTGGTATTTTGTTATGGCTGCCCAATCTGGCTACTATCCTACGGTGGCTGGCGAAGCCTTTTGGGTGAGCGTGCCCCTGCGGGGAGATGGGTCAGGGCAGCAATGTCGGTGCCAGGCATCGGTGGAGCTTCAGTTTCTTTGGCTCGAGCCAGGTAAGGTGAGAAGTCTGGACCAGGCAGCTCTACACATGCCTCCTTGGTAACTCTTTCAGAAAATGCAGACAGATTTCAGAGCTGGCCCACCTTGGAGAGAAAGACAATGAGCTATAAGAGGAAAAGATAATGGGGAGACCCATGGGTTGGATGCCACCCCATGAGATTTGAGGTCACAAGTGTCTCTAGGCCATTTTCCTGGGTCTCAACTCCCTGCCCGTCGAGAATCAGAAGGCTAGGAGCACGGGTCAGCTGAGTAGAACCCGAGTTCTGGTACAGGCTCTCTTCCTGGCTGGTAGGTGGCTGTCTCCTCGCCATGTCTCACATGGTGGTACGGGGTGGGGTTGTGGAGGGAGGGAGGGAGGGAAGGAGAGGGAAGGAGAGAGAGAGAGAGAGAGAGAGAGAGAGAGAGAGAGAGAGAGAGAGAGAGCTCTTCCTCTTCTCATAAGGGCACTAGTCCCATCATGAGGGATTCACACTCATGACCACGTCTCCCTTCCAATGCCCCACCTCCAAATGCCATCACCTTGGGGGGTAGGGCTTCACCATGTGAATATCAGGGGATGCAAACATTCAGTCAGTAACAGGCAGCTTTGAGAGAAGCCCCCGAGCTCCCCACCCCAGTGAGAAGAACCCCAAAGACGTGACCAGTCACTCTCCAAAGCTATGACTGTTGTGCCCTGAGCACAATCATTTTTCCCTTGCCGCCTATATTCTGTGAGAGCAGGAGTTTCTTATGCCTTTTAAAATTCTCAACAGAGCCTGTTACCACGTCTTGGTGTTTGAGGAATGAACGAACAAATGAACAAATGAGTGAAGTCTACCCATTGGTTCCCAGGGGAGACTCTGGTGGGATTCTGCCTTTTGCCCCAACAAACTGTTGCTTTCTCTTTTGCCCCAAAAAATGCAGCATTGAGAGATAGGGAGGAAGAAAAGGTCTGAAAGAAAAACTTCAGACCTTTGCTTTCTCCATATCTCTCAACGCTGCATTTCTCTTACTCATGTTTATTCGTATCCCTCCGCCCTTTCTATTTCTTTTCTGTGACCAAATGAAGAAAAATAAATCTATTAACAGTTTGTTCAAAGTACCTTCAGATGCAGCTTGTCAATTAATCTTTCCAGAGCCCTTGAGGTGGTAATGTCATTACCGCCCCATTTGCCAGGGGTCAGTTGAGACCACACTGGGCAGGCACCGTGTGGACTCAAATCCAGAATTTTCAGACCTCAAATCCAGTGCCCACCCTACTTCAGGGTGCTGTCTTGTCTGTTTGCATCCCGGGGGCCCTGACCCCTGGCCCCCAGCCCCAGCTGGAGCCCAGCATGCCTTGGTGCTATCCTGCAAGAAGCCATCCTACTGTGTTTCCTTGAAAATAAGACCTACCCTGAAAATGAGCCCCAGTTAAGATCGTCAGCCAGACGGACACATTTAGTACATTATGACGATGTTTCAGAAGAAGATGACATGACTGTATTTGAGTAAATGTAGATTGTTGTACATGAAAAAAATAAGACATCCCCTGAAAATACGCCCTAATGTGTCTTTTGGAGCAAAAATTAATATAAGAGCTGGTCTTTTTTTCGGGGAAACACGGTAATGCCTGGAGATGCAGGATGATGCTACAGGAATAACTAAGGATGGAAGCCAGCGTGTGGAGGATGGTAGGGCGGACATTGGGACAAGCTGGGCCCTTGGTGCCACAGGGGAGCTGCTAGTTGATCGGAGGACTGCCCACCTCCATGCTCCTCACATGAGATAACAGGAGTCCTGAGTTCAAGCCACGTTCAGCTGGGCCTTGGGTTTGGGGCAGGTTGGAACCCTTCACGGAGCCTACAAGAGCCTTTGTTAGGGTTCACCCAGCCCCGAGCTTCTCTTCTTTGTCCTCTGCCCCCCATACCCAGGGTCCAGCAACGGCCACGTGTTCGAGCCTTGAAGAAGCAGCCTTATGGCTTTGGCACCTGCAGTTCTTGGGGCTGGACTGAGGCTGTGGACACCCCAGTCTCATTAGTAACTTGCTACCTTTGAACAGATAGTCTTCCCAAATAGCGAGTACTCAGAGATGGCAGTTCACACACTGAATCTCTATCCATACAACGGCTACACCTCTTTCTGCCTGTTTGTGACCTTCAAGCTCTTCCTCAAGCACCCTCCCAAATACCACTCTACTCGTCTGTGGGCATCGGGAGCCTCAGAGAACTACCGTCAGGTGGAGAGAAGGACCCAGAGCAAAAGCGTATGACCCCTCCGGTAGCGGGGCCAGGGGTTTGCCGACTACCCCCGGTTCACTAGCGCCGGGCTTCCCAACAGCAGACAGTTCTCTCTCTGACCACGTGTGCACCCTTAGGCCCCGGCCACTTACCCGGCCACGGGTGCTCCCCTTAGTGACAGCAGACAGTCCCACTCTGTCTCCCTGCCCTCGTCACCCTCCTGGACCCAAGTTGCTTGGCTGGCCATCCCCGGTGGCTCTCACACTTGGCAGGACAGCACCAGCAACGTGTTGTGCTGTGCTTGGCGTGGGCCCGACACAATGAAGGATGAGTTGGACAACAACAGCGAAGTTGATGCCAAACTAATTGATTTCACAAGCAAGAGGGAGACCTGCCAGCGCGCCCCCCACCCAAGGCAAGGAGGATGCCAGCCATTCTCCTCACAGAGGGGAGGGAGGGGAGGGCAGGACAGGGAAGGGCGGGGAGAGAAGGGGATGGGAGGGGAGAAAAGGGGAGGGGGAGGACAGGGCAGGGGAAGGGAAGGGAGGTCAGTACAGGGGAGAAGAGGGGAGGGGAGGGGAAGGAAGGTCAGGACAGGGGAGAAGAGGGGAGGGGAGGGGAAGGAAGTTCAGGACAGGGGAGAAGAGGGGAGGGGAGGGGAAGGAAGGTCAGAGGAGGGCAGGGGAAGGGAGGGGAGATGATGGGAGGGGAGGGGAGAGATGGGAGGAGGGAAGGGCAGGGGAGGGAAGAGTGAGGAGGGGGAGACAGGAAAGGGGAGGGAAGGTGCATGATGAACATATTGATCTTCAGTGATAACACACGTACCTCCTCAAACAAGGACCTGGGGTTGACTCATGTGCCACCTGCCAGGTCTGCTACAACACCTAGAAGGGGCATGGAGGAAGCCAGGTTTCAGACGGCACACACGTTATTATGGCCTCTGAAACCTTGCGCGGGTGCCTGGCCAGGCACCGGCTCTCCAGCAGAAGTAGCCCCACATGCCGGCCTGGGCTGCGTTGAACTCGAGTCTGAGTTTGCTTGATCCCAGAGATCTCGCCTGCAAAGCAGGGATATTGATGTCAACCTCCCAGGGTTGTGATGAACAGAAGGGGCTGTGTGAGCGGAAAGCCAGTCTCCAGCCTTGTGTCCATGGCCCTCTGGAGCTTGCAGAACCATGGGAGTTCCAGCCCTGATGTCCCAGGCAGTTATCACAGCAGAGAAAATGAAATCTCCGGATAAGAAAACAAAGCAGAGCAGAGACACACATCGCAGACGGCAACACGCTTATTTGGTGGATGGCCAACCCTAGGATACTAGAAAGGGCAATGGGTTTGGAGTTTGAAGACCGGGATTGGAATCCTAGCCGTGGCCTTCCAGCTGTGGGATCTGAATCTGGGGTCATCCTGTGTGAAATGGAGGTACTGGCACATACCTTGCTGGGTTGTGTGGTCCCTGCTGATCCCATCCCCATGTCTATGAAATGGGATCATAGCACTGAGCCCAAGGTGGGCAGGCACCCAGCATGGGCGAGCAGGAGGATACGGACCCTCCCATCTTCTGCGTGGCCATGACCGTGGGCACAATTTAGCCGAAGGGGCAAGATTATCTTTCACAGATTACATCTGCAAAGACTTGGGGAGATATTTCTAGGTATTCAGCTCCTGCCCACTGAGGAGAACTCCTTAAAAGCCCATTTGTGCTAAGTCCAATTGGACTCTCCTCCCAAACAGCTTCCACCAGCATCTACAGGAACCCTGAGACTCTCAAATCCTATACTTGATTCCCTTTGTCAGAAAGGAATGGTATTTGAGAGACTGTCTAGAAAGTCATGACATTCTAATCCAGCAGCATGTGAGGACACCAAAAAGAAAATGTTTCAATTCAAAAGAGATATCCGGGGGTGGCCGGTTAGCTCAGTTGGTTAGAGCCTGGTGCTAACAACACCAAGGTTGCTGGTTCGATCACTGCATGGGCCACTGTGAGCTGCGCCCTCCTTAACACGTTGCGTACGGATCATGAGAATCTTCACGAGGGATTTAAACCCCACCGTACGCAACGTGTTAAAAACAAAAAAACAAAAAACGAGAGAGAGATCCGAAATGCACAGCTCATGTTCCCTGGGCTCAAATCCTGCTCTGCCACCCGCTGCTGGGCATCCTTGGACAAGTCACTGAACCTCTCTGAGCCTCAGTTTCCTCATCAGTGCATGGGATAACCACACTCCCTTGCCAAGGTTGTTGAGGTTAAAATGAGATGTCTATCAGATGCCCAGCATAGCACCTGGCTTATAGCACACGCTCAGTAAACAATCATACCCTTTTGTCTTCCCTTGGCATGATTTGAAGTCTCACAACTTTGCCCCCAGCACGGGACTGTCATAAGAATGCAAACAGCTGAGCCTTTTTCCTATAAAGTTCAGAACGTCACTGGTGTTAGAGAGAAAGCTGAGCTGACTGCAGACATGTGAAATTGTGTTCACATGCAACTTCCTTCATTTTTTCCCACTGCACGTTTGATGTGGTCACTGGAATCTTAAATGTTTGTAGCTGTTTGCAAATTCACTCTGCCCCCATGCGCAGGAGGGAACGCCCCGGTGGAAGCTGAGCTTGCGTCCCCAAGCTTCGCATGCACACTGCAGTTGGCCTCCTGCTGACTCTGCCAGGCTGGGGACAGTCATCTCCCCTCGTGTGATCAGAAGGCAGGTTCTAGAACAGGCTCTGCCACCTGGAGTCTCAGGACCAAAACATCCCAGGGCAGAGATACTGCCAAGGCCACAGAGCTTGACCTTCCCACCTGACACGTGCACGCTGGCCAGGACAGCCACAGCTCTACCTGGCATCCGTGCCTGGACTTCTGGTAGTGGCACCTCAGCTGTCCTCCCCCAGCCCCGACCCTCCTCAGGTCACGTGGTCTGGGCAGGGCTGACCAGCTCCATGAATGGCCACATGATCCAACACATCAGAGCATCTACTGCCTGGTCTCAGGGACTGGTCCAAGGGGCTAGTGACTGAGCCAGGCCTAAGAGGTGAGGTCCTGGGATGTGTCCCAGGCCCAGGTGAAGGAGCTCATGCCGTACAGGGGTCTGGACCAGAACCTTCCGGGGGCCACCCTGCCGCCATGAGGGCCAGGACGTCCTGAGGAGGAAGCAGAGCCTTGAGCTGGATCATGCCCATTGGACACACCCTTGGAGCTCTGAAGCCAGCCGCCCTCTGTCAGCATTTCCATCTGTGCTTCAGGCAGCCCAGGCTGGGTTTCTCTCACTTACAGTCAAAGGGTCCTTTGGGTAAAATTCTCGCCTATCTTCCCCATCACGATGGGTTGCCCAGCCTCTCTGCAGTTGCTCCCCTGGGCAGCTCAGCCACCCCACTGTCCTGTCTTCATGTCCCTCCTTCCTCTCCCTCCAATCCCTTCATCGGAGCACATGGCTTGCCTCTGTCGGTGCCTGTCTGGCTGGGCACCCTGGGGCAAGTTGCTTACCCTCTCTGAGCTTGTCCCCCTCTCTCCAAGCAGGAGTGCAGCTGCCTGCCCCCATCCGTGGGTTCCTGGGAGGATCAGAGATCATGGACACTGAAGCTCTTCCTGATGGCAGGGCCCAGGTGGGGCCAGAGACCCTGGAAGCCACTTCACTTGATGGAGAGCCACCAAACGGAGGAGAACCCTCAGCCATGCATCGGGGCTGAACAATGGCCCCAAAGATATCAGCTCCTAGTCCCTGCCACCTGCAAATGCCACCCTACATGGCTAAGACATTACAGATACAGGTATTAAGGATCAACTCAGGAGAAGAGGCGATTACTCTGGGCTATCAGAAAGGGCCCTGAACGCCGTCACAAATATCCTTGAAAGGGAGACAGAGGGAGATGTGACACACACAGAAGCGGAAGGCCGTGTGCCCCTGGAGGCAGAGACGGGGGTGATACAGCCACAAGCCAAGGAGCACCCTGGAGCCCCAGGAGCTGGAAGAGGCAGGAAGGACCGCCCTCTAGAGCTTCTAGAGGGAGCGTGGCCCCGCCCACACCTGATTGCAGACGTCTAACCCCCAGAATTGGGAGAGGATACATTTCTGTGGCTTAAAGCCACCAAGTTTGTGGTACTTTGTTACAGAGGGGACAGGAAACTAATATTCTATGTAAATCAATGGGTAAGTAGGATTTCAACAATTTGCACCAATCCTATTTATGGATGTTTATACACATATTCCCCTAGTTCCAGCCAACGCCACCCCTCTCCTGGGTTCTGCACCCGCTGCACCTCAGCCTCCACTTCAGCTCCACCAAACCCAACACAGATGCCTCTAACACGGTTTTGCTTATGTTGCTCCCAGCCTAGAGTCTTCAATGGCTCCCTATTGCCCTTAGAACAATGACTAATGTCCGATAGGCGCCATATGGTTGTGTGTGATCTCATCCCAGTTTACTTCTCTCGCTTAGTCTCTGCTACCCTCTCCTTCCCGCCCTGCCTCCTCCAGCTAATATGAACTGAACCTCTCTTAATTTCACAAACATGTCATCTCTACTGTTGGGCAAATTAAGAGGGTGAGGCGTGCAAAATGCCTGGTGCAGTGCCTGGTGATTGGGGGCCGTGAAGGGAAACGGCAAGGCATGGGTCCTGGTTCAGCTGTAGGGGCCTACGGGTTCCCCTTTCACCCTCTAAAAAATGTAAGTGCTGGACCAGAAATTAGCCTTCCAAGGTCTCCCCTGCTCCTGTGAGTTCACAAGAATCAAAACGTTTCAGATCAAGAAAAAAAAACACATGGCCCATAAAAATGAGAAGGTTTTGACCTGGTGTATCCAGATTGGCTCTTTCTGTGGATTCAGATCCACCCACCAAACCAAAGCCCAAAGCCCTGCATGTGTGCCCATGTCACAGCACAAAGGTCAAGATCAGGAAATGAGACAGGGAAAAGTCAAGGCAGCAGTGGGGTTGGGGGTGGGAATTAGAAATGGTGCGTGACGTTCTTGAAAGTTCTCTGGAGCCTGCTTCCCTCCTGCTGGTTAATATTTCTGCGGCTTTTTCTACAGTGACAAGTAGCACAGGCAACAATCGCTTTCCTACGAGACTGTTTCCCTGGGACCTATTCCAGTGCCCCACATACAGTAGGAGCATAAGAAATACACATTGAGTGGATGAGCAGAGCCAGTGCTTTCCAAAGAGGAGTTCTCAGACCTGTGCAGGCACACATATCCCCTTGGCCCAACATCTCCCCTCTACTCTCATCAGAGGGCACTATGAGCAACCAACTGAGATAAATAGTCCTGACCCCCATGAAACCTCTGCTTGGCGAGGGACACGGCATCCAGGCACTGCCATGTTTATCCTCCAGCTCTTCTCTCTGCTGCTATTCTGAAAAGTGCATTCAGATTTTGTTGCTATCAGAAGTGACAGTTGGCAATTCTGCACTCTGGAAGGTCCGATAAAAGTGTAATGGAACCGGTGTGGCCTGATTTTATTTTATATGGCTTTGCTGAGGCTACAATTCCTCGAACCTTCAGAAACTATAAACAGGGCTGCTGTGTGAGCAAGGCCCTTCAGATGTTTTTAATAGAGCATCTTCCCCTCATCAGGGGACGCTTAGTAGATAAGGTTTGGGAAAGAAGGGTCTTCCTTTTCAAATGGGAAAATGAGGCAACACTTTCTGCCCAAGCATTCATTCTCCAAGCACACGTGAGGGGCCTCCCGCATGCAGAGGCTGCTGGTGACACAAGGACACAAGAGGAGCAATGGCAGCTCCCTGCAGCAGTGAGCTTAGGGCCTAACCCAGTGCTTCTCAAACTTCCGCGCACAGAGGAGCCACCTGGGTTCTTTTAAAATGTAGATTCTCATGCAGTAGGTCTGGGCAAGGTGAGGGTCTGCATTTCTAACAGGGTCCCAGGGGATGCCAGCCTGGGACATGTGTCAATGTCCCCCAGCCTGGGGACCAGTGGCACTGACAACCCCTGAGATCTTGTTAGAAGTGAAAATTCTGGGGCACCACCCCTTGTTCTCCTGTATCAGAATCTCTGGGAGGGGGCCCAGGAATCCGTGCTTACTTAACAAGCCCCCCAGTGGAGTCTGACGCTCTAGCGGGTGTTAGCACCACAGGGCGTACATAGACCGTGGTCAGCAGATTCGGTCCAGGAGTTGACACTTCCTTCTTTCTTGCACACCATGACATCACTAAACAAGAGATCACACTCGGTCCCATGATCCTTCTCCACACAGCAGTCTAGGCAACCCATGGGAGTTGGCACTCACGGTGACAGCTATGACATCCCAGGTCTGCACTAAATAAAGGACAGATGGTCCCCCACGATGTGACAGATGCTATGATAACAAGATGCACAGTGCCCCGGGAGCTCAGGGGAGGGAGCGACTCATGGTGTTTGGGGTGCGGGAGGGGTCACAGAAGAGGGGAAAGAGGAGCTGGGTGTTGGGAAGACAAGTAGTTCTCTAGGCCAATAAGGGAAGGCACTCGGGTAGGGTAACAGGACGGGCAAGTGTGGGGGGTACAAACACTCATACTTTGCTTGGAAACAGTGAGTGTGAATCAGCTTAGGGCCAGACCAGAGCTCCAAAGTAGAAATCGGGCCACAAAATGAGGAATGGTGAGACGGGAGCCAGAAGGCTTGTGTGACAGAGGCAGAGCCCTGTGGGGGGGACGACACAGTCCCTGCAAGAAGGTCCATGTTATCCCAGTGGTTGCCCCTGCCCGCCCTGCCTATCTGCCCAGGCCCCTTCCCTGAGACCCGCCTGTGGGGGAAAAAGGACAGGCGGCAACACAGAAGGAGGAGGAGAAAGAGGATGGATAGATGAGATTTGAGACCCTCCAAGATAAACATACAGAGAAACTGAAAAAGTTGGGACCTATTACATTAGCCATGGGAAAAAAAATTAGCATTAGGCACTGCATTTTAATAAAGCATTCTGTCTGGTTTTGATTTCACAGATGTAAAAATATGCAGGCAATCTGGAAATAAGTTGGACTACTTCAAACTGTTTCTATAAACCACATTTGGGATTCTCTCAGCATTGCTGAGATTCAATTTACAGAGACTTCTTCAAGTCAAAAAAAAGGAAAAGAAAGAAAACAAAAAAACCCAAACCTAAATAAACTCCGGGGGTGGGGGGGAGGGCTGTTGTCGGGTCTGTGGTGTGTGTAATCTATTACCACAAAAAGAATCATCCAACAGTGAGGCAGACTTTCCTTTCTCATTTTAATTGGTATGATCTGGTGTTGTCCTAATTACAGAGATGCAGTGAGATGCTGCATTTAGGAGACATGGAAGAGATTTTCCTTCCAGTATTAAATACAATCTGTATTTTTATCAGAGAATTTGGTTATTAATAGAACATATGCGTTCTCCAGTTGAACATGAGACTGTAGTGATGCATGGGGCAGGCCCAGTGTCCCCAGGGGTGTGGGAACAAAGGGCGCTGGGCTTCTGGAGACCCTGGCAAGAACTGAGAAGCTCTTAGCTTTGACGGGTTTTCATAGACAACGCTGGCCAGGGCCGAACCGTCCTGGGCATCCTATAGCCCACTCTGTTTACTCAGGGCTCATCAGCCTAGAGAGCTGGAGCCCCAGGGATCTTTGGCAGGGACCTCAGCTAGACCTGACCTGCAGGCCAGACTCCCACTGGCTCCTCCTTACAACGAAGGGCACCTCCCACTCCCACCTCCCCCCAGGACCTCCCACTCGGCCCTTCTGCTAGGTCCTTAGAACCTTCTTCCATGACAAATCCTGCTAGGTAATAGGTTGGTGCAAAGGTAATTGCGGTTTTTGCAATTATTTTTAACCTTTTATGGGCCCAGCATGCTTCCGCTGCGCTACTCTGCGATCTTGTTTTTAACCTTTTGAACAGCAATTACTTTTGCACCAACCTAATAGTCCTCTGTCGCTCTCCCCGCAGCCTATCCCCACCCTGGGAAGTCCCATGAATGTCTACAGTCCAGTGTCCCTGAGGGTCTGTCTCACCAGCAGTACCTCTGGAACTTACGCCCACTCAGTCATGGCTGCTTCTTCCAATCCCTTGGCCAACCACATCCCCAGCCAGACTAGAACCTGACAAGGAGCCCTCCCAGGGAGGCAGTGTTTATTTCAGTTTGCATACATTTTTCCAACACAAAGGAGCTCAGGCACATGCAGCGCCTGCATCCTGGTTGGTACCTTCTAGCAGCGGCCAGTGCCTCTTGGATTGAGCTATCTTCTATTAGGAGAAGTGGGGCCCCCACCACGTTTTGGGGTGACCATGGCTGGCACCCATTTTTAGAGCTACTTTCTGACTCTTCACCCTCGCTGGTCCTCTCTGGGAGAGAAGACGGCCAGCAACCCTGCAGCTAAATGCTTCTGGGGAGCTGGTGCCAAAAACAGCTCTCCAGCACACAAGACGAGCCTGGCTCACTGTCCCCCTGAACACATCACTGAGGGGGAGCCTGCAGTGGGGCCAGCCAGATCCACACACATCGCTCCCCAGGCCTGCCGGGGGAAGAGCAGTTCTTGTTTCCAGAGGTTTCTGGCGAAGTGTATGGGCTCCCATTACTGGCTGATTTATAGGGAAAGGGGGAAAAAAGGCCAAGTGCAGATATCCATCATTATGCCCTGATCGAGATCCTCTGACAAACCCAGGGTCCCACTGGGAAAAGGATGCCCTTGAATGTTGAGACCTGGAATTGGGAACTCGTCCTCCCAGAAGGAAGTTCCCTGGGCCAGTCCACCCAGCCCTCGCCCTTCTGATGCCCCTGGAATCAAATATACTTTAATTAATCATCATCGTCATCATCTATTGTCGGTGGAACAATTTATAATTTAAGAGTTTAGGATACTTATATTGGTTCCCTTATCCCCATGACAACACCTGTGAGTATGTGTGTACATGTGTGTCCATTTGTAGGAGTGTGTATCCTTCATGTATGTGCGTGCGCTTGTGCACGCGAGGGCCAGCGAGAGGGAGTGTTCCCTGAGTAAATCCGTCAGTAGCACTTTACTTAATGACAAGATTATGGAAACATCACTGAGGTCTCAAGTGTCTCTAGCACTTTCCAGCTCCCTCTGAAGTAACAGCTCATGAGCATGGCCCATGTGGTTGTGGACTTTTCTCTTTCATCACTGGTTGTTTTGCTTGTGTGAGCAGTGGCACTTTCTTGCAAACTTTAGAGGTGACCCCAAACAGACGGGAAGATGATGAGGGCATGGGTAGACAACCCCCTGTCCCCCGCCCGCCTGCTGCAACAGGCACCACTGCTGCTCCACAGTGAGGAGAGAAAACAGACCCAGCGCCAAAGCAGAGGAAACTGAGACCATGCGGCCAAGAAAAATTGCCTTTTTCTTTCCAGTCTCTCGCTAAAATAGCTTTCTCGTTGGCTGCGTCACTGGGGGAATGGCAGAAATAATATGTTAAGTTGCTGAGGCCGCCTCCTTTCCAAAGGGTTTTTCCAGTGGCAGGCGGACGGCAGCCCTGCTGCTTCTCAATCGATGGCTCCTTCCTCTGTGGCTGGGATCTCTGGTGCCCTTTACCCCACGCTGTCAGGCTGGGGACACGACAGGCTGCAGAGTCACCCCAGAATGACCTGGGGTAACCAGGATGAGGAGCAGTCTTTCTTAAAATGGAGCCTTATTAATCAGTCAAAGCGATGTGTGGCCCCCCCTCTCACGGGGGGTGGCGGGGGGGAAAGGAGGGCACGAAGAAAGACCACCACGTGGCATGCAGATCTTGCTGGCTGTCTACACAGGGGCCAGGGCAGCTGTGTGCTGACTTGGAGCTTCTCTTTGTTCTGCCCCGCCTCAAAATAGTTAGAGCCCTATTCAAACATTGGCTGCCTGAGTCAACCCTCCCAATAGATCCATCATTTTGTCAGCCGATTACCATGCATCACGCCTGCCTCGGTTCCTTTAACCATTTCTTCTCCCCCACCCGCCCCCACCCCTGGCCCCAGTTTTTCACTAAGCCTCTCCCTTTCTGCTGCACCTGACATGGGCGGTGCAACGAGATTGAGTTCTGTTTCCCATTCCATCACTCTGACTTGCCCACCCGCCCAGCCGGAGGAAGAAAGGAGGAAGGTTGGCATCTTTGGGAAAACAAGTTTGCTTAATCATGGGTGAGCTTTCAGGGGCAAAGTCAGTTGGATAAATCCTCACGTGTCTGGCTCCCTTCCCAAAATGTGGCAAAACTCCCATGTTAGAAAGCCTGGAAGGAAAGTCTCACAGGCCGGGCCCCCTTTGCATTTAGCACATAGGTAGGAGCAGAAAGTTGGAACGGAGGGGGTGAGAAGGAAGTGTGTCCTTAGGCAGACAGGAGGGCAAAGGATGGGGTGCTCTGGGCAGAAGTTTGAGCAATTAAGGGAAGTTGGGGGTCACCATCCATATCCTAATGGTACCTGGTTAAATAAATACCAAAGACAGCTTTGAAATACAATTGGCCCTTGTAGGGGTTGGTGTGCCGACCAGACCACTCGCACAGTCAAAAATCCATGTATAACTTTTAACTCCACTAAAACTGAACTATGAATAGCCTGCTTTGACTGGAAGCCTTACTGATAACAGAAACAGTTGATTAACACATATTTTGTATGTTATATGTATTATATACTGCGTTCTAACAATAAAGCTAGAGAAAAGAAAATATTAAGAAAATCATAAGGAAGTGAAAATATATCTACAGTACTGTATGCACTTACTGAAAAAAACAACAACACCCACATATAAGTGGACCCTCACATTTCCAACCAATATTGTTTGAGGGTTAACTGTATATGCCTCTACTACTTAGCTGCTCTTGGCAAAGCCACTCCCTCCCTCCCACTGCTTGCTGACCCAACAATCTCAGCAGTAGCTTGGAGTTCCCAGAGGCACAGGGGACATCTTTCTCCCCTCGCTCAATAGTTACTCTCACTTTCCAGGCAATTATAACAGGCAAGGTGACCTGCTATTCCCCCCCATGGTCTATGACAAATTCAGAACAGGGTCAGATGACAGTTTTGGCTCACAGAGATCTGGCCTATTGGTAGGGCTGTTGAGATTTTGTGCGTCATCTCTCCAAGGAGAAATTTTGTGGCTGTGTCTGAGTGCACAACAGTGCTATTTGATGAAGATGAAAGTGAACTAGGACATAGTTAAAACCTTGGCTAGAGCACAAGAGGCATGAAATTTAGCTCTGCCCTGAGTCCAAGAGCTTCCAACAGTCCCTGCCATCTACCATAGCAATCAGAGCACGGAAATTAAGCATATGAGCCCTCCCTCCCTGCCTGTGCCCCGCATGTGTCCCCACACACACTCCACCCACCAGTCGCTCCCAAGTGCTCCCACCTTCTTGCCTCTGGTGGGGTTTTATCCTGTGCCTGCAGCAGCACCTCCTCTCACCTATGCCTATGGGGTCCCTGTGGAACACCTTTCCTGTTCTTCCCAAACAAAGTGGACAGCAATAATGGGATCTCTTTACTGAGCACCTAATTCTCCTTTGTTGAGTTTGGTAGAGTGCGTCATTCAAGAAATCTGTTCATTACATCTATATTATTAAATTGTCATAAAGATTGTTAATATTTCCTTATTATTTTCCTTACCTCTCTATTTTATGTCTGTAGGACCTGTAGTGATGTCCCTCTTTCATTTTGGATAATTTGTGACTTCTCTCTTTTTTCCTGGATCAGTCTGGCTACAGGCTTTGTTGTTCAGATCAATTTGTTGTTCTGTTCAAAGAACCAGCTGTTTGTTTTATTGATTTTCTCTGTTGTTTTCCTGTCTTCAAGTTCATTGATTTCTGCTCTTATTTTTATAGTTCCTGTTCTTCCACTTACTTTGAATTTATTGTGTTCTTCCTTTTCGAGGCTCTTAAGGGTGAAAGCTAAGATTACTGATTTGAGAACTTTCTTCTTTTTCAATATATACATTTAATGGTATAAATTTCCCTTTAAGTATGGCCTTACCAGCATCCTATAAATTGTCATGTTTTCTTTCATCGATTAAATTTTTGTCCTATTTTCTCTTTTGATTTTTTGACCCATGGGTTATTTAAAAGTATATTTTTTAACTCCAATATTTGGAGATTTTAGATATAGATTTCTACTTTAATTCTGTTGTGGCCGATAACAGATTTCACCTCTTTTAAATCTGCTGAGATTTGTTTTATGGCCCAGAATATGGTCTATCTTGGTGACTGTTCTATGTGTGCTTGTAAAATTGTGTATTCTGCCAATGTTTGGGAGGACTCTGCAGTAAATGTCAATTAAATCAACTTGGGTGATATTATGATTAGGATTTCTACATCCTTACTGACTTTCTTCTATCCACTTGTTCTATAATTTACAGAGAGGAGTATTGAAGTTTTCAACTACATATCTTTGGGAATTTTTCTGTTTTTACTTTATGTGTCACGTGTGGATGAAAGCACATTTACAATTGTTATGTCTTCCAGAATGACATTTTTATTATTATAAAATGTCCCTCCTCTCTTGCAATATCCCTGTTCTGACGTCTACTTTATACGATGCTATCATCTCTACCCAGCTTTCTTTTGATTAGTATTTTCAGTATAACTTTTTCTATCTTTTGACTTTCAATCTACCCGTGTTTTTATGTTAAAATGGTTGGTTTTTGTTTTGTTTTGGAGACAGCATATAGTTGAGTCTTATTTTGTTACCCAATCTTATAATCTCTGTCTTTTCATTGGGCAGTTAAACTTAAATCTATCGTCTTTCTACTTATTTTCAACTTGTCTTATCTGTTCTTTTCAAAACTTTTTACTATTTTTTTCTTATACTGGATTAACTGAGTATTTTTTATGATCCCATTTTTTATCTCTACTATTGCCTTAAGTGTTATACCTAAAAGAGGTGTTAAATTAAAAGAATTTTTAGTGGTTTCAATAGGGCTTAAAAATACAACTTTCACTTATTAAGGTCTACCTTCAAATAATGTTATACCACTTCACATATAGTGTAATAAATTTATAACAGTATACATTAATTTCCTCCTTCCCCTCCTTTGTACTATTATTATCATCTACTTACTTCTACATGGTATAAACCCCATAATACATTGTTATCCTTTTTGCTTCAGATAGTCTAGCTTCTAATTTATGTTTTTGAGACCTTTATTGAGATGTAATTCACTTGCATAAAATTCACCCATTGAAAGTACACAGTTTCATGAACCAGAGGTTCTCAAACTGTGTCAGAATTACCTGGAGGGCTTATTAAAAGGCAGATGGCCACGGCCCACCCCCAACTCTTCAGATTCGACAGATCTGGGGTGAGGCCTGAGAACCTTCATTTCTATGGGAGATCCCAGGTGGTGCTGACCCTGCTGGTCTGGTCCAGGGACCACCCCCGCACACCTTGAGAATCACTGCTATAAACAGAATTATAAATACAGATTACCAACCTAGCCCAAATAATGATATATCCACATTAGGAGGCTAAAGAGAGGTGGGTGGAGGTCTAAAGGAAAAATTCTGATGGCCAATCAAGTCACCCAATGGGTCTGTGGAAACACCAGACACCTGACTCTGGAAGAGAAGGGGCATCCTTCAGGGGACAGTGGTCAGGAACCTCTGGCCAAAGCAAGGCTGAAAGTCTAACCCAATAATGACTTTTAACGAATGAATGATTTTTATTGTCCTCTTCCTCCGGGGCTGTGTGTCTTCTCATCAAGCAAACCTAACATGCAGGAAAACCTAAGTCTACACGAAATATGTTAGGCACTGAATATTTGTTTTATATAAAACATTACTTTTTTTTTTTTTTTTTTGCTTTTCTGACATAGCACGTTTTAAATTCCTTTAAAAACAAACTCCTGGGGATACTGAAAACAGGCAGAATGCCAACAAAAGTTCGTCTGATGCTCTCCCCTTTGTTGGGAAACTCTAGTGTCCTTCTGAGGGCAAGAAGCAGGGGATGATGAACCTTCTCCACACTTGTGCCCTCAGGAAGGGCCTGGCCCATCCCCACTGGACACAGTCCCTTTCATCCCAGTCCTTCAGAGCACTTTGAAGGTGCCCAGTTCATAACCTGCAACGTCCCTTCCTTTCCCTCCCCCCAACTCTCACAGCCCACCCCCTAGAGCCCCTCTTCCCAGAGCTCCTCCCAAATCTTCCCCGTTATTCTTCCAGCTGTCACCTCCCCAACTCCCCTCTCTTCTCAGTTCCACTTTTCCTCCTGCCTACATCTAGGGGCCAGTTCTGCCCTCCAATTCTGCATCACATGGCTGGCAGTGGGAGTGGTCTGTGGGGTGGTCTCAGTGGTTTGGCCAATGGACTAAGGATTGAAAAGTCACAAAACTCCTACGAGAGCAAATAAACTGTCAAATTTGCCTGTTGCCTAAGTTACAGCCCAAGGAGCTTTCAGAAGCTGTGGATCACAAGAGTCAATGGCACCTCCACAAGAACTGTGCCAGATGGCAGTTTAAATGTGGAAAGAATTTCGTGAGCACGTTTCACTTTGCTCTGATAAAAAAAAAAAAGACTGGTTAAGCCTTGACCATGACCATGGCAGGAGGAGGTGAAAGCAGGGTGGCAATGGCACATCCCCGGGGCTATATGTGGGATTCCAGCATGGAGCACTGACAACTTTTTCTCTGTCAGAGAAACTTTAGGATATGTGGCTTCCAATATAACTAGTATTCTGATTTTGATGGACTCACATGGCAAGAAAAACAAGTTCATTTGCCAGTGGGGAGTGAGGATTGGGGAGAAAGGAGGGGGGAGGAAAATAGGAGGGATAGAGGAAATTCCACAAGTTACAAAAAGTTGGACCCCTCCATTCCTCAATAAATAGTGTTTTAATTTGTTGTGATTAATTCAACATTTCATTTTAGTTATGGAAGTTGGGCACATGGTATGTGTAGTTTGGCAAATGAGTTCAGCTTAGCCCCCCTAATCTGCTTCTATTTTCTCATTCTCTCCCCGGTATCCCCCTCCTTTCACACAGATGAGTGAAGGAATAAATTAGTCCGGAAATGTTTCTGCTCCAATAAAACATTATCACCTGTCAATCACCGGACAAGTACATGGAAACCCTCTCCTGTGCGATTTCTATGACCTCGGCAAAGCTCACATGGTTCTGAAATGAGAGCGTCTTAGCCATATGCCACATGTGACTGAGCCATGCCCCTGCTCTGCCAAAGCGTGTAGGGCAGTGCATGAGAACCCGTCATTTCCCCATCTATAGTGTACATACATGTTTCATGTAACATCTGTTTGGAGTTCATTGTCTCTTTTTTTTCAAAGCTGCTTTTTACCCCAACTTACGACAAAAGCAGATGAGTAAGCAAGATGATGAACTGGTCGCCTGTGAGTTTTGATAGATAATCAGGTTGCACTTGGACTGACAGGTCACAGGACTACCTACCACAGGCAGCTCAGAAGCCTGCCAAGGGACAAAGACACAGCGATAACAATAAAAAACTTTCCTCACCTTAATACTTCCCTCAGCTATCGTTTTGAGTTCCAAGTTCACGACATTTTGGAGCAGCACCTGCTCTATTATTTCACAGGAGAGAGGGTGGTGGTGTGGGCAGCTCTCAGAGCTGGCTCAGGGCACCACCGCCCCTGTTGGAGAGGATTCTGGAAGGCCCTGGCCATGCTCCTTGGCGTTGCAGAACAAATCTCCTCCTCTGAGGCCTCTGAACTTTTATTCAAAGGACAAAGGCTTCCCAGCCAGCTCTCCCAGTGGCCCCAGTCCAATTCATCATGTTCTCTCCACTGCATCTCTGGGTCCTCTGGAGAGAAACGTCAGCAGTGTCAGCTCATGCTGGCAGTCTCTGAAGACAAAAGCACCCCGGGGGTGGAATGCGTGAGGCCCTTTGTGATGATGGACGTGAGGCTGAAAGTCTTAAGTGTTTGTGCAGTCTGGTGCTAATAACACAGGATCACCAGCAACTTGAAACATTTTATGAGATGCAATTGGTGCAGGGCGCCAGACGTCTCCAGCCCACCAGGCGCAGACCCACTCACTCTCCAGGAGTTGGGTTGGCAGCCTGGGGTAGCAGGAAGTGGGTGCGGCTTTAAAAAGCAAGAAAGGCTTGTGTTCAAATCCTAGTTCCACTACTTCCTAGCCACCTGGTCTTAGACAAGTCACCTGACCGCTTTGAAATTAAGCCCCTCATGGTCAGAAAACATACTTTGTATGGCTTTAATCTTCTTCATTTATTGGGATCTATTTTATGGTCCAGACTACAGTCCATCTGGAGGAAAGTTTGATGTGCATGCTACTGTTTTGGGTAGAATACCAATTAGGTAAAGTTAATTGATAACAGCCTCCAATCTTCCATATCGTCACTGATTTTCTGACTACTTCTTCTATCCGTTGTTGGGAGAGGGTTGTGATGGCTTCTGATGTGTCTGCTTTGCTGGGCTACAACCTTCAGTTCTCCAGTCAAATACTAATCCAGGTGCAACCGTGAGGGGATTTTACAGATGTGATTAAAGTCCCTAATCAGTTGACAGTAAATGAGGGAGCTGATACTGGGTGGGCCCAACATGTTCAGACAGAGCACCTTCAAAGCTGAGCTGAGACCTCCCCAGGGAGAGAAGAAATCGCTCCTATGAACAGCAAACAGTGGGTACTATGACTGCACCCGCATCGGCCGGCTGTCAGATTTGCTTGGCCCGTCCCACAATTGCATGAGGCAGTAATTTCTTGTATTTCTTGATACATACAAACCTACCAGTTCTGCTCCTCTAGTCAAACCCTGCCTGATACAGGGGTATTGAAACCTCCAGATAGAATTGTGATTTCTTTATACATCCTTTCAGTTTTACCACTTTTTGCTTCATATATTTTGAAGCTGTTATTATACATTTAACATCTGTATCTTCTTAATGAGTCGACCCCTTTATCATCATGAATTAACTTCCTTATCCCTGGAAATCTTCCTTGGTATGAAATCTACTTTGTCTGGTATTAAGACAGCCACTGCAGCTTTCTACTGATCAGTGTTAACATGGGATATATTTTCCTAGCCTCTTACTTTGAACTTATTTGTGCCTTTCTGTTTAAATTGCCCTTCTTTAGGCAGCATTTACTTGCGTCTTGCTTCTTTACCCTATCTTGCAATCTGTGTCTGAATTTTGAGTTAGAAAACTTGCATACAGTGTAATTATTTAAAATTGTAATGAATACAGTTGGATTTAAGTCCATCTTCTTGTTATTGGGTTTCTATCTGCCCCATCTGTTCTTTGTTTCCTTTTCCCTGTGGTCATGACTTCTTTCAGATTAACTGAGAATTTTATTTTAATGATACTCTTTTCTCCCACTATGGGCTTATTAGCTACATCTTAACTTTCTATTTTTACTGAATGTCCACAGTTGATCTGTGTGTGAGAATCCCTTGGTTTGCTTATCACAAACACAGATTCCTGGAGTTGCTTTCCAGGAAAATGTGTTTTATATTTTTAAAAAGATTTTTATTAAAATATAGCTAACATACGATATTACATTAGTTTCAGGTGTACACCATAATTATTCAACATTTATAGACCTAAAGAAGTGATCACCGTGATAAGTTCAGCAATCATCTGACACTGTATTATGCCATCACAATATTATTGACTATATTCCCTATGCGGTAGATTATTTATTTGAATTATTTGTTTTATACCTGGAGATTTAAACCTCTTATTCCCCTTCACCTTCTCCGCCTTTTTTACTTTTTCAATTACAGTTGGCATTCAATTTATTTTATATTAATCTCAGGTGTACAATATAGTGATTAGACATTTATATAATTTAAGAAGTGATCCCTCTGACTAGTTTAGTACCTGCTTGGCACTATACAAAGTTATTACCATATTATTGACTATATTCCCTATGCTTTACTTTACATCCCCATGACTATTTTGTAACTACCAATTTGTACTTCTTAACCCTTTCACCTTTTCACCCTGCCTCCAACCCCCTCGTATCTATTACCCCAATAAATCTGGTACCCATCTGATAGCATACATAGTTATTACAATATTATTGACTATATTCCTTATGCTACACCCTACATCCCCATGACTACTGCGTAACAACCAATTTATACTTCTTAATCTCGTTTCCTTTTTCATTCACCTCCAAACCCCCTCCCATCTGGAAGCCATCAAAAAGTTCTTTGTGCCTATGAGTTCGTTTCTGTTTTGTTTGTTTATTTTGTTCTTTAAATTCCACATATTATTGAAACCACATTGCATCTGTCTTTCTCTGTCTGACACATTTCACTCAGCACAATATCTTCCAGGTCCATCCATGCCACTGCAGATGGCAAGAACCTTCCGTATCCGAGCAATATTCCATTGCATATATGAAACACGTACTCTTTATGCACTCATCCATCTACAAACACCTGGGCTGCCTCCACATCTTGGCCATTGTAAACAATGCTGCAATCAACATATGGATGCCCATTTCCCCTCGAAGTAGCATTTTGAGTTTCTTCAGATAAACACATAGAAGTGGGATTACTAGGCCCTTTTTTGTCTCTTATTATAGCTTCTGTTTTAAAATCTATTTTGTCTGGTGTAAGTGTTGCTACCTCAGCTTTTTTGTTTCTATTTTAATGAAATATCTTTTTCATATCCTTTCACTTTCAGTCTGGGTGTGTCTTTCAATCTGAAGTGAGTCTCTTGTAGGCAGCATATATAAGTCTTGTTTAATTATCCATTCAGCCTCCCCATCTTTTGATTGGAGCATTTGATCCATTTACTTTTAAATTAATTGTTGATATATATGTAGTCATTGCCATTTTATTATTCATATTTATATATACCAGGGGTGCCAATAAAATGTATACAAGTGGACACTTTGGTCAACGTTGCTCAAGCAGTAGTTCGCCGTAATCAGAAGTATCTGGACGCTGATAGTAACCACTTTGAGCACCTCTTTTAATTGCAGAAGTCAAACGTGACTTGTACTCATTTTTTGTTATCAGTATTATTGAGTATTATAATTTTAATAGTTTTATTCCTTTCTTAAAATGTATATACATTTTTTTGGCACCCTCTGTATATTTGTCTTAAAGAAGTCCTTCTAAGATTCCTTGTAATACTGGCTTGTAATAGACTTGCTGGATAGAGGAATCTTGGTTGTAGATCCTTGCTTTTCATCACTTTGAATATTTCCTGCCAATCCCTTCTGGCCTGCAAAGTTTCTGTTGAGAAATCCGCTGACTATCTTATGGGAGCTCCCTTGTAGGTAAATAACTGCTTTTCTCTTGCTGCTTTTAAGATTCTTTGTTTGTCTTTAACCTTCGGCATTTTGATTATGATGTGTCTTGGTGTGGGCCTCTTTGGGTTCATCTTGATTGGGCCTTTCTCTGCTTCCTGGGCTCGAATATATATTTCCTTCACCAGGTTAGGAAAGTTTTCTGTCATTATTTCTTGATTCCTTGCTCTCTCTCTTCACCGTCTGGTATCTCTGTGATGCGAATATTGTTATGCCTGATGTTGAACAGAAGCCCCTTACACCATCCTCATTTGTTTTGGATTCTTTTTTCTTTTTGCTGTTCTGATTGGGTGTTTTCTGCTACCTTATCTTCTAAATCACTAATTCCATCCTCTGCTTCATCTAATCTGCTGTTGATTCCCTCTAATGTATTCTTCACTTCAGTTATTGTATTCTTTATTTCTGACTTTGTAAAAATGTTTTCTATCTCCAGTTTTATGTTTCCTATCTCTTTGTTGAAGTTCTCCCTGAGATCATTGAGCATCCTCTAACCACCATTTTGAACTCTGCATCTGGTAGATTGCTTGTCCATTTTGTTTAGTTCTTTTCCTGGAGCTTTGTTCTATTCTTTTATTTTTGACATGTTGACCCTTTTTGGCCATCTCCCTGTGTTTGTTTTTATGTATTAGGTAGGGCTGCTATGGCTCCTGGTCTTAGTAGAGTGGTCTTATGTAGTAGGTGTCCTGTGGGGCCCAGTGGCACAATCTCCCTAGTCACCTGAGCGAGGTGCTCTCCAGGTGTGTCCCTGGTGTGGGTTGTGTGTACCGTCCTGTTGTAGTTGAGCCTTGGTTGCTGTTTGCACGTCAATAAGAGGGATTGATCCTTGGGCTGATTGGTGGGAGGACTGGCTGTGGCTACAGTATCATTTGCTTAAAAAAAAAAATCAGGGAACCCATGAAAATAAACTATGATGAACACTACACTATTATTAAATTCTAGCTAGATGCTCCTGTGTTCCTGTGACTTTCTGTTTCTTCATTAGAAAGTGAGAACAGGAGCTTTTTGAGAGGGATGGACATCATAATACCTGAGACTTTCTCTTAGATACAACTGGAAATTTTGAAAAAGACTAGCTTCCAGTTAAGTTTGGCTGACTGAACACATGCATTTTTTTTCTGCCTCTTAACAAAACCAAAATATGAATAGAGGAGTAGGAGGCACAAACCCATCAGAAGTAAAAGCACTAAAAGGTAGATACCATCGGGGAAAAGAAGAAACACGAGTGGAGAGAAAGTGAGGGGTCTGAGTAACCGAGAACAAGTTGAGGAACGTGGAACTTCCATGCCTACAGAGAACGATGCCCATGGGAATAAGTTGATTCAAATAGAAAACTTTCCAGTACCTTAGGAGAAGAAGTCCCTAGGAATCCCTGAAGGTGGGAACATGGGCTAAGATGGAAAACAGAGCGCTGATTAGACCCCTTTCCTCCCCACCCCCTATCAGCCTAGACCATCCTTCCCCCACCCTAGCCTAAGCAGGAAATTTGCTCTGAATTGGAGGTTGTAAGGCAAAATGCAAGGCAAGTGCTAGCTGTTTCAATCAATCAATCATCAGTTGAAGGCTACCTGCCATGTCCCCAAATCTGAACCCCTTTCTCCCACTTACTGCTGGGGTCTGGAGCCAGGCTTACACCATTTCTTATGCTCAGATGGAACTTGGTGGGCCTCACTCCAGAAAAACTGTCATCCCAAGAACAATGACCACAGATACTGACATTTGAAAATAATCCACTGAAACAGCTGGTCCCCGAGTCCCTGCCTTCCTGAGAGTCCACTGACAATCCCTGATGCATGTACGGAGCCAACGTGCATGTCTTCTTATACCCACTCTAAGAATGGTGGTCAGCTAGGGACCACTGCATCCTGAGTGAAGACATCACAAAAAAGACAGAGATCAAACTCCCCCAAAATGGAAGAAAAAAAGAGAAAGAAAGCTAAAAACAACTAACAGGAAACAGAAACTGCAGGGATTAGGGAGAGCTCCAGAGAAAAGCACATTTAATAACCTCCAGGAGAAAAAAAGATAATGTACTAATGAAATAAGAACAGAATAATATAAGAAAGAAAAAATACTACATAATTTTTAAAATCTTGGAAATTTAAAGTATATTAGTAAAATAAAATCAATGGAAAAGTAGGAGGAAATAGTGAAGGAAATTTCCCAGAATGTTGAACAACTAGAGAGAAGAAAAGAGAGGGACTGAGAGATTAAAAATAGGGGAGAAAAGACAGGAAAATGAAAGGATCGACCTCAAAGGCCCAGAACCTGAGTAATAGAAGTTAGAGAACACAAACTAATGAAAGAAAACAAAAAACAAACAAACAAAAAACTTCCCAGAACTGAGAGGCATGAATCTTCGAGTGAAAGACTTTGCTGAGTTCACAGATAATTCATCAAAAGAGACACATGCTGCAGCCCATAATGATGAGATTTCAGAAAACCCAGAGTCAAGAGGGGTCCTAGAAGTTTCCAGAGAGAAAACAAATCACAACGGATCAGGACTCAGATGGCATTTGTTTCTCAATAGCAACCCCAGCTGCTAGAATACGATGAAGAAGTGCCTTTAAAATTCAGAGGGAAATTTCTTCCAACCCTGAATTCTGTAGTCAGACAAGTGACCAAGTGTGAGGACAGAATAAGGACATTTTTCAGACATGCAAATTCTTTAAAAACTTACCTATTGTACACTGTTTCCCAAGAAGCTATGAAGCAAAGGAGAACATCAAGAGAAGGGAAGATATGAGATCCAGGAAACAGTGCTTCCCACCAAAAGACAGAGGCAGAAATTGTAAAGAGGGAGAGCAGCAGAAAGAAGCATCAAGACAGTCTGGGATACGCTGGGAGAGTCCTCACTGAGGATGGAAAAACTACGTGAAGGAAAATCGAACTGATAAACTGTCTTCCATTTGGAGAGAAGTCTTAGAGGTGAGTTAAATGACATGGAAAAAATAGAGAAGGCCAGTTCATAGAAAACTAAGCAAGTAGGAGGGGAGCATTTATTAATCCCAGAGAAAACAAAAAGTTGCACAAGAAAAGACATGTAATCATAACACACAACGTAGCTTGCTGTGAACATTATTTACATAGCTCACAATAATTCATAAATACGGATGTAACCAAGGGTCACCATTTACTTAGCTATATTAGGAGGACTGGAAAGAAGTTGCAGGGATGTGAATATTCAGGGTGGGGAGCTGTGTAAGAGAAAAGAAGTCTGTAAAAAATGTAAAAAAATAAGAAGCAATAAAAGCAAACTGTTTATATTTAGTGAAAAACAATCAGGAAAAACAAAAGAGATAAGAGTAATTACATCTGGGAAGCAGGATTTGAGGTGGGGAGATAGGCAGGGAAGGGCTGTTCTTCAGTAGAAAATGTTTTGTTGGACTTTCAATACTGCACATATGGATTCCTTTGGTGGGGGGAATTACACTGAAAAATAAAGAGGCAGAAAAAGAATTGAAAAAAGGTTGAGTGTCTCATGACAGCTAGCCAGTGCCTTCCCAAATCAGGTGGGCCATAATTTGCCCACATGGTCCATCTAACGGTTCTGGATTTTCCTTTCCTTGAATAAAACTTGATGGTGAAACACCATAACCAGTGAGCTGGCAATAGGGCAGGAATCATTAGAATTTCCCTGATCTTGAGCCCACCAAGCAGGAAACCCCTTACTCTGAGGGTTCCAAGGACCAGAGAGCCACTCCCACCATGAAGCTGTCCTTCTTCTAGAGAAGGGTTCTCAATGTGACATTTGGGGCCAGCTTGTTCTGTGTTGTGAGGAGCTGACCCATGCATCATATCCTGAACTGCATCCCTCTGCCCACTTCCCACCAGTAGCAAGCCCCCCACCCCAGTCGTAGCACCAAAATCGTCTCCAGATATTGCCAGATGTCCTCTGGGGCTGGGCTACCAGATTTAGCAAACAAAAATATAGGATGCCCAGTTAAATTTGAATTTCAGATAAGCACAAAATCATTCTTAACGTAAGTATGTCCCAAGCAATATTGGGGATCTACTTATACCTCTTTTCTTAAACCTAGTTGTTTATTCCAAATTCTAAAATTCCTATTTATCCAAGCTTTCTGCATTGTGTCTGACAACCCTAAAAATCACCGCTGGTTAAGAAGCACTGCTCTAGAACTAGTCTCTCCACTTTTCTCATTGCACATCGCCATCTGTAAATAATTTTGTCTCCTTGTTTATAAATTATACACATATGTTATTCCATTACTACACTGCAGATACTATTAAACACATACACATTGAAATGTTAAAAGAATAATATTCAAAAGTCCACAGAAGTTTTCATCTTTTCTCCTCACACCCTCGTGAGTCATCCTGTCCACCCCGTTTGGACTCCTCTGCTCAGGAACACCTGTGTGACTCTGACCCGGACCTGAATGATGTGACTTCCGGGGGCCGCCTTCTGATGCCTCAGTGGTTTTAGAAAAATAGCTGACCTCCTGACACTGATTTCTTGCTAGGACACTGTACCTCTCAGCCATTACCAATTCCTGGTTGATTCATCAAGTCTTTTATGTGTCTGTTCCTTCAGCAAGTATTCAGGGGCCCCACGTGTGCCACAGGTTGGGTACCAGGATCAAGCAGTGACCAGGACCAGAAAACCCTGCAGCCTGGAGCTGATATCCTTAGAGGTGGGACAGACCCTAAATAGTAAATAAATATATAATATGTCGGCTGGGGCCATGCACTGAGAGGAAAACAGAAGCAGGTAACAGAAGGTGTCTGGAGAGGTGGCTGTTGAGCAGAGCCTGAATAGAGAGCAGGAGCAAGTGGGCAGCGACGGGTCTGGCAGAAGGTTCTCAGGCAGAGTGCTAGGATGCCCGCCCTGAGCAGAAGGGCAGGCGGGCAGGAGGGGGGGACCTCTTTGGCCTCCAATTTGGAAAATCGACTGTGGGGCCAGGGTGGGGGGCACTGGGAGACCCATCAGCAAGCCATGGCAACAGTCCAGGTGAGAGGTGGGGCTTGGACTGGGGTGCAAATGATGGAAACGCTGGCAAGATTTTGGATCTATTTTAAAAATGGTGGTAGACGTCATCAAAATGGCAGCGTGAGGTGAGCCTCTGTAAATCTCCCCTGGAATTTACAACTAATCGAACAACTATAATTCCACAAAGGACTCCCTGCACAGCAGACACTCAAGACGAAGAGGCCCACTACTGAATTCACCTAAAGGTGGGTGAATCGCGCGAGCGGGGGAGGTGGGAAGGGAGAAGTGCGGTGACGGAGCCGAGCGCAGGACGCAGACCTAGCTCAGTGCTCCGAGCTCGCTGGATCCCAGAACTACCGCAGCTGTGGGAGAGGGAAGATCTCGGACTGCTAGGGATCTCGGACTGTTTATGGCTGACAGGGCTGAGGGGGCAGCATATAACACGGTTGAACCCAACGTTCATGGCAGAGACCTCGGAGAAAAGACTGAAGGTGAGAAGGCTGAAAACGGTGGTTTAAGCCCTCACTGCTGAGCAGAGAACGGAAGCCTTAGGTACTGAGACTAGCCACCCGCTCCCTACCCTCCCAGAGCTCGCCCCGCCCCCACCTGCCCGGTGCTAGAAGTGGAACAGTAGCAGTGTCAGATCAAAAGAACAGAACATTTGCTGTTCTGAGAACTGTGGTCCTCAGACACAGATTCGCAGCCCAACTAGTTCTGGCAAAGGGGAGGGAGCTGTGGAAGCAGGACCCACTGTGGTGGTGGTCGCTGCCATTGCTCTGGGCCACCTCTCACAACTCACCCTGCCTCTGTCCCCACCTAACTGGGTGGATCCCTGCAGGAGTAAACAGAACTGCTGAAACACACGGGCTCTGAATCTGGTGCAGGAACAGCTTTGGAACTTCAAAAGCTCTCCACATACCCACCGGGACACTGCGTCCTGTGACCCAGGCAAACTATTAACAGAGGAGA
The DNA here is from genome assembly GCF_057876585.1 of Rhinolophus sinicus. Classification (NCBI taxonomy): domain Eukaryota; kingdom Metazoa; phylum Chordata; class Mammalia; order Chiroptera; family Rhinolophidae; genus Rhinolophus; species Rhinolophus sinicus. The sequence goes on from NC_142508.1 coordinate 49,967,660, forward strand.
AGCCTGTCTCCCAGGGAATCCCCCCATTGTGTGAGAAGCTGGAATAGTGCAGAGAAAACATAGCACTACTGTGTGAGAGAAAAAAAGGCTGCAGTCAGAGAGAAAATAAAACATTCTACCAACAAGTACTGGAAAACAAAAGAAAGACCTCTTCCTATCAACCTGTTGCAGAAGCCACTCCTGTAGATGTCTAGGAAGAGAAATAATAAATCAGTAATTGCCATGAATAACCAAGGCAACAAGACAGCTGAGAAAAAAAGTGAAAAGTCTCCAGAAAAGGAACTGAAAGATATGGAAATGTGTGACTTCAATGACAGAGAATTCAAGATTGCAGTTCTGAAAAAAACTCAACGAGATGCAAGAAAACACAGAAAGGCAGTTTAATGAACTCAGAAACACAATCAAAGAACAACATGAGCATTTTACGAAAGAGATTGAAATTTTAAAAAAGAATCAAATAGAATTCCTGGAGATTAAGAACTCAATAGAAGAAATTAAGAATGAAATAGCCAGCTTAGGTAGTAGAGTTGACCAGATGGAGGACAAAATCAGTGACATCGAAGATAGAAACCTGGAAATGACACAGATGGAAGAAGAAAGAGACTTCAGACTTAAAAGAAATGAAAGAACTCTACAAGAACTTTCTGACTCCATCAGAAAGAGCAATATAGAATAATGGACATACCAGAAGGATAAGAAAGAGAGAAGGGAACAGAGAATATATTCAAACAAGTTGTCAATGAGAACTTCCCAAACTTGTGGAAAGAACTGGATCCTCGAATCCAAGAAGCAAATAGAACACCTAATTACCTCAATCCCAACAGGCTTTTTCCAAGGCATGTTGTATTGAAGCTGTCTAAAATCAACGACAAAGAAAGAATCCTCAAGGCAGCCAGGGAAAAGAAGACGATAACCTACAAAGGAAAGCCCATTAGATTATCATCAGATTTTTCAGTAGAAACTCTACAAGCCAGGAGGGAGTGGAACCAAATATTCAAACTATTGAAAGAGAAAAATTATGAGCCAAGAATAATATATCCAGCAAAGATATCCTTTAGATATGAAGGAAGAATAAAGACCTTTCCAGACATACAGAAGCTGAGGGAATTTTCTAATACATGACCTGCACTACAAGAAATACTAAAGGAGGCTATTCGACCACCATCAACAGGGACAATTTGTGGCAACCAACACATAAAAAGGGGGAGAGTAAAGGCCTGAACCGGAATATGGGAATGGAGAAAGTAAGTGTGCTGAAGAAAATGGAATACTCTAAATATCAAACTTTCTTTTACATAAACTTAAGGGTAACCACTCAAAAAAAATCCAGAACTGAAATATACACTGTAATCAAAGAAGAAACAGAGGGAAACATCAAAGAATACCACCACACAGAAATAATAGACAACAACAAAAAGGCAAAGAAACAATGGAGACATAGCCTTACCAGAAAACTAAAGATAGAATGACAGGAAATCCTCACATATCAATAATCACCCTAAATGTAAATGGACTAAACTCACCAATAAAAAGGCACAGAGTAGCGGATTGGATGAAAAAACTAAACCCAACCATACGCTGTCTCCAAGAGACACATCTCAGCTACAAGGACAAGCATAGACTCAAAGTGAAAGGGTGGAAATTGACACTCCAAGCAAATGGTACCCAGAGAAAATCAGGTGTAGCCATACTGATATCAGATGAAACAGACTTCAGGGTGAAAAAGGTAACAAGAGACAAAGATGGACATTTCATAATGGTAAAGGGGACTATACAACAAGAAGACATAACAGTCATCAATATTTATGCCCCCAATCAGGGAGCACCGAAATATACCAAGCAACTACTGACAGAACTAAAGGGAGAAATTGACCAAAACACAATTATACTAGGGAACTTAAATACATCATTGACAGCTATGGATAGATCATCCAAACAGAAAATAAATAACAAAATAGCAGCCCTAAATGACACATTAGATGAAATGTACATAATTGACATATATAGAGCACTTCACACTAAAACATCAGACTATACATTTTTTTCTAGTGTACATGGAACATTCTCAAGGATAAATCATATACTGGGACATAAAATCAGCCTCAGCAAATTTAAGAACATTGAAATCATACCAAGCATATTCTCTGATCACAAGGCTTTGAAATTGGATATCAACTGCAAAAAGAAAGCAGAAAAAAACACAAATACATGGAGAGATTAAACGTTTTAAAGAATGACCGGGTCAAAGAAGAAATTAGAGGAGAGATCAAAATATACATAGAAACAAATGACAATGAAAATATATCCTACCAAAATTTTGGGGATGCAGCGAAAGCAGTTTTAAGAGGGAAATTTATATCATTACAGGCCTATCTCAAGAAACAAGAAAAATCCCAAATAAATAACCTCATGTTATACCTTAAGAACTAGAAAAAGAACAAATGTAACCCAAGGTCAGCAGAAGAAAGGAAATAACAAAAATCAGAGCAGAACTAAATGAAATAGAGAACAAAAAGACAATAGAAAAAATTAATGTGACAAAGAGCTGGTTCTTTGAAAAGATTAACAAAATTGACAAACCCTTGGCTAGACTCACTGCGATAAAAAGAGAGAAGACGCTAATCAACAATATCAGAAATGAAAAAGGGGAAGTTATCACAGACACCACAGAAATACAAAGGATCATCCAAGAATACTATGAAGGACTATATGCCACCAAATTCAATAACCTAGAAGAAATGGACAAGTTCTTAGAAACATATAGCCTTCCTAGGCTGAACCATGAAGAACTGGAAAATCTAAACAGACCGATCACCAGTAACGAAATTGAATCAGTCATCCAAAACCTTCCCAAAAGCAAAAGTCCTGGACCAGATGGCTTCACTAGTGAATTCTACCAAACCTTCAAAGAGGATCTAATACCAATCCTGCTCAAGCTCTTCCAAAAAATTGAAGAAGAGACAGTACTCCCTAACTCATTTTATGAGGCTAACATTACCCTGATACCAAAACCTGGTAAGGACAGCACAAAAAAAGAAAACTACAGACCAATATCTCTGATGAATACAGATGCAAAAATCCTAAACAAAATTCTAACAAATAGAATACAACAATGCATTAAAAAGATTATTCATCACGACCAAGTGGGGTTCATCCCCGGGGCACAAGGATGGTTTAACATCCACAAATCCATCAATGTGATACATCACATAAACAAAATAAAGGACAAAAATCATATGATTATATCAATTGATGCAGAAAAAGCATTTGACAAGATATAACATCCATTTATGATTAAAACACTTAATAAAATAGGTATAGAAGGAAAATACCTTAACATAATAAAGGCCATATATGACAAATCCTCAGCTAATCTCATAATTAATGGTGAAAAACTGAAGCCCTTTGCTCTGCGTTCAGGAACATGACAGGGCTGTCCCCTATCACCTCTGCTTTTCAACATAGTGTTGGAAGTCCTTGCCAGAGCAATCAGGCAAGAGAAAGAAATAAAAGGCATCCAAACTGGGAATGAAGAAGTTAAATTGTCACTCTTTGCAGATGACATGATGCTATATATAGAAAACCCTAAAGACTCTATCAAAAAGCTATTAGAAACAATCAACAACTACAGTAAAGTTGCCGGCTACAAAATCAAAGTACAAAAATCCATTGCTTTCCTATATACTGACAATGAAATCTCAGAAAAACAAATACAAAAAACAATTCCTTTTGCAATTGCAGCAAAAAGTATAAAATACCTAGGAATAAACTTAACCAAGGATGTGAAAGACCTATATGCTGAAAACTATGACATTTTTAAAGGAAATTGAAGAAGATACAAAGAGATGGAAAGACATTCCGTGCTCATGGATTGGAAGAATCAACATAGTTAAAATGGCCATATTACCCAAAGCAATATACAGATTTAATGCAATCCCCATCAAAATCCCAATGGCATTTTTAAAAGAAATAGAACAAAAAATCATCAGATTTGTTTGGAACCACAAAAGACCCTGAATAGTCAAAGCAATCTTAAGAAAATAGAACAATACTAGAGGTATCACACTCCGTGACTTTAGCTTGTACTACAGGGCTACAATAATCAACACAGCATGGTATTGGCAGAAAAACAGACATATAGACCAATGGAATAGAATTGAGAACCCAGAAATAAAACCACATAAATATGGACAGATAATTTTTGACAAAGAAGCAAAAACATACAATGGAGAAAAGACAGCCTCTTCAATAAATAGTACTGGGAGAATTGGATAGCCACGTGTAAAAGAATGAAACTGGACTGCTATCTGTCACCATGTACCAAAATTAATTCAAAATGGATCAAAGACTTAAGCATAAGACCTGATACAATAAACTGCATAGAAGAAAACATAGGTACTAAACTTATGGACCTTGGATTCAAAGAGCATTTTATGAATTTGACTCCAAAGGCAAGGGAAGTAAAAGCTAAAATAAACGAATGGGACTATATGAAACTTAAAAGCTTCTGCACAGCAAAAGAAACCATTGACAAAATAAAGAGGCAACCAACTGAATGGTAGAAGATTTTTGCAAACAGTGCCTCCGATAAGGGGCTAGTATCCAGGATATACAAGGAACTCATGCAACTCAACAACAAAAAAACAAACAACCCAATTGAAAAATGGGCAGAGGACTTGAAGAGACATTTCTCCAAAGAGGACATACAAATGGCAAATAGACATATGAAACAATGCTCAACATCACTAATCATCAAAGAAATGCAAATCAAAACCACAATGAGATATCACCTCACCCCAGTCAGAATGGCTATCATCAACAAGACAAATAGTAACAAATGTTGGAGAGGCTGTGGAGAAAAAGGGACCCTCATACACTGTTGGTGGGAATGCAGACTGGTGCAGCCGCTATGGAAGGCAGTGTGGAGGTTCCTCAAAGAATTACGAATAGAATTACCTTATGACCCAGCAATCCCTCTCCTGGGTATCGACCCAAAAAATCTGAAAACATTTATAGATAAAGACACGTGTGCTCCAATGTTCATTGCAGCTTTGTTTACGGTGGCCAAGACATGGAAATAACCAAAATGTCCTTTGATAGATGAATGGATAAAAAAGTTGTGGTATATATACACAATGGAATACTACTCGGTGGTAAGAAAAGATAATATAGGAACATTTGTGACAACATGGATGGATCTTGAGAGTATAATGCTAAGCGAAATAAGTCAGACAGAAAAAGCACAGAACCATATGATTTCACTGATATGTGGTATATAAACCAAAAACAACAAAAGAACAAGACAAACAAATGAGAAACAAAAACTCATAGACACAGACAATAGTTTAGTGGTTACCAGAGGGTAAGGGGGGTGGGGGGTGGGAGATGAGGGTAAGGGGGATCAAATATATGGTGATGGAAGGAGAACTGACTCTGGGTGGTGAACACACAATGGGATTTATAGATGATGTATTACAGAATTGTACACCTGAAATCCATGTAATTTTACTAACAATTGTCACCCCAATAAAAAAAAATGGCGCCACAGGACCTGCTGAAGGATTGAATGTGGGTGTACAAGAGAGCGGGATGGAATTCAGGATGATTCCAGGGTTCTTGGCCCAAGAAAGTGGGAACGTGGGAGTTTGTGGGAGGAGCAGGATGGGGGTGGGTGGTGGCAGTGTGGAACTGAGGTTTGGTGATGGTACACAGTTTTCCAGAAAGAATGGGTCACTGTGTATCATCAAAATTCTTTCCCTTACCTCAGAAAATAAAACGAGACAGTTATGTGAAAGCGACCTGGTAACTGTGAAGTTCCACAGCCATGTTAGTTATGGACTCCATGAGGACGGTGCAGAGGTGAGGAAGGAAGGAGAACATTTGCTAAGTCCGGCGGCAGAAACGGACCAGGAGAGTGAAAGCGTGACTAGGAATTGTAACAATGTCCGTGTAATGAACCTGTAACTGTAAAGCGCTTTCTCACCTGTTACCTTGGCCTCGATCCTCATGACAGCCCTGTGAAACATTATTATCCCCAATAACAGTTGTAGGAAACGAGGCAAAGAGGGCAGAAGGGATTTGCCCAACATCACACAGCAAGTGAACAGCTGAGATCAGGCCTCAGACTCCCAGTTTCCAGGCTGGGGCTCCCTCTACCAGACCCAAAATAAGTTTCCTTTAAAAAAGTAACAACGAAAGCCCATGATGGAAAGATGTTGAATGTCTCAGTCATGAGGGAAATGAAAATCAGAGTCCTAGGCAGGGGCCACTGCACACCCGCCAGGACCGGACACACTGACGATGGAGCTCGGGAGGCTGGAGGCTGGAGGCATCACCAGTGGGGCTGCCCCATGGTCCAGCCACTTTGGAAAATGGTTCAGCAGTTTATTATAACGTTAAGTATACTCTTACTGTACAACCCAGAAATCCCTACAAATATGCATGGAGCATTGGCCAGGAGTGGGGCGAGAGGGGCAGAAACACCAGCCTGAGTACAAAGCACATAGCAGCTCTATGCATGGCCACCAAGAACTGGAATCTGTCCAGACATTCTTCAGCTGGGGGTTGGCTAAACCAATGGCAGTGGCAGCATGTTGAATGAGGGACAGCCACTCAGCAATCAAAGGAGCCAACTGTTGATGCCTGTAACAACTCAGATGTCAGATGCATTATGACAACTGAAAGGAGACAGACTCAAAGGGTTACATCCTGGATTGTTCCATTTCAATGACGTTCTGGAAAAGGCAAAAGTAATCTCTGTGACAGAAATCAGATGGGGGCTGCCAGGAGCTGGCGGATGGGAAGTGGTTGACTACTAAGGCCATGAGGGAGTTTTGGGGGGGGTGGGGTGATGGAATCCTTTTATACCTTAATTGTGATTTTGGTTACACAGTTGTTGAATTTGTCAAAACTCATAGAACAGTGAGATGAAAAGGGTGAATTTTACCGATGTAGATTGTATCCCAATAAACCTGACGTAAACAACAACAAAAATTGGACCAAATCCCTTTCCTGCTGCAGATGTGTCAACATCTTATTACTCTTTGGGTAAAATGTAAACTCCTTTCTGCCACCTCTGAGCTGAGCATGACCTGGCCCCGCCTCCTCCTCCTCCCTGTTGACCCTCCCACACGACAGCTTCCTGGTCCTTGAGCATGCCCAGTCCTCCAGTTACTCAGGGATCCTGCACACTCTGTTCCCCACCCCGAATGCTCTTCCCTTCACCCCTCCCCACATCCTTCTCAAGTTTCAGACTTCAGTCTTCCCACCACCTTCCGAAGGAGGCTCCCATCTTGTCATACCTCAGTCTTTCTCTTTATCAGTCGCAATCATACTTTTATGATTTACAGATGTTTACCTGTTACTTATCTGTCTCCCCCATAAGTGGGTGAGCTCTCAAAGGACACATACATGTGTTTTGCTCATCACTGATGCCCTGTCCTTATTACAGTGCTCGTCACGTGATAGGTGTTCAATAAAATTACTGAATGAGTGAATGAATGAATGAATGAATGAACGAACTAAGTTCTGGAGAAAAGAAACAGACAAAATGACTTCTCTACATCCCATTCTTTGGCAAAAGAAAAACGTCTGTCAAAAAAAGAAGTTACCTAGACCCCTCCAGACCCCGTGCAAGGCACATACTGAGCCATCTTGACCAACAGAGGAGCAAGTGACACTGAGTCCTACCTGTCACAGTTGTGGGCCCCGAATTCCCTGTTCAAAGCCTGTTGTCAGTCTGAAAAATATAAGGACAAAAAAACAGTTAATGACTGCCTAGAGTCTAGTCTTTCCCAACTGCCTGGCTTTGCTCAGCCTAAAATCAGTAGAAAATGTTTGGCCAAGTTCAGTGCCCGCTCAAACACCAGAGCTTCTGAGTGTCGGACCAAACACCAATCTTTTGAAGTTGAGATTCTGCTAATGCTTGGCTCAAAACAACAGAGTCACTAAGGGGCTTATAAAAGAGACTTGAAATGCTACCCAGGCACCAATTAGCTCTTACAAAAGTTTGTATTTTGATGAGCAACGTGTAAATGAATCAGTTACACATGGCTTACATTTCCCTGGAAACACCCATGGGCTTAAAAATTAAAGGGTGGTTGAGAGAGGTGGGGCCCAGGGAGAGGGATCTTTGAGCCCAAACGTGGGTACAGGTTTTGCCAGATTCCTAATGTTGGGAGGGGGTAAATAGTTGAAGACATCTGGCTGACATAAAAACATGGCTGGGTTCGTCCTTCCTCAAAGCAAATATTATTCTCATTAAAACATAATCAGATCATCTATTGGGAGGAGTGAACCATCGTGGAGAGCGGCACAAAGAATCTCTTTTGTTACACAACAGCTGCTCTCTCTGCGGGGTTGCAGGAAAAAGGCGTGGACGCCACCACCCCTGTTGTGGTTCCTGCCCAGCCTGGGCTCCCTCCAATGACTGGTGAGACTCTCAACCAGGATCATGGCTCCTCCCTTCCAGTTAGGTCTCTGGGCATACCTCCCTCCTCTTGGAAACCACCTTCCCACCTTCTCAGCCAGGGCCAGGGCAGGAGGTCTCAACTCAGGGGCATTACAGTGTGAGCGTTAATTTTATGTGTCAACTTGGAGAGGCGATGGTGCCCAGTTGCTTGGTTAAATGCCAGTCTTGATGTTGCTCTGAAGATATTTGGTAGATGTGGTTAGCACCACCATCAGCTGGCTTTGAGTAACGAAGGTTATTCTTCATACGTTGGGTGGGCCTTATCCAACCAGTTGAAGTTCTTATGAGCAAAAACTGACGTGTTCCAAAGAAGGAAAAATGCTGCTTCAGGACTATATAACACACGTCCTGCCAGAGTTTCCAGCCTATTGACCTGCCCTACAGATTTCAGACTTGCCAGCTCCACAATCCTTAAAAAAAAAATCTCTCTCTCTCTCTCTCTCTCTCTCTCTCTCTCTCTCTCTCTCAATAGATAGATAGATAGATAGATAGATAGATAGATAGATAGATAGATAGATAAAGATTGATGATAGATATTCTATTGGTTCTGTTTCTCTGGAAAACCCTGGCTGATACACAGAGAAAGCAAAGCTCTGTCAGGCCCTCAAAGCTAGCCCATGAAAAAAACAGTGGCAGGGTAGACTGGTGATTCAAAACGCCAACGCTGATTTATATGAAATTCTAGACAAGGCAAAATTAACCTATGATGAAAAAAATCAGGGTTGACTAGGAAGTAGAGGACTTTCTGGGGTGATGGGAAACTTCCAGGTCTCAACAGGGGAGGGGACTCATGGATGTTTGCTTTTGTCAAAACTCGGAGAATGAACTTTCAGTGGCGGGCAACCAGCCCCAACCCACATTGCAGTCTTTCTTGGACACCTCGCAAGGTCTGTGGACACAGGTCGGTCAGCGGCTGGCCTCGGCATGCTCTGGGCATTGTGTGGAGTGGCCCCAGGCTCAGCATTGGTGCCACCCCTGAATCGGCATTAGCCTGGTGCGCACCCCACCCTGGTGACCGACTACCTAGGATCCTGCCTCACCCAACTTGCTTATTCCCTGAGGATGTTTCAGCAGCTGAGCCTTATGGGCAGCCAGCAGGTGGCATCATGACTTGGGGTGCCCTGAGCCTTTTGCTAAGCTGCCCCAGACCCAGCACTGGTGGCAGCCAGCACTGGTTCTCAGCAAGGCCTCTCCCATGTGCCTCCAGGTACAGCACAGGCAGCAACCAACCATGGATCACTTTGTAGCTTCTACTACGTAGCCCCAGGCTGGTGTATATATTAAAATGGCAATAACTATATATCAAGAATGACTTTAAATGTAAATGGTTTAAATGCTCCAGTAGGGTAGCTGAATGGATAAGAAAACATGGCCCTTCCATATGCTACCTACAAGAGACTCACTTCAGACCGAAAGGCACACATAGACTGAAAGTAAAGGGAAGGAAAAAGATATTTCATGAAAATGAAGACAAACAAAAAGCTGAGGTAGCAATACTTACGCCAGACAAAATAGACTTTACAACAAAGACTATAACAAGAGACAAAAAAGAATCCAGTAATCCCGCTTCTGATATTTATCTGAGAAAACCCCAAATGCCACTTCAGGGGCACGTGTGCATTCATATGTTCATTGCAGCATTGTTTACAATGGCCAAGATATGGAGGCAGCCTGGGTGTCCGGCGATGGAAGAATGGATAAAGAGGAGGTGGTACATGTATACAGTGGAGTATTGCTCGGCCATGGAAGGGAATGGGTTCTTGCCATCTGTGGCAGCACAGACGGACCTGGAGGGTATTGTGCTGAGTGGAGTGTCAGACAGAGAAAGACAGATGCAATGTGATGTTGCTTATATGTGGAATCTAAAGAACAAAACAAACAAAGCAACAAACAAAACAGAAACAGACTCCTAGATACAGAGAACAAAATGATGGTTGCCAGATTGGGGGTGTGGTGGGGGCGGTGGGCACTGGGTGAAAAAGGTGAAGGGATGAAGAAATACAAACTGGTAGTTACAAAATAATCATGGGGATGTAAAGTAAAGCACAGGAAGTATAGTCATTAATATGGTAATAACTATGTATAGTGCCAGGTGGGTACTAGACTAGTCAAGGGGATCACCTCTTAAATTAGAATGTCTTTTTTTTCATTTTTTATTAGTTTCATTTTTTCATAAATTATCCCCAATCTTCTTCAGTGTTGTACTTTGTGATTAATAAATTCAAAATTGTTGATACTTTCGACTGACTCTGTGAAGTATAATATTTTACTGAGAAAATACTCTTCCTATAGGTACTGACAGACCTGATAAGCTCAGAGCAAATTTGGCTAAATGGAGGGTTTTCTCAACTCTAATTTTTCCGTTTGGACATGTGTAGCTATTTCAGCCTGGATCGCTGGGCAGGTGCTGTCTTTCTGTCTCCATTCAGAGAACTGCATTAACCAACAAGCATTTCACGAGCCAAAACTCATCAAACAAGTTGTCTCTATTTACAATTCTTTTGAATGTTTCAAAATCTTATGTTGTCTCAACTACATTCCATTTGGGTACAGAATATAAATTTATCTAGTTTAAAATGTGGACTTCATCAGAAGATTCTTCCACAAGTCCAGAACATTCCAGCGTGAAATTGTAGCACTGCACATAAAATCCCAGGCTCCAAGTTCACAAAATTTGATCCCTCTGCTCTTCCCTGGCTTTTGCAGTGAAAAGTTTCAGCATCTTTTAGTGAGCAGGCTTTCCTCCTTCACTTAAAAGCTTCAGGAACTAAAGTTTTCTGGTACGATATTCACTGAAAAATTGGAAGTTTCCAGTGGACTTTGGGAAAAATGCAACCAAACATTAAGAACTCATTTACAAAACAATGCCATGCCATCACAGGCCACTTTGTTTCACTTACAAAGGTTCTAACACTTCTGAACCCATTGGTGAGGGCTGGCAGCACAGAGACGGCATGGACTGCCCAGCTGACACTCCTTTTGTTTTGCTTTTTTAACTTAGTGTGGGTTCCGTCACACAGACTTTGTGGTCTAGTTTTTCTACTTCATGGTTTTACCTTTTGACAATCTCGGCTTCTATTTTGATTAGAATATCCTGATGTAGTTATTGCTCATGGGGTAACATCGATTCTAAGCATATTTCTGCCCGACAGATGTCCCCATTCGGCAAAAAATACTGTTTTTGCCATGATGTTTATGCACCACCAAAATTTGAATTTGTGTTATCACTGCAAAAATAAATATAACAATAATGTTGTAAAGATTTTGTAGGGTGTCAGATGGGCACTTGTCTTATTAGGGAGACCACTTCAGGGACGGTGTAGATGCCTGATCACTGCACTGTATACCTGAAGCTGAAACTGAATTATACTGAATGTCAACTATAACTTAATATATATATAGTCACAGGATGTGGAGTTCAGCATAGGGAATAGAGTCAATGGAATTGTAACAGCTGTATACGATGTCAGAGGGGTAGTAGATTGGGGGGTGGTTATCACTTTGTGAGGGGTGTAAGTCTCTAATTAGTACACTGTTTTGTACACCTGAAACTAATTTAAAAAAATCCTCATACCTTCAACATTGAACTTTCACACTGGATCAACAAAAGTCTTTATATTTCCCAGGCTGCCCACTGACCGTGCCAGCTTGGGGTTCCCTGTGTCCTGCAGGAGAACACTTGTGGGGATGGCACAGTGTCCAGGAACCAGAGGCTGGCAAGGCAGCTGACTCTATGCTCTAAAATTTTTTTTATTTTTTAAATCCTCAAATTCTGGCTCGATTCTCTTGCCCACCAAAGTCTCCACACCGGATATTCGCTACTTCTTTACCTAAAAGAAAGATTAGTAAGTGTCAGAGACGACTAGCTAATGCCCGACTGAGTCTCCCGGGGTCACAGCCGCGGTATTAGACAAAGCGGGAGCCCCAGTCCCTTTCTATGGGATTCGAGGCATGTGGATGTTTCATACATAAAGTCACCCACGTGGGATGGGATGTGGGGAGGCCCAAGAGTGGGCACACTTGAAGAAAATGAGTCCCAAGAGGGAAGGCAAGTTACCCTCAAGCCACCGAGGCCGTGGTGGAGCCAGAACTTTACACATCCCGCTGCCACCATCAGACAGGCTGCCTGTGGAGACCAGAGGCAGCCTCACCTGTGGTGTCCGATCATGACCCTCGGAGCACCTGAGTACAAAGGGGACACCCGGCTTTGGGAGACCATGGCCTTCCCCCCATCGTGCGTGACAAGGTATGGAGACTGCTGGACGCACAGTGAAGGCAAAAAAAAGCTGTTGCACAACAGGAAACATGAAACACCCCCTAGAATACAGCAAATAATTTTAAATTATAGGAGGAATGTTAAAATAAATATTTAGAGGTTTTGATGAAACGCAGCTCTGTTTCAAAGGAAAATGAAGAGTCGGAAAAACAGGCTCAACGGCTATTTTCGCATCAAGAAGCTGAGTTGGATGTAAGAACACATGGGGAGAAGCCCCTACCCTCCAGACACCCTGAGACTGAGATTCTATATTCATTGATTCAGTCTTTTCTTTCCCAGTAGCTCTTACAATGAACAAGCCCATCCTCAGGGAGCTCTAGAATCAGCGGGCAGACAGCCACAGCCCTCACAGGAGCCAGGACAATGATGATGGCCAACCCTCATCCCAGAAGATCAGGCACAGGTTGGCACAGAGACCAGGCCTGCACCCTTGAGGAAACTGAGGCCAGAGAGGGTGAGTACCCAGCCCAACATTACACTGGAAAGTGGGCAGCTCTTGCTGTGTCTGCCCAGCGTCCTTCCCCTCTGCTCCAACCCAAGCTGCTCAGCCCAGGGCAGTCTGAGGACCCAGAACCAGGCTGCTAGCTCAGGAGCCTCCTCCTGAGAGGACAAGGCAGGGCAGGGGGCAGGCGCAGGCCCTAAAAAGAAGCAGAGGACAGGCCAAGTGGACATGTGGGCAGGACCAGCTCCCTGGAACGGAGTTCAGCCGGTGGAGAAGCAGCAGCGGTCTTGTGTGTGGATCATCCTGGAGGAAGAAGGCGTCAGGTGCCTCTCTAAGCAAGTGAGGGAGGTGCTAGAAAAGTCCCTGAGTGGCAGAGGGAGGGAGGGATCAGCGCACATAGCAAGAGCCCGGTCCCATCCTGGGGGCTGGACCCGGCACGAATCAGCAGTCATTCATCAGAGCCCTGGGAGTCCCCACCAGCTGCCAGCACTCCGAAGTGCCCAGAGTGGCCAGTGCCTGCCCTCATGGGGATGTATAGTCACATAACAGTGACAGAGACCCAAGAGGTGGGGCCAGGGACACCTGACCCAGGGTGGCAGGGCCTGCTGGGGACAGCATCTCAGGAGAAGGTGTGAGCAGGCCAGACTGATGCACCATCTCAGAGCTGTAAGGGCTCTGGGCAAAGAGGGCTGCCCCGAGGAAGGATTTGGGCATTTCTTCATTAGCTCCACATTAGACCAAATCAGATTTTCCCTACAGTGCCCACCCACCGTGGCATTTCCAGGCCCTGAAAGGGGCTGCATGGTGTGCTCACCGAGAGCGGGGGTTTTGAGGGCTTCCGGAGTTGGGTGGTGGGAGGGGAAGCCCCTGAGACATGGGCACTGCCCGCCCTTGAGGGACAAGAACCTGCTCTCGACAGGGACAGCGTAAGTTGTAGAACACAGGGCTCAGCTGCCCTGTGAGCTGCAGATGGAAGAATAACTGTAACCAGGACACTATCTAATTAATTTTGCATGTGCTGTTGCACAGAAAGTGGAATTCAGTGCAAACAGGATTCCTGGAGTCTGAGAAGCAGTTCAGAATCTAGGTCTTCCCTGAGACCGGGAGCAAGGTGTCCCCATATGAAATGACGTTGCACCCACTCATGCCCCAGGAGATGGAACTTAGAGGACATAGGTTCCCCCACCCAAGTTTGGAGGCACCCCCTTGAATCCAGCAGCACAGAGCATTCTGGTAGAAAGCATGTTGAACCACCAGGCATTCCGGAAAGCCTAGGGGGGTGGCAGTTTTTGCCTTAGCCCCCAGCTTACGACACACCTATGTGACTGTGGCCCTGAGCTGGTGCCAACAGGGTGGACGACACCCCTAGGTGCTGGCTGCCTCGGTGCCTTCCAACATTTCACAAGGGATTTGAGAAGGCTGAGGAGGAACAAGGATACAGAGGCAAGAAATGCCTCCTGCAGCTGCTCGGCGGGAAATGGGAGGTGGGGGGCTAGCAAGGAAATCTGGGCAAAGGGGCCTCCCTGGAAACCACTGTTTGGGGCCATGTTTTCTCCAAGCCTTTGTTACCAAGGACGTTTTGTTCCAAATCCCTACCCCTCACCTGAGATCATCGTCCATCTTCGTAAAAAGATGGAATAATTCTTTCCATGCCTGCTGGCCAGGTTGGGTGTGCATGGGCCAGGTCATGTTGGCATGGCAAGGAGACACGGCTGGGAAGAATGAAGCCCTCCCCCAGCCTCAGCTCCAGCCCACTGCCCCCTCCCTCCCAGCCTGTGCCTCTGCAGCAGGGCAGCTTCTTCCAGGAAAGAACAGCCTGGCTCCGTGTGTCCACACAGCCTTCCTCACGGCCACATCCATGCCTGGGGCCTGAGTGCCTATAAGGTGCCAGGCCATGTATGGGAAGTGCCTCACATGAATTATTTCATTTAACCCTCATAATAGCAACCAGTTGCCGGCATTAATTTTTATCCTGAGTTCAAAGATAAAAACCTGATGCTCTAAACCCTTGCCTGTATGGTCAATTGATTTTCAACAAGGGTACCAAGACCAGTCAATGGGGAAAGGACAATCTTTTCAAAAAATGGTGCTGACAGCTGGATATTCACATGCAAAAGAATAAAATTGGAGCCCTACGCAACAGCATGAATGAGTATAAAACTTAAGAGACTCAAAGAACTAAATGTAAGAGCTAAGAGTGTAACTCTCAAAGGAAAGCAAAGTGCAAATCTTCATACCCTTGTATTAGGCAATGGTTTCTTAAATATGACACCAAACGCACAGCAAGAAAATAAAAAAATAGGTGTATTGTACTTAATCAATATTTAACATTCCGTGATGCAGAGGACACCATCAAGAAAGTGAGAAGGTGCAGAATGAGAGAAAGTACCCTGCAAATCACATGCCTGATGAGACTTATACCTGGAAAACATGGAGAACTACAAGTCAAAAATAAAAAGACAAAGAAGATACACAAATGGACAACCAGCACATGAAAAAGATATTCACCACCATGAGACGTCAGGGAAATGCAAAGCAAAACCACAAGGAGATGCTACTTCACACTTATTACAATGACTCTAACCAGACAGACAGAAAATGAGAAGTGATTGAGAGGCTGGGGAAAATTGGGAACCTCATACACTGTTGGTGGGAACATAAAATGGCACAACCACTGTGTCTGACAGCTGCTCAAAAGGTGAAGCCTGGTGTTCCCCCATGACCCAGCAATTTCACTTCTATGTGTATACCCAAGAGAAATGAAACATGTGTCCACAGAGCTTGTACATGTTTGTAGCAGCATTATTCATAATAGCCAAAAAACAAAAACAGCTGAAATAGCCAACAAACTAATGAATAAACAAAATGTGGCACATCCATACAATGGAATACTACTCAGCCATGAAAAGGAATGAAGTACTAACACATGCTACAGTGTGCATGAGCCTTGAAAACATTATGCTAAGCGAGATAAACCAGTCACAAAGGCCATATGCTGTGTGATTCCATTTACATAAAATGTCCAAAATAACCAGAGGGTAAGGGGGGTGGGGGGTGGGAGATGAGGGTAAGGGGAATCAAATATATGGTGATGGAAGGAGAACTGACTCTGGGTGGTGAACACACAATAGGATTTATAGATAATGTAATACAGAATTGTACACCTGAAATCTATGTAATTTTACTAACAATTGTCAACCCAATAAATTTAAAAAATAAATTAAAAAAAAATGTTCAAAATAGGCAAATCCATAGAGACAGAAAGTAGATTCATGGTTGCAGGGGCTGGAGGGGGGGAGACATGGGAATAATTGCTAATGGGTACAAGGTGATCTTTTGGGGAGATGGAAAAGTTCCAAAATTGATTGTGGCTCTGGTTGTACAATTCTGTGAACATATTAAAAACTACTAAATTGTACACTTTAAATAGGTAAATTGTATAGTACAGGAATGATATTTATATAAAAAACAACTGAGACTCAGGGCAGTAATCGATGGACCATGTTCCACATAAAGGGCAGAAGGCAGGACTTGAACTCAGTACCACAGGTCAAAGCTCTTTACTACTTGCTCTGTTGCCTCCTCTGGATTTACATCTTCTGAGTTTTCCCTAACTCTGGATTTGCTCATCACCAATGACCTAGTCCATGCTATTCCCAGCGTGGTCCCTGAGCCAGCAGCATAAGCAGCCGCTCACAGCTGCTTAGTGATGCGACATTTCAGGCCCCACCCAGACCTGCTGATCAGAATATGCATTTTGACGAGAACCATGGGAAATCTGTGGCCACACTACAGTGCTGATTACATCCCTCCCTTTCTCACAAAAGTGCCTCGGAAAGACTTGTCAACCATTCCTGTGTGTAGCGGGAGTCACTGTGGTGGTGAGAAATCCACACGCGATTTGGAATAAGAAGACCTGGTTTCAAGTTCCAGCTGTGCCACTTCATTCATTCATTCAATCATTCATTCATTCTTCATTCATTAACTGGTTATGATACAGCAGACCTGTTCTAGGGACACAGAGATGGACAAAACAGACAAACATACCTGCCAGCCCTCATGGAGCTTACACAATAATGAAGCTAACTAGCTCTTGCAAATTGAGGAAACTCAGCAAGTTGGTCCACCTCTCTGAGCCTCAGTCTTCTCATCAGTAAAGGCTGTGAGGGCTACATGAGAAAATACGGGGAATTTGGCCACAGCGAAGCATCATACAATTATACACCAGCTTCTCCCAGAGTGTCTTTTAACAGAAGCAAAGGGGAAGTGTAGGGCTAGAATATCTGAATTATCACTTTGGTTCCAGCTGCTGGATTTTCATTACTTTCCCAGGGGGCTGAGGGCAGCTGCACGTGAGTGGGAGACATCTGGTTGGGGAGATCAGACAAGGCTGGCCTCCCTGCTCTGGGAGTAAGAGGCAGCTGCTGCCACCATCCTGTGGTCAGATGGAGGCAGTTTATCAGTGTGGCCCGGGAGCTCTGGGGACAGGTATACCCTATAGGTGAGCTGGGGGAGATCACGGCCATGTTAGACCAACGTAGAGGCACTGTGTTGGAAGGGAACAGTCATTGAGTCAACTTACCACTTCCTACAGGAGATACCTTCCTAGTGTTTCTGAGGGGGTCAGCTAGCCCCATATCTCACCTGCCACCCTGTTGCATTATGAAGCAGGACCAAGCATTTTGGGAGAAAGGGGGCAAACACCCTTAAGAATCTGATTTTTCCACATTGAAGCTCCTGAGGAACCACTGTAGCTCACGGATGCTATCTACTTTCTAAGTCAGTAGCTCTTGTGGGTCTAGATGCTGTCCTAGACACCCCCTCTAGTCATGGTGGAGTAGGTCATTTGGACGGGCCCATCTACTAGACAAAACGCAAAACACACACACACACACACAAAAGACTAAATTAAAAAGGTTTGAAGGCAAGTCAACAGCAATGAAGAATAACAGAGATAAGATTCAGGAGAGAAGAGACAACTAGAGAGGTATGACTGAGTTGGAGTCTCCTCTCCACTCAAGACATCTTCTGATGAGGGTAGAGCCACCTCTCTGCCCAGTCCATAGAGGCAACAGAGAGGCTGAGACACTGAACAGATCATTCAACGGACTCAAAGTGTAAGGGACATAGACTAAGGGGCGGGGGATCGAAAAAACACCAAAGGCTTAGGTGGGAACGCTCAAGGACTATACTCTAAGAGTAAAGGAAAACTGGAAATGGACCACCTCTTGCAGATATTAAGCCCAGATATAAGTTCAAAATAACTCAGTCCCTGATTAGGATGCAGTGATAATGGCATTCTTTAATGCCCCAGAAGCTTACATAAGTCCTTTCGTGAAGGAAGTTGACATCGTCCCAGGCTTAAGGTTTTGCTACCGTTTTTCATGTAAAATATCCAGTACAGAATCAAAAATAACATGGAATATAAGGAGATGGGACAACATGATGAAAAGAACAAAAGGAACAACAGACAATATAAAAGGAGCCATGGAAGAGGATAATGGCATTATCAGGACATGGACTTTCAATAATTAATTAAAATATTCAAGGAAGTAAAAGGCAAGATTGAGAATTTTGGCACAGTGGAAACTATAATAGGGAGTCAGAGAGAAATTCTAGAACTCAGAAATACAATAAATGAAATTCAGAACTTCATAAATTAGACCTAACTGAAAGAATAATTAGTAAACTGGAAGATAAATCGAAAGAAATTTTCCAGATAAAAATGATAATTATTTTGGTGACTGTACATTAGTATTTACTGCAGTTTATAATTGCATTTTCCTAATGACTGATGACATTTAACACATTTTCATATGGTTATCTGGAGATTTTTTATGACGTGCCTATTTAAACCTTTTTCCAATTTAAAAAATTAGGTTGTCTTTTTTAGAAATACTAATTTTTATTAACGTTTAACAAGTCCTAGATGAACATGTTAATTTCTATGGTAACCTAAAAAACAACAAAGGTATTTATAACTATCAAGCTAATAAAGGGGGTATAAAATAATAAAAAAACAACCATTTTTAAAGCCAAGAAAGAAGAGAAAAAGCAATATACAATAGTCAGGATAAATAGAAAGCACATAGTAACTTAGATGGGAATGTTAGATGAAATCCCAAATATATCAGTCATCACATTAAATGTAAACAGACTAAATGCTCAGAATAAAAGACAAAGATGGTATCTTTTGTCAGTGGGAAAATGTGACTTTTTCCTCCACTAAATGACTTTCTTGGCAGCATGTTTTTTGTCTTTGACCATCCCCCATTATCACTACACAGAGAAAAGAAATCTGTAAGTCTGCTCTCTGTTGGCTGGAAATGTCTGATAATCATTGCTGAGAGACTGTTTTGGTTTGCTACTGAAAAGCTAGTTAATTCTGGTAGACAAATTCCCTTTCTAAAGAAAGGTTACCAATTCTACTTGTCAAGATCCTTTAAAAAGTGTGTTTTTAAAATCAGATTTACTGTCGGTGCAGTTCCCTTTAAATTCTCACAACTTAGTCCATCCTTGTGTCTGGAATATTGGTTAATATCTCAAGCTCTGGAGCTGCCTTGGTTTGAATCTTGACCCTTACTAGTTAGAGTTGAATCTTTATTTCACCTCCCTGGACCTCAGTTTCCTCATCTATAAAATAGGACGATGGTCTTTACCTCATAGGGTTGTCATGTAGATTAAATAAATGAATGCCTACCGTGGCACATAATGAATATACAATAAACAATAGCTGACATTATGACCATAATATGAAAACTATTTTATTAGCACTACTCTCCCATCCCCTTTTTGCTGTGGCCAGTTCCTCCTGATCCCTGTCAAGACTCAATTCAAAAGCTATTCCCTTGTGTGACTCTTGTCCTGACCATTCCTGCCATGCTTCATGTACATACATAAACAAACATGCACCTCTAACCCTCACAGCCGTGTGCTGGAGGCAGATGTTTACATGCATTTAATTCACCCCACATTGGAAACAAAAGACTCATGAAGGTAGGGAAGGAATGATTTTTTTGTCTTCCTCCTTTGATTCACATCTTCTATAGGAGATTCTAAAGTCAGCAAGTCAAGTCACAGTTATGCAGTCGAAGTGTCCCTTGAAAGTCCTTTCCATCGTCCCTGTAGAACACCTGGTTTGGTGTATACATTCCTGGCACTAGACCTTGCCCACTGAAGGGAGAGACCCACGGGGCCAGGTAAAGGATGGACCCAGAGGAAGGTCTACATACCAATGTAGGGGTATTTGAGCTGTTCTTTGAAAGGACTGGCCAACCCCAAGAAGAAATAATAGGAGAGGTGGGGAATGGAGATAGAGAGATGAGAATCTCAGTGCCCTGCTCAGCAGGAAGACTCACTGCGCTCTGTCCCCGTTGTGATTTCATATCCCATTGCACATGCACAGGTTTGGTGTTCGTCGAGAGGATGAAAATAAATGGAGCAGCGTCCTCTGATGCAGGGTAAGCTCTCAGCCAAGGAGTTAGCTAAAGGTGTGCTCCAGCGGAGAGGGCTTTCAGGTCCGACTGTGTGTCAGTCAGTCATTGAACAATCGTTGGAAATACAGAAATGAATAAAACAGTCTGTTTCTTCAAGGAGCTTCCACTCTCTTCCATAAGAAAAACAGTGGGGAGTGGGCAGTCACGTAAGTGGAGATTTCAGGGACGATGGAAAGGACTCTCTCCTCCATTCCTAACACGGAGTAGGGCTCGGTCAGTGTTTGTGGTTCCCATGAAGAAGAAAAATGAGAGAACAAAACCGCCACAGGGGACATCCCAAGTGCACATGTTAACAGCTTCTGACTAAAGAGCTGCCTGGGGACAACAAGTAGCTGTTTACTCCACGTTTTGTCTGACTTCCACTTTGGGAACATCAAGGTCAGAAATAATGGCTCCCAGTGGCCTCTTCCATTTCCACACAGGCGGCCACAGCACGCTGCTCCATCCACAGCGCGATGAGCCTGCCCCTATAAGACCCTAGTGCTCTATTTTCACACTCCAGGCGCCGCTGCCCAGGCGCCCCGCTTTCATCATTTTGAAGGATGAGCTGTTTGCCGCTGACCCACACAAAGCTGTCCTGGACCCAGCCGTGCTTTCTCTAGTCCCACTCTTACTCTATGACGGGTCTGGGAGAACTCCCTGCCAATGCACGTGTTGTGTGTTCTCCCGCCTTCCTCGGAGCAGACACCACGGGCAACCCCACCACACACACACACACCCCAGCGCAGCGTTCTCTGCTGGCGGCTGGACACAATAGGACAGACAGGACACCTGGAGGTCCTCCCTCTTCCACGCAGAGTTCCCAAGTCTTCTCAAATGGGGCAGCCCTGGGCTCCAACAACGGCGGCAGGCTTGCCTTTCCAGAGAGTAAACCAAGCCCAGGAGTTGTGGCTGCAGACATGTAGACCACCTACCCCGTGGAAGAGACACTGCGCCCCTAAGCTAGAATGGGCGGCCTTCCTGTCACAGAGGACTTCCGGCATCAGAACTGCCACCAAGCAAACTAAACCCAGAAGGGTCACGTGTGCCCATCAGATGAACAAAGATAAGAAGGAACATGAAGACACAGCGTCAGCCAAAGTGTGGACAATCGCACAACTAGAAAACTAAACTGATGCGCCAACATTTAAAAGGCACTTGGAGGCAGCAATCGTACTCCGAGGTTTGCGTGGTGCAAAGATGTGGGCACAGTGTTGTTCAAAATAGGAAAATCTCAGGAACAGCACCGCTGTTATCAGCAGGGAACAGGTTAAATCCAGCATGGGTCATCTTCACTGTGGAATACGATGAAGCCGTCCAAAGGAATGAGGGGGACCACCCTCACAAATGTGGAACAACTCGCGATAAGCCAAGTGAAATCAGCAGGTGTCCGGAAGAGTGTGTGAAGGCCAACCCATGAGGAGAATAAGGAAATCTGTGTGCCTGTGTGTTTGTAGAGGTACAGATAATCCCTGGCAGAATGCACACAAGGAGCTGGAAGATGGAAACAGGAGAGAAGGGAGGGGCTCTGAAAGCAGAGAGACCTCCTTTTCCCGAATTTCTATCTCACACACAGACAACCAATTCGAAACAATAAATATTGTCAGCTGCGCTTTGTGTCTCTCACGAAGGCCTTCTGAGGTCCTTAAAACGCCAGACTGGATTCTCTAGTGGATCAGAGAGTTTAGTTCCTGCCAGATACTGCCTCTCCTTAGACCAATGGGAAAAGCAATACAATTTCATTTTGCCTAAGCGTACTGGCTTGGAGGCCTGGTGGTGAGATCATGGCATTTTGTAAAGATACTTAGAAACGTAGACAGAGCCCTGTGCTGTGATGGAGACAGACTGAAAATGCAAATTCACACATTAGGGACTGAACTGTGTGCCCTCAAATTCGTACGCTAACCCCCAACATGACTGCATTTGGAGATGGGGCTCTCAGGGGGTGATTAAGGATAAATGAGGTCATAGAGGTGGGGCCCTGATCTAATAGGACTGGTGTCCTTATAAGATGAGGAAGACGCACCAGAATCCTCTCTCCATACACACAGAGGAAAGTCCATGGGACGCCATGCAGAGAAGACAACTGTCTGAAAGCCAAAGAGAGAGGCCTCTGGAGAAACAACCCTGCTGACACCTCAGGCTTGGACTTCTGGCTTCCAGAACTGTGAGAAATAAATGTCTGTTGTTGAAAGCCCTGGTCTGCGGTATTCTGCTATGGCAGCTAAGGCTAAGCCAATGTGTCCCTAAATCTTTGACCTGGGGACCTTGCTGACGGTGGCGATCACCTTCCATGCCCACACACCTCACTCAGGCTCCCAAAATGCAAACACCGGGTCGACCTTGCTCAGGGATTGGAGGGCACATGTTTCTGCCCACTCAGAGAAAAATACTCAGGCCAACCAGCAAATTCTATCTTCTTTTCTCATTCGATGTTTTTCCTTCCCAAACACCAAGTAGCCTTGCTGACTTGAAAACGTGAACATTGCAAGAGACAGCAGGGAACCACAGAAACCAACCTTCTAATTTACCTCCAAAGGGGCTCAGGGAGAGTTTTTCAGCCAAGGGGGCAGCAGGGTGGAGCCCCAGCAGCCCCGCCACCATGGTGAGAGAGACCCTACCTGGAGAAAGCTGGTGGGGAGCCAGGCTTTTGCCACACCCGCTCTGCTCCCTCGCCCTAGATTCAAGGGGAGTGTGGCAGGAACTAGAGTGTGTGGAAATGGGCCACCCTGTCTGGCTCGTTCAAAAGCATCCTCTACACGCTGGGGAGGGACCCCTTCATGCTGTTCCCAACCTGCAGGATGTAAATATGGCGGGAGACCCCAGCCAGGGCCAGCGGGGCTGTGGGCACCCACAGTGCGAAGGGATGTCTTTGCAGCAGCCGAGATGGAGGGAACAGCATTTAGAACAAATCCCCCTTGACAGAAATTTGCCCCAGGTCCAAAATCATCAGTGAAAACCCAAATGGTTCAAGTCTGGCAACTCATCAGACGATGTTTGTGTGAGAAACGTGTCATGCCTGGTTGCAGCGACAGCTCTGTTCCCAACGCTGTGTGCGGGTCTCTCTGTTCCCAACGCTGTGTGCGGGTCTGTAGCATCTTAGAATTCCCAGGAAAGGACAGCTTCTCTGGAAATGAAGTTATTTTCAAGGGAGGGAAGGGATTTACCAATTGCTAAGTAATTCTCACATTTGAAAAACAAAACCAAAGATGTATCCAGAGACCCTGGTAGAGGTTAATTGTTTTTTAGCGTTTTTCCCCAATTAGCACAGACAGCAGAATGAAGTATTTCAGAGGGTGACCCTGCTCCCTGTGACTCAGCAGGGCTGGCACCAGCCACAGGCCAGGAGAAGACCCAGCAGGGCAGATTCCAGCGCAGGGGTGGTTAGCAGGCCAGGCCGACATCGGCTGCACGGATCCCGGGCCTCTGGGGCAGCCAAAATCCACAGCTGCTGAGGCCCTGGTTCCGGCCAGCACCTCTGCATACAGAGCAGCTGGCTTCCCTACCCCACATGAGAAAACACCCTATAGGAATGTGGGAAAACCCTATGGAAATCGGATACCTGCCTGCGGTCTGCTCACGGGCAGCACATTATTTTCCTACCGCCAAAGTCCGTCTTGGAGGGTTATAATCAGCTCTAGAGCAAAACAGTGCCTGGTGCAGAATTGTGGCCAAATGGTCTTTTTTTTTTTTTTTTTTCCCCAACACATTAAAAAATGAAATCTTCCTTTTGCTGAGTTCTTAGAATTGTTTTTCCATCAACAGTCTAAGACGCCTGCCGTCCTCTGCCCACCACCTCACTCCCTCAGCCCAGTTTTCTCTAAAGTTAGCTCTCTGCTGGGTTCACCCACTCCCGACACCCCACCCCCCCCGCCAAGAATTGGGGAAGCAGGAATTTTAATTTTTAAATTTTTCACTGTACGAGGGAACTGAGAGACTCTACAGTTGGTGTAGGATAGTTAGATCCTCTGCAGAAACATATCCTTTTTAAAGCGATTGGTTAATGAAGAAAGCGTTTTCTGAGTTTCCAGGGTCCCACAACACCGTCGCTGGAAACAATGCCTGTGCTTTAGTTGTGATTACCTCATAAGCACCCACATTGAGGTGTTTTCAAAAATTATTTGATGCTTCCTACCCAACTCTGGGCTCCTTTTCTCATGAACTGAAGTCTCCAGTTCAGAAGTGGCCAGAATGAGACTGCTTCTTGAACAGTAGGTCAAGTTATTGAGAATGTTTATCGGAATTCAAGTGGGTACACAGAGCAGTTGTTATTCGTGTGATAAAGAATGAACACAATATGTAAAGTCAGCTCCCACAATACACATGGAAAACACTAGAAGTAGTGGTGTGATACATGTGACTGTGACAAATGACACTGCAGCAGACGCAATTTTAACACGTGTCATCTGGGGTGGGGTCTCCTCCAGACGCCCGTGTCTCTAGGGATGTTTCAAGGACCGTGTTTGAGTCCCAAGGTCTCCTTCCATTGCTGAGGCACCCCAAAATGAAATTGGTAAGATCAGGAGGGTTTGTGGCCACTTCTGTCTCATGGTTCCATCAGGGACAGACACACACACACAGTCAAACTCTCAGTGTACTCGTTTCCGTATTTTATGTCGTTGCTAAGTAACTGAAGAAATCATGCTGAGTGACCACGTGCTCTTCTCAAGCTGACCAAGATTTCCTGTGCCAGTTCTCAGAACTACTAATGATGGAGATGGGTGGGGCGTTTCTTGGTGTGTCAAGTAACCAGTCGAAGTTACTTTAGGCAAAGTAGATCCCTTTCTTTCTTTGTTTTTGCTTTTGTTGTTGGATAACAAGAAATGTCCAGGCTAATATCCATCCCTTTTATAAACATCAAGACAATCAGTTGACTTGCTTGCTCCATGACTGTTTTTTGTTTTTTATTAAAAAGAAAAACTGACAGTCGAGGCCTGGGTGATTTGTCTTTGCTCAGCCTGACATTCTGCATCAGCCACAGGTGGTCTTGGAGCATTTGTGTCACTAGCAGCGTTCGTTCGTGTTGGGATTCTGGAGGCTTCGCCCCACAGCGTTTCTCTCTGAAGGACACTGGTTCCAGGACAAGACAGCATATCTGTGTATTTAAATTAGTGAGCCCTCAGCACTTTTGAAAGCACTTTCCTCCTGGACATTTGAGGACTACATTTTATGTATTTATTTACTTATTTATTTATTTCTAAACTTTTTAAAATTAGTTTCAGGTGTACAAAACAATGTAATAGTTAGACATTTGCACCTCTCACAAAGTGATAACCCTCCTTCCCCGATCTACCAGCCCTCTGACATCGTATACAGCTGTTACAATACCATCGACTCTATTCCCTATGCTGTACCCCACATCCCGTGACCACATATATATTAAATGATAGTTGACACTCATTGTTATTTGGCTGCAGGTGTACAGCGCAGTGGTCAGGCATGCACACCATCCCTGAAGCGATCTCTCTAATAAGACGAGCTGAGGACATTTTAAACCAGATGGCTGTGGTCGTGTCCGGGGTGGGAGGAATCCAGACCCTCTGGCTCTTCCCTCCCACTCCGTCCACCCAAACCGCAGAGCGACGACTGCATGGAGCAAAGGACCACTGCTCCCTCCAGAAATCGCACGGCACTTCTACAGCCCAACCAACTTCACGTTCTTGCTTAAATGTTGCTTCCTCACAGTTAGCGCCCTCCCCCCACCCACAACCGTGTGCCCCAACAAATAAAGGTCCTGTCCTCCCTTTGACCTCTCTCTGCAATGTGACAGCTTGTAGCTGTGGGTCCTCCATCTGCGTGTGCTGTTTTTCACCATTCTGGACCCAACTCCACAGGGCAGGGTGTGTGTGTGTGAATACCCACCCTAGTGGATGTGTGTCAAGGGGGTGACGAAGGACCCCAGGCTTTGAGAGCGCTCCAGGGAAGCCGGGCCCGTTGTTGGCTGCGCCTGAGCTCCACAGCAGGAAAATCTCGGTGGAAACACCTTCTTCTGGGACTGGAGGTAAAGTAGAAGTAAATTCTAAAACTACACCTCTGACAGGTGACAGGGAAGGTTTGCCCCAATGTTACAGTGCATGCCGAATGTCAAATAAACCAAGAATCCAGCTCCCTCAAAAAAATTAAAGTAGAATTACCATAGGATCCAGGAGTTCTACTTCTGGGTACATGCCCCAAAGAACTGAAAGCAGGGTCTCGAAGAGATATTTGTGCCTCCATGTTCATGGCAGCATTACTCACAATAGCCAAGAGGTAGAAACAACCCAAGTGTCCATCGATGGATAAATGTAAAACACAGTGTGGTCTGTCTATATAACGGAGGATCATTCAGCCTTAAAACGGAAGGAAATCCTGACACATGCTACACGATGAAAGAACTTTAAGGACATTATGCTCAGTGAAATAAGCCAGGCACAAAAGGACAAATACTGTGTGATTCCACTTCTATGGGGTTCCTCAGAAAAGTCAAATCCATACAGACAGAAAGTAGAATAGTGGTTGCCAGAGGCTGGGGAAGGGGGTTGGGAGTTCGTGTTGAATGGGGACAGAGTTTCAGTTTGGGTCGATAAGTTCTGGAGACGATGGCGGTGATGGTTGTACAACAATGTGTAAATGTACGTAACGCTAGCGAACTGTACACTTTAAAATGATGGTAAATTTCATGTTCTGTGTATTTTACTACAATAAAAATGAATAAATAAATAAACCAAGAGTTCAGACAGAGTCCTTCCACCTAAGGCTTGATTCATTCTGGCGTCTCCTGGGTACTGTGGGTTCAAAGCCTGAAAGCCCAAAGCTCCCACATAGCACCCACCCTGTTTTTAATGAGTCCTGCTCACGTGGCACTTTTAATGACCTGGGCAGGGATTGTCGCTGTGTGGTCAGAAGACCACCTACAGCAGAGTTATCTGGGGGCCAATTTACAATGCAGATTCCTGGGCACGATTCCAGGCTCTGAATTGATCTTGGGGTGGAGGGGCTCAATCACCTGTACTTAAGCAAGCCCCTCACATGCTTCTTATGCCCATGTAAACATGAACACAGTGCAGAGCGTGGGTCTTTTACGTGCCCTTCAAAACACTGATTTGCAAACCCAAAGACAACTCTGGTGGAAACCTAGAGAGAGCAGGCACGCTAAAGTGATTTTCATAAGCACCTTTTGTCACATTTCAAGTCCCTAAGTCTCCATACTATATACTAAGCTTTTTTAAAAGGGTGTTCATTTAGAGGTGACCCTGAAACTGTCACTAATCGTGAAACTTTATAGAATCATTGAGTTTTTCGAGAGAGACCAATAAAACCCGGCTTTCTCACTTGCTGGTGAGGCCGCTCAGCCCGCCGGGGCGAAGCTGGAACACCAATAGGAGGTCCCCGCAAATCGCACTCGCTGCCAGGACTTCCTGCCGCTCTCAGGCATCCACGGTAGCCCACAGTCAGAGTTCCTCTGTGGGAGGTTTGCTACCACACTGTGAAATGTGAACTGGCCCCTGGATCCAGGGGTCCGTTTCACCTGGCTTCCTGCCTGCAGGAGAAGGAAATGGTAGGCGGGCAGTTGAGAAGGGGTCAGCCACACACCATCAACCTCTCAAGGATGCTGGCCAAGCAGGCAGCTCTCCAAGCACATTGTCCTTCCCTCCCTTGATGAGGGAACCACACCCAGAAACCCAGTTCCAGTTAGCAGGAAGCAGGCCCTCCCAGTCCCACCCCGCTGGCTGCTGGGTAATGAGGCCAGAACGAAAACCAGACAAAAGTGACTTGGAAGAAAAGAAAGGGCAGGAGGGCACATCTGAACCTACTGACACCAGGCCTGGGGTGGGAAAGAGCCTCTCCGGGGGGGCAGCGGACGTGCCCCCGCCGTCACACACCCTAGGACCCCTTCCAGAGAGTGGTCTTCCCAGGCGTTATTCTGCACACAGAGGAAAGAACAAGAACGTGTTTACAACAGGCCCCTTTGAGCAGGGCCCCCAAGAAGACCATCAGCTTTGAGGTAGTGTGTACTCTCTGCTTTTGTTCAGTGGGTAAGTTGGTTTTGAACCTGCAGATGTGCTGGGGGGCTATCTCCCTGCATGCCCATGTGAAGTGACAGACACAGAGGTACGTGACACAGGGCAGATTCTATGTTAGGGGCACAACAAAGTCCCAGAGGACAGCAAACCATCTCCACCCTGAGAGGAGGGACATGTGAGCGTGGCTTTGAAGGATATGTAGGAGTTTGCTGGCTGCAAGAGTTTAAAGACCAGCTCTGTCTCCTGTTTTACAAGGAGGACCCTGGGACCTAAAGAGAGAAAAGAACCTGCCCAACATGTGTGTGTGTGTGAAGACTGGAACTGGGAGCTGAGGCCCAACACCTGGCATTATCTGTGTCCTGGGAAGCTATGGGGGTGCAGAAGTTCTTCAGAGGTGGACCACCTGACAAATCAGTCCTCTTGCTACTTTTGGGGGAAATGTTCTCTTAGCTTGAGTCTCAGATGCATCCAGGTTTTACTAAATTCCTCTCCACCTGGACTGAGCCCTGCAAAGGTTGGCAGCCCAGAGCAATGCTGATAAAGAGCAAGATGGGTAATTCTCTCGTCTCTGCTCAGATGCTGCAGTGACAGGATCAGGAGAGAGGCACAGACTGGACAAATGGCATCTGCCAAGGGACAGACACACCAGCCCAACAGGTAGAGGGACGGTTGGATGGCTATGTTTTTTTTCCATGAAAACAGATCCAGTGAAACCTCCAAATGCCCCTCTCAGACGCCAGGTGGAATGAACTGGCCAAGGAAGGTCCTGGAGAGCTCTGTGTGGACAGGTGCTTTGTGTGGCCATCACACATCGCCTTCTAGGAACAGCAGACAGGAACGGGCCTGGATGCAGCCCTGCAGGGAGAATGTTCCAGTCCTCACCCTCTGGCAGCGAGGGGCACAGTCGGCGGTGTGACCTTGGAGAAGATACCCCTTTATATGAGCTCAGTTGCCTCTTCCAAAAATAACAACAGAATCGAGTGCAGCCTTTCCTGACCCCACTGGGAAAGGGGAAGAATTTGACTTAATACACTGAACAAGCACGTGGGAATCCAGAAAGGGTTGGACCTCACTCTAAGGGACAAGCCTGACAGTGACCTGGCAGCAAGCGTCCCCATCCCACCCCACCACGACCAGAGCCTTCTCAAGCACCCACTCCACACCAGGGGCTGCCCAAGCACCCAATATGCTTCCCCATGGGAACCTTCCCCATACGGGGATTCAGTGCCACACGCCCACCAGCTGCCCTGCCTCTGGGTCACATGGAGTGCCAGCCTCACCTCAGTCTCCCCAGCATCTCCCTGCATGGCAGCTGCCTGA
Organism: Rhinolophus sinicus; assembly: GCF_057876585.1. NCBI lineage: Eukaryota > Metazoa > Chordata > Mammalia > Chiroptera > Rhinolophidae > Rhinolophus > Rhinolophus sinicus. Next base: position 49,997,646 of record NC_142508.1, read on the forward strand.
TTCTGGAGGAGACCTGGGACACAGAGGCCCAGCCAGGGCCAGATACCCCAACTCTGGTGTGCTGCCTTCAAAGGGTTCCTGGGGACCCAGAAGTGGGGCTCCCTTCAGACATTTGGAAGTTGAGACTGGACAGCAGGAGCCCGCTGCCCTGGGCCTCTCCCAGGTTCTTCCACGAGGACAGCAGCAAACCCACGGGGACAGCTGGTCCCCGGCATTGAGGGGCCATGCACGAGGCTACAGAGGTCAGATAGCAAAGCTGGTACTGCACAGAGAAGCCAGGATTTCAATGTGTTATTTTGGGAAGGGCGTTTGGGAAGTTCTTCCAAGTAGCCCAGTGGGAGGGGCGGTTGGGGGAGCAGAGAGCGTGGGGGTGACCATGATGGAGCCGAACAAGGGGTGCGCGAGCGTTCACTGTGTGTGTGCATGTTTGAAATTTTCCCAATTAATTGTTTTCTTAATCCTGACTGGTTTGACTATAAAGTCACACTGTTCCCTGTAACATGAATCATGGCTCCTCCCTGGGACTTCAGGTCACTTAAGGTTTAAAGGGAAAAAAAAAATTTTTTTTGTTTTAATCTTGAAGAAGGCAACAATGGCATTTAACTGATGTCTGAGATGAGGGGCTCTGGTCCAAAACTTAGGGACCCGTCCAGAAAATAACAGAAGACCGCGGTAAAGTCTAATACAGTAGACTTCCCATTTCATTATTTTAGGTTGAAAAACAAGGACCAAGCTTTGCCTTCTCATCAGAACCAATGGATTTTTGCTGGGCCACATGGTGATCACAGAGGAGAACTCAGAAAACACGTACCTTACAGAGCCTTGGGGCTCCAAGGCCAAAATTAACCTAAAACGTTTCACATGCAGCGTGTGTTGTTGCATCTATTATTACATCTGTCCTTGAAAATCAAGAGAGAAAAATGAGGCTTGAGCAGCACGAAAGAACTTAAAACACGAGTGTGTTAACGGTCGAGGTAGTTGGAGGGACAAGATAGATGTCATCCCCCCGATGAGAGCAAAGGCAGCTGGCATTAATCACGTGTGATCCTTTATCTTCTCACTGCCTCCCAATAGGACATCAGAGAGCTAGGTCGACGCCAAGCAAATATTTAGTCAGATTTTATTCTATTTACGGCATCTCATGGCAACACTGCATGGTTATTGAAGTTAGACGCAACCCAATCAACAAACACACACAGCTGCAGCTGGTAAAGCAACGCAGCTCCTCGGGGCAAGACCCCACTCTGGACCACCCCAGAGAGCGCCCGGGCTGTGCACCCAGGTGCCCAGTGTCCGCTGCACGGAAGGTGCCCCAGCCCAGGTGCACCATCTCAGCCCTTTGGCCCAGACCACCCATGGGCTCATCAGACCATTGACCACCTACCCCTCTTACTTCCAAATACCACTCCCTCCTGACCCAAGGTGTGTGGAATCCTTTCGGGGCGCACAGAGCTTTCGTTCCACCATCAGAAACCAAAGGTGAAGTGAAAATCGACATACCGAAAGCAACACCCCGGCTTAAATTCATACTAATGTGTAAATGACCAGTGGCAGACGCCTCTAAGTGCAGCAAAGTTGGGCTTCTTTCCATTACATCCTTCAAGGGCCTCCACAGCGTGGGCCCTGCCTCCCCACTCTTCTTTGCTCACCACTTTGTGTGCAATGGCTCCCACTTCCTGTCTCCCCACTTTGCCTGTGCTCCAGACGGGCCCCCTCTACTTCCTTCTGCTGCTCCTCACCCCCATTAGGCCTGGCCAGGCGTCCCTGTGCTCCTATCGGCTCCACTGCTGCCTGGGTGCATGTCTACCACCTCACCTCCCCTGGCGTCACCGTTCATCTGTCTCCCCAAATCGACTGGTTCTACTTCGAAGCCTCTGCTGTTTCTCCAGCACCTGGCATAAGGCTGGCTCTTGGTAAATGTTTGTGATGAGAAGGAGGGAGGCAGGGAGGAAGGGAGGGCTGGGGCCAGATGCTATCGGAGGCCTTGGGAAGAGGAAGGCAGCTAACATAGAAATAGAAGCAGGTCCTTGCTCTGGCTAATGATCCAAACTGTGTCTCTGACCCCAAACTGGGCAACAGGGGGGCCTCAGGCCCTAAGCGAGCACTGGTATTGCAGCTTACTGACGACGCCTGGGCCATCGGTGTGAGCAGTGCCCCCTGGACCCGGGCTGCAGGTGAGAGCCCTCGGTGTCCCCTCTCCAATCTCAGCTCTTGGCTGCTCAGCCTATCCGCTGGGGTTTATTTGCATCCACTTTGGAACAAATGGATTTCTTCCATATTTATATCATAGAATAAACAGAGACGTTCCCGATCAAAGGCCACCCCGGAGGGCCTGGAGATAATTACCAGAGCGTTTTCCCAACCGAGGTCACGCCGCCCATTCAGGAGACGGGCCCTGGCTGTGCCCAGCACATGTTCCAGCTTGGTGACCATCAGCATATTCTGGAAAGGAACAAAACGTCACATCCTATGGGGTCGGTGGCTCCCTGTTCGAAGATTCAATCCGGAGCCCAGCTGGGGGGTCTCAGAGCAAACATTCCTCCACAGGCATGTGCATTTATGCTGCAGGCTGGGGCAATCCTCCAGACAGCCCCAGAAGGCTGGGGAGGCTTATAAAAGGCGTGCGTGTGTGTGTGTGTGTGTGTGTGTGTGTGTGTGTGTGTGTGTGGTGGGAGGGGGGTTGGGGGGGGACCTGTTCTGACCCACACTTGCCCCAGGTCACACGGCACCAATTGGAGGAGGGGAGTTTGGAACCCACACCAGAGAGTTGCAGTCCTGCTTTGGGTCACAAGGTGACCGAGTGAGGCTAGTTTAGAGAGACAGGATCCCTGGGATGGATTTCCATGAGGGAGCGTGTCAAGGACAGCAGGATATTTAGCTCTTTAATCCATACAGAATTTATTTTGCACGTGAGGTAAGGCTCTAACTTTACGTCTTCCCAAAAGGTGGACTAATGATCCCAAGAATACATTTGAATGATCCTTTCCTCTATCTGAAATTCCTGATTTCCCACATGAACTTCTCCTTTCAAGGGCCATGTGCTGGACTCCATTTATTTTTTTAAAATCCCCTTACTTGTTTCTGTGCCATGCTTCTGAATTTGCATCGCGTTAGAATGTGGTTTGATAACTAGAAAAGCAAGGCCTCTGCCGTTTCCCCCATATGTTTTAATATTGCCTCTCTCAGATTCTAGCTATTCATGTGTAAATTCCAGCGTTTGTCACTGGACTTTCCTCTCTATCCTCCATTTTCTAAATAGTTCTGTCCTCTTTCCCATATGCCTGTTCCTCTCCTCTGCACTGTAATTTCCTTAGATCTGTTTTCCAAATTGGCTACTTTTCTCCTCAGCTTTGTTAGAACTGCAGTTGAACTTATCCAATGAGGATTTTTTTTTTTTTTAAACAACTACATTTTTCATTTAAATAAATTCCTCTGGATGAACTCCGAAACCATTTCTTCTGTTCTGATCTTTCATTCTGACTCCTTACATATGTCATAATTTTAAATAAACACATCTATTTCATATTGTTCTGTTATTTCTAGTTGACAGAGTGCTGATCCTATGTTGGTTAATTATTCCTCCGGAGAGTTCATTTCTTAACGTGGTTTGTATTGCGGGCTCCTCTCTGGCAGGAGTTGCTTTCTGGGCGTGTCCCAGGGACGTGGAGCTGAGGAAATGTATATGCGTTTACCAGCTCCCCGATTCTGGCCTCGGTTTTATGTGCATTCCTGTCTCCATGATTCTATGCCGTGCAGACAGAGTAAATGCAGTAACCAGACCCACGGAGAGTAAAGGTTTGAGTATTTTTTGCGGGGAAACGGTTTGTTTCTCTTCAAATCCCTGGACAGACAGCAACTTTCTTCATCGCTTCCGCAGGCCAAGGGCCAAAGGTTTATAATCCACTTTTCCTGGTATCGCAGCCCCTTCATGGGAGGCTCCATCCCAGTGCCCTACACCCCCAGAGCAGGAGGCACCTGTAGCTGTAGGCACCTGCAGTGATACACACGAGTCTGTCCACGGATGCTGAGGTGTTTGAGCACAGAACACAGATGGCATCTGTCTCCCTCTTCTCCCCATGGCCGGGATCAGGACAAAGCTTCCTACATGTTCCTCACCCAGACGCACTTAGTTCAACGACAAAAGTCTGAGCACTCACTACGTGTCATACTCTGCTCCTGGCATTTTGATATGTTAATACCATTTAAACCTTGCAAGAAGGGAAACAGAGAGGATTAGGGGGGAGGCTGGCTGGGCGGCTGCCCAGGGGACCCACTTAGAATGGACAGGAAGGGATTTCTGGATGGATGGGAATCAGGGCTCAGGTCTCCACTCCCCCTCTCAGTAATTAGCAAATGTAAATTGGTCTCCGTGGGCGGGGCCCACACTGTATCTGTCCTGCTTTATTTCCATCGATTGTCAGGGTGCTGCTTGCCAGGGACACAGAATTTATTTATCTATATTCTCAAGCTTTGATGTGAAATCCAGGGAGCTGTGTGGTCAAGAAAACTACAAAATAAAACTTACAAGAAAATCAGGACTAGTGTTTCTGATATTGTTTCTGGAACATCCATTCTGCTTCTGCCAGAGGAAGTGAATGAGAACGTGAATCTGTTTCTGTGTGGATGGGAAACCAGTTTCTCTGGCTCCACTCAAAGGCTGTTGGACAGACCCTCTAAAGCTGCACCAAATAGTGAGCCTTCTGCATTCAGGCCCTGGGACCCAGGGGTCATTGTCCCCTTTGCAGGTGAAGAAATGGAGGCTTGCAGTGAAACAGACACTTGCCCAAGAGACTGCGTAGCTGATGGGTGTCCACAGGAGTCCTTGAGCGACAGCAACCTAACGCCTGTGCCTTCGGTGAGAACCCACCCATCCGCTGAGGCTGCCCAGGGCACAGGCTCTCCTGAGGGAGCTGAAGGCATTCCTCACATTCTCCATCCGCAGGTAAACTTCTGGTTAACTGCTTGTCTGTAAACCAAGCCTTCCAGTGGCCTGCGACCAATTGGCTGAGGGTGTTTCCAGAAGGGATGTGGCCCCCTGGCCGCACAGTTCTCTTCCAAGCTCATAACAACTGAGCCCTTCCTGGAACCCAGAGAGACAGCTGGAAGAAAGCGACAAGGCTCTACAGAGAGACGGGCCTCCACCCCACTGGCTCCCAACCCGCCTTCCATCCAAACCCTGTGCAGTGCTTGCCTGGGGATGTGAGAAGCCGGGAACGGACCCTGCTGGACTCAGCCTCGTGGCCAAGCTGGACATCACAATTCCCCAGGTCACCCCATGGCCCCAGGGCAGCTGTGCACCTTGGAAACGCTGTGACTTTATCGCAGAGATTTGTGTTTGTGAAACAGAACTTAGAGAGGGAGGATGCCTATGCCCCCGGGAAGAGGCCAGAGCTGGCAAGGAGGAGGGGCAGGGCCAGACTGGAAAGAAGAACAGACGCGACTCCACCCATCCGTGCGTCCAGAGCGGCAGGCGACATGTCATCACACTGAGGCTCTGCTACCTGATCACACTGTCTGGGATCCGGGGGTGAGGGGGTGATGTCTTGCGGGGCCATTATTTACCCAAATACGCATAACAGAATGAGGCGTCATTGCCCCTATGAAACAGCGAGATCCTTGAAGCCAAATCTGTGTCCTTTGGCTCACAAGGTCCCAACCCCCAGCTAGTCTTTGCTGAGCAACTGAATACTCAGGAATAAGCCGCACTGATCGTTGGGGGGGGGTATTCCTCCCCCCGGGGCCTGGCTCCCAGCAGTACGAGTGCCCCCACGCCATGCTGAGAGGCACGCTGGATCGCTCCTGTCCAACAAAAGACCCCTTCCAACTGCATCCACCTGGAGCGACCTCTCTCCAGTGGTGTCACTGACAACAAGTCAACCAGCCTCAAGGTCTTCTCAACAGATGGCATCTGAGTGAGCGGAAATCCCAAACCTCGCACAAGAGAACAACGTGGACGACAAGCAGCTTGGGCCGGAGAAAACGCTTCAGCAGATGTGGACTCAGAACAAGGAGCCTTTATGAGATAAAGGAGGGAGAGACGGGGGCACTACAGAGGAAGCGAGGGGTTCCTCCACTGCCCTGCCCTAAGCAATGTGCACGGGTCCCTGCCGATGCCAGGCGAGCACCCCATGTTGTGGGGAACCCTAGCCACCTGTCCCTCCTCATGGCGATGTCATCAAAGTACAGAGGAAACGCAGGTATCAATCCTGACAAACCATGGACGACAAGCACCTGAAATGAAACAGCAGTCACACGGGTGGCAATACCCTGTGACACAGGCGTTGGGACATACCAGGTTAGCAAGATGGAAGTGGGTGCAGACTTTTTAGGAGTTACTTGGATGTGTGTCCAGTTTTAAACGGGGTTTACTCCTGGTTCCGTAATCCTACTGCTGGGAACTTAGCCTAAGGCATTAATAGGACATTTATTAGAAAGATGGATAAAGATGCTTATTGCAACGTGGGTTTGTAGTAGGAAACACCACGGAATTATCTAAACCCATCAATTAGGGATTTGTGAACTAAATGTCGATGCATACAGGCAGACCTTATCTTTCTTCTTCATTTCTGTATCCTCAAGCCCAGAAAGTGCCTGGCAGGTTTTAGAAGACCCTCCATCAATGTTTGCTGAAAGCATGAACACAAAATGATACCATGTAGCCATTGGAATAAAACAAAAGAACTGAGCAAAGAGTTCTGTTCCCAGGGCCACAGTGCACTGTGAGTTACATACGTGATGCGTAGATAGTAGAGATAAACATTTCATTTGCATAAAAACAAGTACAGAAAGATACATTTAACACTTAATCACTGGGTCACTCTGCTGTTTCAATTTTTTATCAATAATATATCGTCAGAAAGCCAAGGAAAGACATTTCCAGTGTTGAACATGCATCAAGTCTTATGACTTTAATATCCAAGAAGCATCAGAGAATTTGCTTCCAACTTGGATTCAGAAGCTGGCCTGCATTTCCTGCCAGGAAGTAACTTGGTTGTCAGCCCTAAGGCCGCAGGTCACTGGACTCTGACCCAGCCAACCTCTAGGGTAGCCAAGGGAGGAATTGAAAAAAAAAAAAAGACTATGAAAAAGGTTCTCAAGCTGCTCTCAATGGGAAGAGCTGCTGAAATGTGGGGTTACTGGCAACATCATTTGACAACAGGACATAGCAGAAAGAATACTTTATCCTTAGACCACCAAACTCATAACAAGGAAGAGAGCCTGTACACTGGCCCATCTCTGCGTCTGAGTCTCCTGAGTGGCTGTGGAATGGCTGAATGCTGCAGCTGGTTACACCCAAGTTGGTGACGCTTCGTCATGAGACTGCACTTACTAACAGAATAAAGCTACACACTCCATGAAGGTGGTCTTCCTATGACACCACTGTCACCCCAAATGTGTTGATGACTGTCCTGCTGGAGCCAACTGGGGGGCCTACTTGTGTCTCTCTGAAGCGTTCCCCCCACACCCATTTCCACACAAAACCCCTGTTTGCTCCAGGGGGCTGTACCGGAGACCTGTTGTATGCAGAGCACCCGCTGACCTGAAGACATGTCTCAATTCACGTAACTCTTCTATCAGGGCCTCAGTCAGTGGGTTCCAGACTGACTTTGCCTGGGAACTTGGGCTTATAGACTGGATGGTCACTTGTCAATGAGTTTCTCTTCCAGATGTTTCCATTTTGTCCTGAAATTTGAATCCACCTTGCCAGATAAAAATTTGTCACCACTGAGAGCATCCAACAGAATGAAATGCGGATGCTTGAAATGATTCCAAAAATATTTTGGTAAGTGGCAACAGAGCTGGAGTGAGCGAGTGGGATCGGAGGTCACGCCAGCAGCCCTGACATGTCTGTGACCCTGGACAGGCACACATCTTAGGTGGACTGGAAATAACAGGAACACCGAGTACAGAAATGCCACAGAGCTCAAGAGGCTGCAAAAACTAGAGTCGACCAGAGCAAAGCTGAGGGCAGTGTGTCTCAGCTGACTCTAACTGACCATGGAACAGAGCAGTGATAAAATCAGCATTCCACAATCCTGAGAGGAACAGCGGAGGGAGGTGTCTCAGTGTCCTGTGGTTGCTGGAACAAATGACCACAGACTGAGTGGATTAAGGCAACACAAGTGGATTCTCTCTCCGTCTGGAGGGCAGAAGTCTGATGCGTGCCTCTCTGGGCTAAATCAGGTTGTTGGCAGGGCTGGTTCCCTTGGAGGCTCCAGGGGAGAGTCCGTTTCCTGCCTTTCCAGCTGCTACAGGTGCCGCTGTCCTTGGCTCCTGGCCCCTTCTGCCATCTTCAAAGCCAGAAGTGTAGCATCTTCCCATCTCTGACTCTCACCCCTTCCCCTGTGATCATGTCTCCTCTTCTCTCTGACCCTCCGGCCTCCATTTTATAGGACCCTTGTGATGACACCAGGCCACCTGGATCATCCAGGGTCACCTCTCCATCCCAAGACCCTTCACTTAATCACACCTGCAAAGTCCCTTTTGCCATATGAAGTCACATAACCACTGGATCTGGGGGTCAGGATGTGAACATCTTTGGGGGCCATTATTTTGCCAACCACAGGGCAGGACCTCCTAGGCCGGGCTCTGAGAGACAAGGCCAGTGCACACATGCCTTGGAGTTCCACAGATGCTGTAAGGCAGGTGCTTGTTACTCTACCACCCAAAGGCGAGCAGCCGGAGATTCAGGTCAATCGAGTGCTCATGCCACATGTCCAGGAAGCCCCGAGCCCAGTCTCTTCATCACACTATCGGCTGCACCCCAGCGTGGGGGCGAGTCAGGACTGGACGCCACTTGCCCTCGGGCCACCATCTAACAATCGCCATTGTTAACCCCCCACCTGGCTCTTGAAGACCTTCAAATCCCTTCAGTAACACAAACACAGGGAGACAGGAAATGGAATACGAACCTTTGTGAAGAACCTGAGCACGTGTTGCTTTGACTCCTGATCTCACAGGAGGAAAGTTGGGCTGGGAAGGGCCAAGCCATTGACTCAAGTTGCCTGGGGATGGAGTGACAGAGGCAGCGGTGAGCTGGCCAGGCCTCTGCCTCCCATGTGGAGTGCGCTGTGTTGGCTGAGTCCCAGTGAAGGAGGTGGGAGCCGCAGGGCTCTCTTCTGGAGCTGGCTGCGGTGGGGGAGCCACAGGTCAGGGCTGGGGAGGCTGGAGAGACCCTGGGGCCCTGAGCACCCTCCCAGTTCTGAGCTAGAACAGGTAGCAGGTGGTGGGGTCCTGTGCCATTACCACATGGGAACGTCGTCAGCTGAATCAGCAGCACCAGGCCAGCCTGCGGAGGGTGATTTCCAAAACATGTGGCCGAGAGTGACCAGGAAGCATTGCACTCCGGCCACGATGCAAAGCAGTTGGAGAGGCTGGGAGCGTCCTCCAATAGCTGCTGGGCCCCTGTGGGGCCAAGAGCGAGGGCCACTGTCCTCAGCACCCCTGAAGATGGACAGAGGGATGGGGAGCATGCAGCATCCTGCCCAGGCATGTTCCACTTGGGCAGCTGGGAGCCCCAAGTCACCTGCCAGGAGGGAGCCAACCTGCCAGGGAGTCACAGAGGTGGAGCCTAACCACAAAGCATGTCTAAGGGGAGGGCACCTGCTCCTACCCCTCAGCAGTAGACAGGGCTGACCCCTGTCCCCTGTCCCTCTCCTGGAGGGAGTATCCGCCAAGACACCCCATGGACATGGCTCTGACTCCTGTGTCCACTTTCCCACGCCCCACCAAACACATCTGCATAAACCGCATTGAGACCGCCTTGCCTCATCAGCGTAAATTCCCGCAGAGTCTGCCAAACACTCCAGCCTGAGGGGCATTTGGTGTGTTTTTTGAATTGTGGAAACGTGAAACCATACTTCCTTCCTTACCTAAGAGTTAGCAGCTCTGGGGAAGGGGCAGTTAGGGAAGGACCCTGCCCCCAGGAAGGGACAGTGGAGAGGCACGGACCCGCCCTCTATCTGCTTCTGGACAGGGTCACAGACTTTGACAGCACTCCAAGTCAGTGTTTTGCTTTGCCTTCTTTTGTTTTGCTTTTCATTTTTCTGACAGACTCTGGCTGAGAAAAGCTGTCATTCTTAAATTTATTCAAGGGGCATAATTGTGTGTGTTCACTTTTCACTTTACAAAGAGACTCAATAGGATAACTCAGGCCCCCAGCACAGCAGTCCTGCAACATTTGTTTTGAAAATGCAAATTTGCTCCAACATGACTAATATATTAAGGAACAGTTTGAGCATAACACAAATGGCTTGTTTTCCTATGCACAATTTCATCCTCCAGGAATGCAGGCAACGGTACCCACTGAACTGAGCCTTAAGAAACACACGACACACACACCTCAAGCCTACAGCAGCCACAGTGCACCCCAAGTGTGAGGGCCACACCCTCCACGTCGGGGACCACCCAGCCTCTGACCCAGCCAGCCCTCCGCCGGCCACCTCTCAGTGGCGACCCTCCCAGGCCCACATCCTAGCAAATTCCACCTGTTGCAGTGCTTACTGTACTAGTTATGTATTGAACCATTTAATGCATGAAACGGGCCTGCTGTTTTTATTAGGTCCCCATCTTCACCTGTCACTGATAAAGTTTTGCGTGCTGTGACCGCAACCCCATTTTTCCCACAAGCCCTATGGTTTTTAATCGTATGATTTTGCAGGGCTTGGCGGTTTTTAGGAACGCATCCATCATGTGATAGCAGGACCATCCACGTCACATGTGATGTGTGGTTCGTCCACAGTACATTCTTATCCTTTATCCTCCCTGAAGACCCCAAAGAGCCCCTCGCTCGCTGCCTTTGGGGTGTGTGCAGATAATGTGCTCCCTCCCTCTTCCTGAGCATTCACCTCTCATGATGCTATGTGTGTGGGTTGGCACTTAGAATATGTGTGACTGGTAGGTAAAGACTGGGCTGTAATGAGTTCTAGAGAAAGACCCCGCCCCCTCCCGTAACCTACACATTTATATTAGTCCTTTTCATGCAGCCATACAAGCCCTTTTCACTAAAGAGAAAGCTACGTAACTTTCTTCCTGCCCCGTGACAGGAGTTTGATCACAAGGTAGAAGAAGTCCCTAAATGGCAACTATTTCAAACCAAAGACCAAATAATTTAAGGATGAACTCAGAGTGACTTCAACAGCTGGTTAAGCAATTACCGCCATCGAACAAGCATTTCTTCATCACCTACTGGATTCTAAGCACTGGCCATCAAACCAGGAGAAGAATCTAGACAGAGAAACAGGAGCTTGCATAAATTAGCATGTTCTGCTTCGCGCTGGTAGTAATAAATAATAGATGCGGAAAGGACAGAAGCGGAGAGTGATGAGTCTGCTTCCTCCTCTGAATCACACGCTCCATGGCGTCAACGAAGGGACAAGAGCGCAGCAGGGTTCTTGGGCCTCCCGCTTGCCAGACACTGCCAACAGCTTATCCCATGAGCTCACTGACAGCCTTGAGGTGAATCCCAGCATAAGAAAAGGGGTCCGAGGCTCAGGGAGGGTAAGTGACTTGCATGAATTTGCACCGAGCGAGTGGCAGAGCAGGGGTCTGAACGCAGCTCTCCCTGACCAGTGAGTTCTCTGGTCTGAATAAATGAATCAGGCACTTTTCGATTGTTTGGGGGATTTTATACTGTATCGCTATATTACAAATTGTTTTCATTACCTCATTTTACTTCTTCTAATGCATTTATTCTATATTTATAAGCACAGGACCTTTTTAGAAGCAAAAGAGTGTATCTCACGTATTCACCGTATGGTGCAAGTTTTCCGTAAGTTGAAGGATTCTCTCCATTCTTTATCCCATTACTCTGAATAAAGTGTGCACTTCCTCAGAAGGGCGGTGACGCTGCTGACAGCAGAGGCTGCCTCCACTCTCCCCCCTCAGAGGTTTCCTCACAGCCCAGTAAGCAGAACCCTCAGCCCCAGCATACACGTCGCCCGGACAGGCTCACAGGAAGGGGACGGCAGAGGCCTTAGAAAGGCCCTGGCAGGGGTCCCGATTCACCCCTAGGGCAGCCTTGGTAACACACAGTCTAGAAGGGTCTGCACAACCCTTCTGAGATGGCGACAAAGTACCCAGAGAAAATACCCAGAGGAAGTACTCAGAATAGATGGGGGAAGTGGAGATCCCTGATTCCACGTGGAAAGGTTCTCTTGTCTGGGTTGGGTTTGCATACAGAGGGAGCGCCGAGTCCTTGACTTAGAAGCTCTGGCTCCTATGAGTGGAGAGAACTTTCTGGAATGTTCCGGGCATGTCGTGAACAGCAGCAGTACATCTTCCTGGAGCATCAATTGTACTCGAGGGTTCAAGGGTAAAAACAGTAAAATAGAAATTCAACTGGTCAGTTATTTTAAACATTATTTTCATATGTTTGAAAAAAAACATGGCTGTATGTTGGGATTAAATGTAAAACTTCAAAGAAATGCGATCCTCGCAAAGGGCTGCACCAGCCAGTGCCCCCAAATTGCCATCAAGGTCACCTCACAGATGCTGTCCTCTGCCTCTCCCAGGCGTGGGTGGTAACGACGTCATTCTCACATGTATGAAAGTGTGCCGGCCTCTCCTTTCCAGGATACATACATGTTACACTAATTGCAGCCTAGCGTGAAATCGCAGTTTACACAGATGAGCTTCATGCTTATACGTTCTGGAGCATGTTTCTGTGGGAGGCATTTGGGACTCAGCTCTGCTCTTCAGTGTTGGGACAGCCCTTTTAAGACCCCTCTATCCTGAGGCAAGGAGATAGAAGGATCCTCCGGTAATTTGGGGGAAAGTGTTGCTTCAAGTAACAAAATTTTCCTCCTAAACACAGTTCCGGCTGTCACCAGACTTAATCTACTTCATCTCAAATATAGAATCCAATCAAAAGGAGAGGAGCTCCCCCCCCCCCCAACAGCCTGAATCCATCTGGTACTTAGCACGCACAGCAGCTGGGGTGACAGGGGAGCCCCAAGGCCCCTCCTGCTGCTGCCCAGTTTGTACCGTGTTTTTCACACTTTAGTCTTTCCATCTCAATGCACAACTTTTGCCACATCTGAATACTCCCTATACTATTTACTTCTTATCTTTCTTTAAATAGATTTACATGTATGAAAATCAAACCTTGATATTGCTACTGCAAATGAAAAATCATAATCAACTGACTAAATAGTAAGAAACCATAAAAATGAAAATGAGGTGATGCTATTAAATTCTAGCTAGATCCCGAGGTCTCCAGATGGATTCATCACTGAAATCTACCAGACATTTGAGGGGGGGAAAATAACCAAGCTTATATAAACGCACTCAGAAAATAAAGGCGAAGGGATGTTTTCTTATTCATGTTATGAGGCCTATGACGCTGATACCAAAACCAGATGAACACATTACAAGAAAATAACAGACCAAAAATACCTCATGAGCATAGACATAAAATTCCTTAAAATATGAGCAAACCAATTCCAGCAATATGAAAATGATAGCACATTATTACCAAGTGGGGTCTGTCCCAGGAATGCAAGGTCAGTTTAATACTTGAAAATAAATCAACCTAATTCGACATACAGAGAGAACAAAGGAGAAAAGCAGATCCTCTCAAAGATGCAGTAAAAGCTTTTGACAAAACTTAGCATCCAATTATGATTAAAAACTCCAAGCAAATTAGAAATAGAAGAGAACTTCCTCAATCGGATAAAGGGCATGTATGTAAAATCTAGAGCTCACATCATCCTTAATGGTGAAATATTGGAGTTTCCCCCTAAGGTGAGGGCAAGGCAACAATGTTCCCTCTCTTCACTTCTAAAAACATTGGACTGGAGGGACCCAACTGTGCAGAATGACAGAAACAGACAATAAAACGCCTGCAGATTAGAAAGGCAGAAGTAAAACTTTATTTGCAGACAATGTGAACACCTACCTAGATAATCCCCAGAAACTAAAAAGAAAGAAGTGACTAGAACTAGAACTAAGCAGGGTCTCGGGATAAAGGTTAATATCAAATATCAGCTGTATTTCTCCATATAAACACAAGCGATCGGAAAGTGAAAAAAATATATATCATTCACAATTGAGTCATAACACGCTTAGGGATAAATTAAACCTGTGCTAGGCCTGATGCTGAAAACTACAAAACATTACTAAGAGAAATTACAGAAGACCTAAACAAAAGAAGAGGCCAACGATATTAAAGGAATTTGGAACAGTCAATATAGTAAAATGGCAACTCTTCCCAAATCGGTCAGTAGATCAGACCAATCCCAGTCAAGGACCAGCAGGTTGTTTTTGTAGAAATTCAGAGGCCAATTCTAAACTTTCTATGGAAATACAAAGGACGTGTAATAGACAAAATAATTTTGAAAAAGAACAAGTTTAGAAGGAATACCATTTAAGACGTACTATAAAGCTACAGTAGTCAAGACAGTGAGGTATTAGTGTAAAGACAGATACATACAGGTCAAAGGAAGAGAGTCAGAAATAGACCCACACGTAAATGGGCAATCAATTCTCAACAAGTTACCGAATTACTTGGGGGAAAGAAGAGTCTTTTCAACAAACGTGCTGACACAACTGCATATCCATATGGAAAAAAATGTATGAATTTCAACCCTTACTTCAGATCATACACAAACATTATCTTGACATGGATCACAGATCTAACTCTGAAACTAAATTTATAAAACTTCTGGAAGAAAACACAAGAAAAATTATTCATGACCTTAGGATGACAAATAGTTCTTGGAGACAACACAAAAAAAGCATAAACCATTAAAAAATTTGACAAATGGAACATCATAAACTTCTGTTCTTCAAGAGACATTATTAAGAAAATGAAAAAGCAAGCCACAGACTGGAAGAAAATATTCACAAAACACATATTTCATAAGAGACTTCTGTCCAGATGACATTTAAATGCTCTCAAAACCTAGTAATAAGAATACAAATACCCCAATTAAAAATAAGTAAAAGATTTAAGTAGATACTTCATCAAAGATTGCAAATAGGTACATAATAAGATGTTCAAAATCATTAGTCACTAGGAAAATGAAAATTAAAACCATACGATACCACTACATACCCATTACAAAAGCTAAAAAATTTTAAAACACGTGACAATACCCAATGCTGGCAAACATATGGGGTGACTGGCAGCCCCAGGATTAGGGAGGGCAAGTGAGGCATCCAGAGTGAACATTTAAGGAGACACGCTCCCTCAGGGTCATGCAGGCCCAACCCCGGGGGACCCTAAGAGTGCATACCTTCTTAAATTCTGCCCCAAGGTGTCTCACTCGTTTCACCCTAGTCCCAGTATTGTCACCTGGAACTCTTGTACGCTGTTGCTTGGAAAACAAAGCAGCTATTGCTTATATAAAGTTAAGCACACACTTATCATAAGACCCAGCAATTCCACTCCTAGAGTGAAGAAATGAAAACACATGCCCATGCAAAGACTTGTACGTTAACGTTTATAGTAGCTTTACTCATAACAGCCCCAAACTGGTAATAACCCCAACGTCCATCAACTGGAGAACACACAAATGGCCATACATCTAAATAATGGAATACTACTGACAATAAAAATAAATAAACCTCTGATAAACAACACCACAAGATAAATCTCAATAATATTATGCTCAGTGAAAAGAAGCCAGACACACAGAAAGTGTGTACTGATATAAAATTCCAGAAAATACGTATCTGATCTATGTGAGGGAAAGCAGATAAGGTGGGTGATAAGCTGGGGTGATGAAAATGATTTATCTCAATTGTGGGGTTGGTTACATGCATGTATAAATTTGCCCAAACTCATCAACATGTATAATTCAATTGATTATAAGTATTTCATTAAAAAAAATAAGAAAATTAGAATTTAAAAGGACGCAGGAGGAGGAAATCTAAGATGGCAGAGTAGACAAACTCTGTGCCTGCTTCCTTCCACGAACACATTAAAATTACAACTAAAGTATAGAACAATCAACCTGGAGAACCATCTGAAGTCTGGCTGAACAGAAGTTTTATAACTAAGGATATAAAGAAGCCACGTTGAGACTGGTAGGAGGAGCAGAGGTGCAAAATGGGCTGGCCCCAAACCTCCATGTAGTGGTTGAGAACTAGGCCATGGAGGTTCCCCCTGGAGGAGCGAGAGACCCTAGCTCCACACCGGCCGCCCCGGCCCAGAGTACTGGTGCCAGGAAGAGGAGCCTCCACAACAACTGGCTGTGAAAAACAGTGCAGATTCTGACCATCCAGGTGGGACAGAAGGCTGCGGGAAACCCAGATGTCCTCTCAGACAGCTCACACACAGACTCTCATTCCCAGGCACTCACCCTGGGCTCCGGTAGAGGGATGGTGACTTGGGGGCATCAGAGACACACGGTGGGGCATGTGAGATGTGTGGCTCCGAGCAAGGGCTGGAGGATAGTCGCCATTTTCCCTGTGTGGAATCTTCTTCCTACATAGCCAGCTGGCTGGCGGGTGCCATCTTTCCTGTGTTGAGCCCTCCCCCATAAGGCCAAATCTGAATCTGATTGGCCTGCTGAGCTCTGCTGAGACCCACACCAAAACATATTATAATTAGAATGGCAAAGGTTAAAGATAAAGAGAGAATCCTAAAAGCCACAAGAGAAAGGCAACTAGTAACTTATAAGGGATCTCCCATAAGATTGTCAGCTGATTTCTCAACAGAAACTTTGCAGGCCAGAAGAGATTGGCACAAAATATTCAACGTGATGAAAAGCAAGGACCTACAAACAAGATTACTCTACCCATCAAGGCTATCATGTAGAAGGACATATAAAGAGCTTCCCAGACAAGAAAAAGCTCAAGTTCATCACTACCAAATCAGTATTACAAGGACTGTTAGAGGAACTTCTTTAAGATGGAAAAAAAAAAAAAAGATCAAAATTATGAGTAATAAAATGGCAATAACTACATATCTATCACAATTACTTTCAATATAAATGGATTCAATGCTTCAATCGAAAACACAGGGGGGGCTGAACGCATAAGAAAACAAAACTCTTACATATGCTGTCTACAAGAGAATCGCTTCAGATTGAAAGACACACACAGAAGGAAAGTAAAGGGATGGAAAAACATATTTTGGGAAAATTGAAACAAACAAACAAAAAAAGCTGGGTAGCAATACTTACAGCAGACAAAATAAACTTTAAAATAAAGGCTATTAACAAGAGCAAAGAAGGACCCAGTAATCCCACTTCAGGGTATTTATCTGAACAACCCAAATGCTACTTTGAAAAGACGTGTGCATCCATATGTTCATTGCAGCAGTGTTTACAATGGCCAAGATGTGAAGGCAGCCTGGGAGTCGTCAATGGAAGAATGGTGAAAGAGGAGGTGGTACATGTATACAGTGGAATATTGCTGGGCCATGGAAGGGAATGGGTTCTTGCCATCTGTGGAGGCATGAATGGACCTGGAGGTTATTGTGCTGAGTGGAGAGTAAGACAGAGAAAGACAGATGCAATGTGATTTTGCTTATATGTGGAATCTAAAGAACAAAACAAACAAAACAGAAACAAAGTCACAGAGATACAGAGAACATACTGATGGTTGCCAGATGGGAGGGGGGTTAGAGGTGAGTGAAAAGGGGGAAGGGATTAAGAAGTACAAATTGGTTGTTACAAAGTAGTCATGGGGATGTAGGGTATAGCATAAGGAATATAGTCAATAATATTGTAATAACTACATATGGTGTCAGATGGGTACTAGAGTTCTTGGGGTGACAGATGGGAGGAGGTTGGGGGCAGGGTGAAAAAGGTGAAGGGATTAAGATGTACAAACTGGTAGTTACAAAATAGTCATGGGGATGTAAAGTAAAGCATAGGGAATACAGTCAATAATATGGTAACAACCATGTATACTATCAGGTGGGTACTAGTCAGGGGGATTGTTTCTTAAATTATATAAATGTCTAACCCCTATGCTGTACACATGAAATTAATATAAAATAATACTGAATGTCAACTCCAATTGAAAAAATTTAAAAGGGGATGAAAAGGTGAAGGGACATAAGAGGTCCAAATTTCCAGGTATAAAACAAATAAGTCATGGAGATGTAATGTACAGCATGCGGAATATAGTCAATACCAGTGTGATAGCAGGTACGGTGTCAGATGGTTGCTGGACTTATCATGGTGATCACTTCTTTATGTAAATGTTGAATAACTCTGGTGTACACCTGAAACTAATATAATATTGTATGTTAGCTATATTTTAATAAAATTCTTTTTGAAAAATGAAGTACGGATACAGGGTAGGGCATGGATGAATCTTGAAAACATTAGGCTAATGAAAAGAAGCCAGTCACAAAAGACCACATATTACGTATGTGATTCCATTCATAGGAAAGTCCACATCAGGGAAACACAGAGCTAGAAAGCAGATTAGTGGGTTAGTTAGGGCTGGAGTGGGGGCTTGGATATAGGGTTTCTTACTGAGGTGACGAAAACGTTTTACCATTGGCTGTGGTGATGGTTGCCCTGTGACTAACTGAATCCACTGAATTATACACTTTAAATAGGCGAATTGTATGGTATGTGAATCATATCTCAATAAAGCTTTTTATAAATAAATAAATAAATAAATAAATAAATAAATAAATAAATAAAGAACACTGGAACATCTTGAAGGGTTTCCCACTGGCCAATCATGGAGTCATTTGAGTCGCAAACGTATAATGACTGTACCAGATTAAAGCAGACACATAGGTCACACAAACCCTTGAGTCCATCATCGTGCTAACATACGTGGCTTTCTGAGGTTCATCAGGACAGATGCCTGGTGTCCCCCCCACCCCCCGCACTTTAACAATTGCTAGAACCAAACATGATCCTGTGTGAAGTCGATTTCAGGGTAGTCTCGTGGTGGACGAAGGGAAGTACTTCTCTATAAAGAACCATAGCTGAGAACCAGAAAGAAACAGATAGAATCAGAAGTCACCACACACGATCCTGAGCATAGCTGTGGACCCAGGCACGCCCACCTGCTGCCTGAGTTCCAAGGGAAAGGACGGGAGGGAATGTGTGCAATGGATGGAGCAGACCAACGACACCCCAACCTGCTGGTCAATCCAGGTAGAGGAGTGGGGTGCGCTCGGGAGGGGAGGGTGGAATGGATGAAACAAAACTGCAACACACTGATCTTTGCTGCAGCTGCTGCTGAAGTTCTCACTCATACTATGTGTTTCACTTCTGTGTAGGTTTGAAAAAAGTGAGGGAAAGCGCTTTGATGGGGCTGATAGACCCACATCGTCTCTCTGTACATTTTCATGAATTTCTACTCTACTGACCAGTAGGCTAAGAAAGAAGAGGCCTATTTTGACAGCATAAAGCCTGAATTATGAGAGTGAACTTGACCAAAGCAGGGACCTAGCATGTTAATATTTACGTAGTTACATCAGAACGATGTAATTTGGTCTGGCAACGGCTTTGCCAATTAGGGATTAGGAAGGCAAGACTTAAAGGTTACTGAACAACAGGCAAAATGATTCATTATTCTTAGGTCATTGGAATAAAACATAGATATGCTTAACTATTTATGGAATTTCACCTACTCACTCTCACGCAGGCCTGGGGCTGGACTGAAACATGCAAGCCAGCATCGTGCTCTTACGGCCAAACTTTAAGGGCCGTGCGCCCCAAGTTGAATTCCTTTTAAGGATAATTTCATTTCTCTGCCGATAATGTCATTCTGATTGTTGAGCCCACTAGCCCATCCAATGGCCATAATCCATAGTTTTGAAATTTATAGCCTGCGATATGGCCTTAGCTCTATCGCTTAGTTTCTATTTTCTGTCTGACTTTGGACAAATCTCTTAAAACTCTGAGCCTGTCTTAAAAAAAAAATCTGTATAATAGGTTTAACCTCTAGGAGCATTTTATTATTATTATTATTATTATTATATCTTTAAGGAGGGTGCACCTTACAGTGGCCCAAACTGGGATCGAACCAGCAACCTTGGTGTTATTAGCACCACACTCTAACCAACGGAGCTGACCGGCCGCCCCTGGAGGAGCGTTTTGACAAGGATCAGAGTCAGAATAAGGAAACCTTGGCACAGATGCTGTGCCCGGGACACAGCAGGCACTCAGTCACATCACATCAATGGAGAAGGGACAAAACATCGCACACCTTAGGATGAGGCTTTTCCAGAACCTCAAAAATAAACTCCCCTGACTGAGATCCAAGAAAGACCACACCAAATTCCTGCCAAGGTCCAGGTCACGTGGCTGCAGGGAAGACTGACTTGGCTCCTAGGCTGAGCTTTCTGACTACCCTCCACAAGCCTCGTCTCCTCCAGAACCAATACTAGACCCCAGTGACCGTGTCCATACTTTCTTCGGCATTTTCCAGCCAGCGTTCAATGTCTTCCAGCCACCAGGAGCCAACTCGGAGAATGAGCATGAGAAACATGTGTCCTCGCCCGCAAGGCCCACCCCAGGAGGTGGTGACTCAGGCTTTCTGGCGCGTAAGGACCGAGCACTGAGAGCCCAGCTGAGCACTCCTGGCCGGAGGGCGGCGCCTTCCCTGAGGGTGGACACTTGCCTCCATTCGGCCGCTAACTTGCCGGTTCAGGTGGTGGCTGCAGCAGCCAGGAGCCTGGGGACACCCAGCCTCCAGCCCCTGCTGCCTGCCATTAATGAGTTTTCAGGTGGCTAGAATAATGTCTAGCTACTTCCTCCAGCTGCCTGTGGTTCTGGGGAGAGCCACCTCAGCAAACTTTCGCAGCTCTGTAGCTAATGGTGCCTCCCCGAAGGGCCTGATGACATCATCGTGTGGAATGAAAACAAAGCTCTGAGGCACAAACTACTTTCTCATCTGCCATTTCTGTGATGTGTACAACCAAGGAAGGGGCCTTGACCTCCCTGACGAAGCCTGGAGAGAGTAAGCATTCAGAGACACCACCATGGAAGAGACGTGCTCCCCTGGGCCTGCTCTGGCTTCCTTTGAAGCTTGTTCCCATCCTCAAAAACAATCTGGGTCAACCCAGCACTCTCTGGAAATGGAAAGCTGGACAGTGGATTGGGGCAACTGCGTCCCCACCTTCCATGGGCCATGGCCACTGCCATGGAACCGGCTGACATTAGCTTCTTTCTACAGACCCCCGTACAGACTTGGGGGGCTTCTTGGTAGATCCAGGCCCCCTTGTCACTGTGAGAAGCCTCCCCAGCCCCACCCATTCTTCCCAGAAGAGGGAGCTTTCCATACTGCCAGCGCTTTGGTCAGAACAGGCAACCCCAACGCCCAGACTCTCGAGCCAACTCCCACTTTTGCAAATCCTGGTCTGACTGAACCATCACGTCATAGCAGTAGTTAGAACAAGATCCAGATGTCCATGTTTCTTCACTTACAGGAGAACTGTCTTCCCTGACTTGCACTCACGCTGATACCTTCCCAATTACCAGAGACCCAGGTCTGGGGAGTAGGGCAAAACCTCCTTTACAAACTGTTCTCCACTTCCCAGAAAAGCAGAGAAGCAAGGAGAGGGAGACGCCTTGGGCGCAGCACATTCACATGACTTCCAGACCTGCTGGCTGCCTAGCGTCTCTCAAATGGGTGGAAGGCTGCCTAGCAGGGGTCAGTTTCCGGCACCGGGGTCTCCAGCTCCTCGACCCCACCTTCCATGGAAATCACATCCAAGGCATTAGTCCCTGGACCTCATAGCAGGGGTTGTTAATCTCTGCGTTGGAGTAAGGGACCCTGATGAAAACTTTGGTGTCTTGTTACTTTGAGCAATTGGCTTGGAAGAGAGACTGGCAACCAGGAAAAAGACTACGTTGTTCCCAGCAGTGCAAGAGGATTGTCGTTACACTTAATAATGATAAATGTACCACAGGCTATCGATGTGCTAGGCTTCTGGGCCAGGGATCTTGCCTCTGAAGGAAGAGTGTGAGAATGAGGGGAAGAAAGGAAGAAGCACAGGAGAGATGGAGTGGGGAGTCTTAGCTCCGGCTCCAGCCAAGCCGAGAGCTGCCATCACCACGACACCGGGCTTATACAAAGCTTACACCAACGTGCCTCTGCAAAGCCCTTCTTCCCTTGGCATCTTTCACTCTCACAGCAATGTGAGGATTGGAGAAACGTTGCTACCATCCAATGGAATTACAAGTGAAACGAAATCTTGCAAAAGACTTAGAAATGGGCAAAAAGCAATGGCTGAGTGTCCCGTCCAGTTTCGATCGTATTTGTCTGGTTTCAATCGTATTTGACAAATCTAAATGGTAGAAAAATGATAATAATGTAAGTGATTCTTGTCCATAGAAATGCACTGTGTCTGGGTGGAGTGCAGGATCCCGGCCCCGGATAGGCTAGCTTTTCACCCCAGCACTCCTCACCGGCTATGTGTGTGGTTCTCTGAAATCTCCTTTGAAATGCTAGCGCTGTCTTACTGGTTCCCTCATTAGTTCACAAAGTAAATAAAATCCCTGATGTGTGTGCATTTTGTATTGGTTTGAGTTAGAATTTTATCTTCCTTTAAAAATGATCCTTTTTCCACCAGGTCTCACGGCTAGCGAATGGCAGAGTGGGGATGTGAGCCAGCTCAGCCCACTCTGTCCAGAAGGAAAGAGAAAAAGGAGCCTATTTGGTGCATTAGTGATGTGCCTGCCATCTGTACCTCATTCCTCCCTCACTCTGCAGATGAGGAAGCTGAAGGTCAGTATCATCGAGGTGAAGCAGAGAATCAACCCAACCGGCAGACTCTGCTCCAAAATCCACGATCAGCCCCAAAGCTGACACCTCCACATGGAATGGACAGGACACTCCTGTCCTTGCTGTTGTCCGTCTCTGGGGTGATGACCAGAGGCCTCCGCCCAAAGCCTTCACTCCTCAGGGGCATGTGTGAACAGCCCCGGAAGAACGTTGGAAGTCCAAGTACCCCCAAGACTTCCAGAGAAGCTCCACTTACAGGAAATACACTATCTCTAGAAGCTCGAAGGCGACTTTTCAATACCGAGATGCAGCTGGTTAACTACTAGCCAGCCAGAGGGAAAACTATGTCTACAGGAGAGCTCACCAGAGAAAGGAAAGGAGGGAGGGAAGGAGGGAGGGCGGGAGGGAGGAAGGAAGGCAGGCTTCCTGTGGTTGTTTGTCACCGGCCTTGGGAAACTCTGGTCCCCTCCTTGGTCATTGCTGGCCTGTGGCTGAAATACAGCATAACCCCAATCATTAGATCTCTCCCTGCGTCCTCGCACTAGCAATATTCCCAAACTTGAGTGTGTGTATCCATCGCCCAGGGAAGGGTGTTACCACACAGATTCCTGGGTTCTGCCCATAGAGATTTGGATCTGGAAGTCGCAGGGAGCCCAGCCTCTGTGTTTTCTATGAGCAGGCCCTGTTGTCTCTGAAATGGCGCTCTAACCTGGGGTACTTTGGCTAGGCTCCAACCGCGGTCTCGTACATAAAGGCTCCAAGAAAGGAGTCTCTGAACTTGGATGAGAAAACAAGGACATCTTCACTAACCTTAGCGGAAATGGAGCATTTCCTTCAAGGACAAAAGTAGGTCCCCACGTGTGGCAGAACCAGCCATTGCGCCTGGGACTTGTCACGTTGCCGGCACCTTCAGTGCCCTGTTCGCTCACCACTGCACTGCAGTTGTTGGAGCTGCTTCTCTATCTCCTTAGAGGCATAGACATCTGTCATGCGGGGGCTCAGCTCCCGCTCCCCGCACCAGAACGCAGGATATGGTGAGGCCAAAAAGGAACACCCACGGAGCCACAGATGGGGAGTCACACTGCTATAGTCTCGCTGGCCACTGGGTTGGAGACACAGGAAGCAGGAGCCACACGATCCACAACCCGCCGCCCACTTCTCTGCCAATGAACCAACTCTCTAGCATATCCATGGCAGTTATATCAGTGGCTAATGGCTAACCGGTTACAGCTGATGGCCATCTGCTACCGAGCCAGCACCTTTCCACGTGAGGTCGAGAGCCTGGAAACTGCTCCCACAGTATCACTCTGTCTGGCCTGTTATTGGATGTCTACGCCAATATAGCTGGGTTCCTTGGTATGCCCAGAACACAACTTTTATATGTTTAAAAATATTTACGTACGAGGAGGGGTCCGTAGGCCACAGCAGACTGCAAAGGGGTTCCCGGCACCATGAGGGTTAGGAACCTCTGATCTGAGTGGGGCGTACCACCAGCACTGTCGCACGTGGAGGGCAAGCCAACCTCAGTGGAGTGGATGTCCCCTCGATGCTACGGCTGGGCGTATGCCAACCTCGTCCACCCATCTGGAAGGAGGCCCACGGAGTGTGCAGGGTGGGCCCCTCTCCCCACACAAACGTGGCAGCACAGGCTGACTTGTGGAGAGCAACACTGAATGTCACTCACTATATGTTGTCTTCCTTGCATCCCAGCCCATGGTCTCTCCATCATGATGCTGGGGACAGGTGACCCGTGGTACGAAGAGGACTCCATGCTAGAAAGGCTTGTTGCTATTCACAGAGAGGAGCGAGGGCGCTTCGCCTGAATGGTCACAGAACTGCCCTCCCATGAGGCGAAGGAGCCCCGGTGCACAGCCAATCAGTCTGTGGGTCGGCGGCTGAGGCCCAGAGAGATCGAGGGGCTTATCTGAAGTCACACAGCAGGAAGCTTCAAAGCTAGATGTCAGGCCCCCACTAAGCTGCTGTCCTCTTCACCAAGCTGTGTCCTCATCAGGCTGGCGTGTCCGCGGGACCACACCTCGGGACGTGCCGGACGCACTGGACCTGCGTGAGGCTACGGGAGCTGGCTGGGCTCAGAGCAGCTCCCTGCCCATTCTGATATCTGCCAGTGTCCCAGGCAGAGGCTTCTCCAGGGCCAGGAGCATTGCTCTGGCTGCTGAAGGACTCCATGAAGGCAAAGTTGTGTTCTCAGGCCAGACCCAGCTTCCCACTCCCTTGAGCTCTGCTGCCCAAGAAGCCAACCTCACCTTCTGGGATATGAGGAGGAGAGCGGGCCAGGCGCAGGCAGGGCTGGGCCCAGGTCGGAACCTACGGGGAAGGAAACGGGCCGTCCAGGGCTTCTCAGCTGGGAACTGTGGCCAGAACCCAGCCTCACCCTCTGCTTCACCAGTGGCGTCAGCATCTGCTCCTTGAGGCTGGAAAAACGCCTTCTAGAGATGGGTGACCCAGAGTGGACCCAGAATCATCCTCCCTAAGGAAGGAATTCAGGGGCATATGGCAGTCACTGCTAGTCATGGGGAGCAGTTAAGCATGTGGCCTCCAGAGCCAGATGGCCTGGGTTCCACCCGCTCTGTCACTCACTAGCTGTGTGAGCTGGGACAGGTTGCTGTACCTCTCTGTGCTTCACTTTCCTCTTTTGTGTCTGGCACACAATAGATGCTTGATAAATACCTGTCGAATGGACGCTGAGTACTACAACTGACAACTTCGTAGCTTACTCAGCTGTCACTAAGGCGCAGAGAGGGTCACGGCCTTCTCAGGGAGGTTCCACCTCTCCCCATCGCTGTCATCTGGGAAGAGGCCTGTGGCCGGATTAGCCCACATCTCAAAAGCCTGGCCCTCTCCAGGTCCCTCTGGTGATTCAGATGCTGATTATTTAAAGATGTTAGTCACTTCTCCAAGTTAAAAAAGATTAAAGGGACAAAAGAATTTGTTGTGTGTTTTCTTTGGTTTTTCCCCTTTTTTAAACTTTCAATTTTGAAATAATAAATTCGCAGGAAATTGAAAAGAAATGTACAGCAGGTCCTGAATACCCTTTCTGCACTCCCACCTCCCCGTGTTAACATCTGGCACAAATGCAGTGTCAGTGCAACAGCACAACCCCAGAGCACATTCAGTTTCCACCAGTTCTATGCACACGCATGTGTGTGTGCGTGTGTGTGTGTGTGTGATTAGCTCTCTACTAAGAGAGTTCATTCCTTTTTATTGCCGAAAAGAATTCCATGGAGATGAAAGACAACATGAGTTGTTTCCAGGTTTTGGCTGTTAGCAATACAGCTGCAATGAATATTTGTGTACAGTTCATGTGTGACAATATTGTCCTTTTCTCTAGGATAAATGTCCCAAGAGTGTAATTACTGGGTTGCATGTTCAGTTTTAGAAGGAGTTGCCAAGTTGTCTTTTAGAATGGCAGTACCATTTTGCTTTCCCACTGGCAATGGATGAGAGACCCGTATCTCTGCACCCTTGCCAACATTCAGCGTTATGACTGTTTCTACTGCAGCCATTCTGATAGATGTGCGGTGATATCTCATTGTGGTTTCAGTTTGCGTTTCCCTAATGGCCAGTGACATTGAACACCTTTCCATGTACTTATTTGCCATCCATGTCTCCTCTTTGGGGAAGCGCCTGTCCACGTCTTTTGTGCATTTTCTCATGGGGTTGTTCGTTTTTTCGCTGTTGAGTTTTGAGAGTTCTCTGTATATTTGGGAACAAAGTCCTTTGTTGGATACATGTTTTGCAAATATTTTCTCCACTTGGTAGCTTGTCTTTTCATCCTCGTAACAGAGTTGGTCAATAAGCAAAGTTTTTCATTTTGATCAAGTTCAGTTTATGGACTTTAGTATGTTTATGAAGACCCTTTGAGGGGTCGTGCTTTCAGAGTCAAGTCTCAGAACTCTGCCTGGCCCTGGATCCTGAAGGTTTTCTTGTGTGTGTGTGTGTGTGTTTTCCTAATATTTTATAGTTTTCCATTGAAATCCACACCCCACTTTGCATTAATTTTGGTATAAGGCATAAAGCAACTCATTTTCTGCCTCTGGATGTCCAGCTGCTCCAGCCCCAGCTGTTGAAAGGCTGTCCTCCATTATGGAAGAGTCTTTGACCTTTATTAAGAATCATTCGGGCATGTCTGTGTGGTTCCATTTCTGGGCCTTCTGTGCTGTCCCCTCCGTCTGTGTCTGTCCCTCCGCTAACACCACACAGTCTTGATGGCTGTCACTCTGCACGCGCTAGCGTAGCAGGTAGAGTGATTCTTCTCGCTTGACTCCTCTTTTCCCAAATCGCTTTGGCTCTTCTAGGTCCCTTGCCTTTCCGTATAAATTTTAAAATAAGCTAGTCTGTGTTGACAGAAATTCTTGCTGGGTTTTTATTTTCTCCTTTAAAAATAAGCATTTGAAACCATCTCCATTCACACGGGCATTTCTGCAAATCCCTAGCCAGTGGTACCTCAAAGCCTTCCCAGAGCTCTGGGTGGATGTAAACTGGATTTCCTTGGACGCCAATGTTTACCACTTAGTAAGTGGCCTCCTGGGTGGCCCACTCCTGCTGGCCTCCGTAAGCTGGCCCCTGTCCCCAGAACATTCACGAAACCAGGGCAGAGTCTCTCCCAGCGGCTTTGGCTGCTCCTGTGGGGTTGCGCCTACTGGCTGTGGGCGTGGGAAGAAGTGTTCCTCAGAAGAATGGCTTCACACACCTGCCCTGCATCGGCATCCCTGAGGGCCCATAAAACACAGATGCTAGCTTCATCCAGAGCATTCGATTCAGGAGGTCTTGGGCCTGAGAATCTGCATTTCTAGCAAGTTCCCAGGTGCTGTTGCTGCAGGTTGGGGACCCCACTTGAAAACCCCTGCATTACACAATAGGCTACGGGTGCATTTTAAAGTACAAATTATAGCTCCACTATTATTTAAAGGAGGGGTGGAGGAGTGAGGGAAATGGTTCTTTCCAGATTGTCTCATTTAAATGGTTTGTTGGTGGTTCATAAAATCTTTTGCTAAAGGAAACATTACAGATTACACGGTACAGGAAGCATAATGAGCTACCGCGCGTCACACACTCGCTGTGCCAGACCCCGCGCATAGGGCTTTTCAGGGTCGTTTCATTCATTTTCCCCTCGTTCCGCCCAGGGCCACAAGGTTAGCAAATTGCCTGACCTGATCGGGTCAGTGCCAGGGACAGCGAGGCCTGCAGGCCGCCAGAGCACCAGCCAGGCTCTTCTTAGAGAAACGACCACAATACCATCTGTGTAGGCCGAGAATGGCCTCCAAAGATATCAGGTCCTCCTCCCAGGAACCTGTGAAGATGACCTTCAATGGAAAAAGAACTTTGCAGGTGTGACTGAATTAAGGATCTTGAGATGTGGAGACTCTCCTGGATTACCCGAGTGAAACCTAGAAGCAATCATGAGTATCCTTAGAAGAGAGAGGAGGACGAAGTTTGGTACACACAGAAGAAGAGGCCATGTGAAGACGGAGGCAGAGAGACCGGAGGTGTGTGGCCACAGCCCGGACAGCCTGGAGCCCCCAGGATATGGATGAGGCAGGATGCTCCTCCCCTAGAGCCTGCTGAGGAAGACTGGCCTGCTGACGTGCTCCACGCGTGTGCTTGTGTTCCTAAAGGTCTTTAGCACATTTTTATGATGATGAAAATAATATATACTTATTATAGATAAATTAGAAATTACAACAAAGCATAAAAATAACTCAGCAGCTAGAAATAAGCACAGTGACCATCTGGGCAAGCTGCCTCCCATTTCTTCCTTTGCACTAAGATCTCGCTGACATGTGGATTAGATTAAGTCACACCCTAAATGCACCAGCATGGCAGAGAAGACAAGGCGGGGGGGGGGGGGGGGGGGAGGGTTAGAACAAGCTTGGGGAGCCAAAGGGGGGGATCTGGGTCTTCACCTGGGATCTGTCATTAGCTGACCCCGCGGTCTTGGACAGTTTTTTGTGTCTTAAATGCATCTAGGGTTCTGGCTCCTCATCTGTAGAATGGGCACAGGGGTGTTGTGCAGAGTACACAGTGCAGGTAGATGCTCTGGGGCCTGCAGTGCTGACCCGATGTTAGCGGTGCCGGTGCAGGTACGTCAAGGGAGGCCCGCTAACGTGTGAACGGTAAGCTGGACTCAAGCTTTCCAGTTGGTAGTAGAGTCGACTTTTTAAAA
The DNA here is from genome assembly GCF_057876585.1 of Rhinolophus sinicus. Classification (NCBI taxonomy): domain Eukaryota; kingdom Metazoa; phylum Chordata; class Mammalia; order Chiroptera; family Rhinolophidae; genus Rhinolophus; species Rhinolophus sinicus. The sequence goes on from NC_142508.1 coordinate 50,026,480, forward strand.
ATTAGTTTCAGGTGTACAAAAAACATAATGATTACTCACTTACACCCCTCACAAAGTGATAACCTCACCAAGTCTACTACCCCTGACCTCATACATAGCTATTACAGTACCACTGACTATATTCCCTGTGCTGTGCTTTACATCCTGTGACTATATATATATATATATATATATATATATATATATATATATATATATATATATAAATAATATGTACTATATATAATATATTATATAGTATATTATATATATGTGTATATATATATAATACACACACACACACACACAGAGGGTGCCAAAAAAATGTATACACATTTTAAGAAAGGAAAAACTGTTATTAAAATTACGCTGATGGTAACCACTTGGAGCACCTCTAGTAATTGCAGAAGTCAAATGTGACTTGTATCCATCTTTTGTTATTGGTATATATTGAGGATTACAACTTGAATACATTTTTTTCCTTTCTTAAAATGCGATGTATAAATTGGTACAAAAGTAATTGCAGTTTTTGCAATTATTTTTAACTTTTAAAACCGCAATTACTTTTGCACCAACCTAATATATACATATATATTTAAATTATAGTTGACATTCAGCATTATTTTATATTGGTTTCAGGGTTACATCACAGGGCTTAGGCCTTTATATAATGTACGCAATGATCCCTCGATACGTGTATAACCCCTCTGACATCATACATACTTTTTACGACATTATTGGCTATATTCCCCACACTGCATTTCACTTTCCTGTGAATATTTTGTGACTACCACTTTGTACTTCCTAATCTCTTCTCCTTTCTTACCCACCCTCCCAACCCCACTCCCCCCTGGCAAGCATCAGGATGTTCATCTGTGTCTCTATTTCTATTTTGTTTGTTCATTTATTCTGTTCTTTAGATTCCACGTATGAGATCATATGGTATTTATCTTTCCCTGTCTGACTTATTTCATTTAACATACTGTTCTCTAGGCCCATCCATGTTGTTGCAAATGGTAAGATTTCATTCTTTTTTATGGCAGAGCAATAGTCCATTCTATAAATGTACCACATCTTCTTTGTCCAATTGTCTATTGATGGCATTTCAGTTGTTTCCATATCTTGGCTATTGTGAATAATGCTGCAGTAAACATAGGGGTGCATATATTTTTTTTCGAATTAGTGTTTTGGATTTCTCTGGATAAATACCCAGGAGTGGAATTGCTGGGTCATAAGGTAGTTCTATTTTTAATTTTTTGAGGAACTCCCATACTGTTTTCCATAGCGGCTGCACCAATTTGCAATCCCACCAACAGTGCACAAGGGGTCCCTTTTCTTTCTTGATTTATTGATGGTAGCCACTGTGACAGGTGTTAGGTGATATCTCATTGTGATTTTTATTTGCACTTCTCTGATGATTAGTGACGCTGAGCATCTTTTCATATATCTATTGGCCATGTGTATGTTCTCTTGGAGAAATGTCTATTCAGGTCCTCTGCCCATTTTTAAATTGCATTGTTTGTTTTCTTGGTGTTGAGTTACATGAGTTTTGTAAATAAGTTTTGGATATTAACCCCTTATCAGACAGATGTATCACTGGCAAATATCTTCTCCCATTCAGTAGGATGTCTTTTTTATTTTTTTGATGGTTTCCTTTTCTGTGAAAATACTTTCTAGCTCGATGTAGTCCCATTTGTTTATTTATTTTGTTTGTTTGTTTGTTTTGCTTGCCTGAGCAGATATATCAGTAAAAATATTAATAAGGGTAATATCTGAGAGTTTACTTCCTATATTTTCTTCTAGGAGTTTAATGGTTTCGGGTCTTACATTTAAGTCTTTAATCCATTTTGAGTTTATTTTTGTATATGGCATAAGAAGGTGGTCCAGTTTCATTTTTATGCATGTACCTTTCCAGTTTTCCCAGCACCATTTATTGAATAAAATATCTTTACCCCAATGTAAATTCTTGCTTCCTTTGCCATAGATTAAATGGTCATATTGGCATGGATTTATTTCTGGGCTCTTTACTCTGTTTCATTGATCTGTGTGTTTGTTTTTATGCCAATACCATGCTGTTTTGATTACTATGGCCTTGTAGTATAATTTGATATCAGGTAGTATGATACCTCCAGCTTTGTTCTTCTTTCTCAGGATTGCCGTGGCTCTTCAGGTTTTTTTTATGGTTCCATATAAATTTTAGGATTATTTGTTCTAGTTCTGTGAAAAATGCCGTTGGTATTTTGATAGGGATTGTGTTGAATCTATATATTGGTTTGGGTACTATGGACATTTTGACTATGTTAATTCTTCCTATCCACGGGCATGGAATATGTTTCCACTTATTTGTACCTTCTTTTAGTTCTCTATTCAATGTCTTATAATTTCCTGAGTACAAGTCTTTTACTTCCTTGGTTAAATTTATTCCTAAGTATTTTATTTATTTTTTAAATGAAATTGTAAATGGGGTTGTTTTCTTAATTTCTCTTCCTGATGGTTCATTATTGGTGTATAAAAATGCAACCAATTTCTGAATATTAACTTTGTATCCTGCTACTTTATTAAATTCATTTATCAGTTCTAATAGATTTTTGGTGGAATCTTTGGGGTTTTCTCTATATCATGTTGTCTGCAAATAATGACAGTTTTATTTCTTCCTTTCCCATTTGGATGCCTTTTATTTCTTTTTCTTGTCTGATTCCTGTGGCTAGAACTTGCACTACTATAAATGTGGTGAATAAAAGTGGTGAAAGTGGGCATCCTTGTCTTGTTCCTGATTTTAAGGGGAATGCTTTTAGCTTTTCACCCATTGAGTATGATGTGTGATATTAGCTGTGGACTTGTCATGTATTGCCTTTATTATGTTGAGGCATGTTCCCTCTATTCCCACTTTGCTGAGAGTTTTTATCATAAATGGATGCTGGATTTTGTCAAACGTTTTTTCTGCATCTAATGATGTATTGCATTATTTGATTTGCAAATATTGAATCAATCTTGCATACCAGTAATGAATCCCACTTGATCGTGGTATATGATCTTTTTAATTCATTGCTGAATTTGGTTTGCTAACATTTTGTTGAGGATTTTTCTATCTATGTTCATTAGAGATATCAGCCTATAGTTTTGTTTTTTTTTGTAATGTCTTTATCTGGTTTTGCAATCAGGGTAATGGTGGCTTTGTAAAATGAGCTTGGGAGCCTTCCCTTCTCCTGGACTTTTTTGAGTAGTTTGAGGAAAATAGATGTTAATTCTTTTTGGAATGTTTAGTAAAATTTACCTGTGAAGGCATTTCGTCCAGGACTTTTGTTTATTGGGAGTTTGTTGATTACAAATTAGATTTCATTGGCAGTTCAGATTTTCTGTTTTTTCTTGTTTCAGCCTTAGAAGATTGTATGCTTCTGGGAATTTACCCATTTCTTCCAGATTGTCCAATTTGTTAGTGTATAGTTGCTGATAGTATTTTCTTAATTTTTTTTCCCTGTGGTGTCTGTTGTCACTTCTCCTCTCACATTTCTGATTCTATTTATTTGGGTCCTTTCTCTTTTTTCTCGATGAAAAAGGTTTGTCAATTTTGTTTATCATTTCAAAAAACCAGCTCTTGGTTTCATTGATGCTTTGTGTTGCTTTTGTTTTTTTAGTCTCTATTTTATTTATTTCTGCTCTGATCTTTATTATTTCCTTCCTTGTACTCACTCTGGGCTTTGTTTGCTGTTCTGTTTCCAGTTCCCTTAGATATAAAGTTAGACTGTTTATTTTGAGATTTTTCTTATTTCTTTAGGTAGGCCTGCCTTGCTATATATTTCCCTTTTGGGAATGCTTTTGTGGTGTCCCATAGATTTGGGGTTGTTGTGTTTTCATTTTCATTTGTCTCAAGGTATCTTTTGATTTCTTCCTTGATCTTATTGTTGACCCATTCATTATTTAGCAGCGTGTTATTCAGCCTCCATGTGTTTGTGTGGTTTTCTTAGTTTTTTCTCGTAATTGATTTCTAGTTTCATACCATTGTGGTCAGGGAAGACGCTTGACATGATTTCAATCTTCTTAAATTTGTTGAGACTTGTTTTGTAGCCTAACATGTGGTCTATCTTGAAAAATGTTCCATGTGTACTTGAAAAGAATGTATATTCTGCTGCTTTGGGGTAAAATGCTCTAAAAATATCAATTAAATCCATCTGGTCTAGTGTGTCATTTAAGGCCGCTGTTTCCGTGTTGATTTTCTGTCTGGAAGATCTGTCCATTGGTGTCAGTGTGGTATTAAAGTCCCCTACTATGATTGTGTTACTGTCGATCTCTGCTTTTATGTTGGTCAATATTTGTTTTATATATTTAGGTGCTCCTGTGTTGGGTGCATAGATGTTTACTAGGGTTATGTCCTCTTGTTGGATTGATCCCTTTATTATTACATAATGTCCTTCTTTGTCTCTTATTATAGTCTTTGCTTTAAAGTCTATTTTGTTCAATATAAATATTGCTATCCCAGCTTTTTTCTCATTTCCATTTGCATGAAACATCTTTTTCCATCCCTTTACTTTCAGTCTGTGTGTGTCTTTCGAACTGAGATGGGTCTCTTGTAGACAGCATATGCATGGGTCTTGTTTTCTTATCCTATGTCTTTTGAATAAAGCGTTTAATTAATTTAGATTTAAAGTGATTATTGATAGCTACACAGTTATTGCCATTTTATTATTCATAGTTTTGATCTTCATTTATTTGTTTGTTTTCTCCTTTCTTCTGCTTAAAGAAGTCATTTTCATATTTCTTGTAATACTGGCTTGGTGGTAATGAATTCCTTTAGCTTTTTCTTGTCTGGGAAGCTCTTTATCTTTCCTTCAATTCTAAATAATAGCCTTGCTGGATAGAGTAGTTTTGGTTGTAGGTCCTTGTTTTTCATCACTTTGAATATTTCCTGCCATTCCCTTCTGGCCTGCAAAGTTTCTGTGGAGAAATCTGCTGATAGTTTTATAGGAACTCCCTTGTAAGTAACTAGTTTTCTTTCTCTTGCTGCTTTTAGGATTCTATTTTTGTCTTTAACCTTTGCCATTTCAATTATGATGTGTCTTGGTGTGGGCCTCTTTGGGTTCATCTTGCTTGGGACTCTCTGTGCTTCTTGGGCTTGTATGTCTATTTCCTTCACCAGGTTAGGGAAGTTTTCTGTCATTATTTCTTCAAAATAGGTTCTCACCCCTTCGCTCCCTCTATTCTCTTTCTGGTACCCCTATAATGCGAATATTGTTACACTTAGTGTCGTCCCACAGGTCCCTTAAACTATCTTCATTTTTTAAAATTATTCTTTTTTTCTTTTTGTTGTTTCGTTTGGGTGTTTTCTGCTACCTTGTATTCTAAATCACTGATTCAGTCCTCTGCTTCATCTAATCTGCTGTTGGTTTTTTCTAGTGTATTCTAGATTTCAGTTACTGTATTTTTTAATTTCTGACTGGTTATTTTTTATGGTTTCTATGTACTTCTTTATGCATACTATTTCTTTTTTGAAATTCTCACTAAGTTCCTTAACCATTCTTATAACCAGTGCTTTAAACTCTTTCTCTGGTAGGTTGGTTTCCTCCATTTGATTTAGTTCTGTTTCTGCAGGTTTCTTTTGTTCTGTTATTTGGGACACGTTTCTTTGTTTCCTTATTCTAGCTGCCTCTCTGTGTTTGCATCTATGTGTTACATAGATCTCCTATGTCTCTCAGTGTTTGCAGGGTGGCCTTATGTAGCATGTGTCCTGTGTGGTCCAATGGTTCAGTTTCCTTGATCTCCTGTACATGTGCTCCAGGAGTGTCTCTTGAGTGTGTCGTGTGTGTTCTTCTGTTGTAGTTGAGCTTTGATTTGTTTTGGCACATCAGTAGGTGGGATTGACTCCCAGGCTGACTGACTGGGAGTGTATGAGCTGCTGCACGTGGGCTGACCCCTCAGAAGAGGATGTGCCCCCACAGACTCTTGTGCCTGTTGAGACTACCTTTTGGGTGCACCACCTGTAGTACTCTGTTTGATTTTATTTGGGAAAAGGGACTTTGCAGATGTGATTAAAGATCATGAGATGAGATCAGCCTGGATTTTGGGTGGGCACTACATCCAGTGACTGGTGTCCTTACAAGAGAAGGACAGAGGGAGATTTGGGGACACAGACACAGACAGAGCCCCTGTGAGGACAGAGGCAGAGACTGGAGGGATTTGGCTGTAAACCAAGAACACCAGGAGCTGGAAGAGGCAGGAAGGCTCCTCCCCTAGAACGTCCAGAAGGAGTGCAGACCTGCTGACCTCTAGATTTTAGACTTCTGGACTTCAGAACTGGGAGGGAATACATTTCTGTTATTGTCAGCTCCCTGGTTTGTGGTAACTTGTTGTGGCAGCCCCAGGAACTAAGACACTGTCCAGCATCCCTTAGGCAGGATGGGTCAGTCAAAACGCCTGTTGAGGCATTCTGGGTTCAGCTTCTTAAAGAGCAGCAGCCAAGAGAAATCCAGGGAAGGGGTGTGAGGGAACTTCAGCACCTGGCAGGTGCACATCCTGGTAACATTGATTTCCTGGCACATTTTTGTGGATAAACAATGGTTCAAGCCAATAAAACTGGAGCTTTGTATGGTAGGAGGTGCTCATGCATGCCCTCTGCCTCCTCAGACCCTGTACACACACATTATATTTTTATGAACCCGTGCAATGATGTCTTCATGCAGTTCGTGTTCTAAGAAGAAAGAAATGGAATTATTTTCCTTAGTACCACTCACTGCAGCCACTCACACAATAACTGAGCCCCATTAACTTTCCAGAGCTTCTCTACCCTTTCCTCTCCTTTTATCCTCATCACAGCCCACGACCCAGATGGTGCAGGAAACACCGTGCCCATATCGAAGGTGGCAGGAATCCTGGGGAAGGGAGGGGTGGTCTAGGGTCCCACTCTGCCCCGAACTGTGCTGGCACACACCAGTGGGACAGGCAGCTGGAGAGCACCAAGGCCGTGGTCTCTCTGCCCCCTTCACGCCAGCCCAGCTGAGTGTGGGATGGGCTGTGTCTTCCCACCAGAAATGACTTCAGAAGCAAAGGATCGAGGGATGAATGGAGCATTTTCTAATAAGCAAATAGCCTCATTTCTTCTTAGTAAAAGGAGAGCAACAATGCTTTAAAAAAAAAAAAAAAGGCCTCTATCCTCCACTCTTCATCTGTCTTCAAACGATACAAAAAATGGTGTGGACCCTGGAGTCAGTGAGATTGCACTCAGGGCCTGGCACTTGGCTGATGACCTCGGTCTCAGTCACTACATGGGTTTCCCATCACTGCTCTTAACAAGTTACCACACACTCAGTGGCTTAAGCAACACAAATTTATTCTCTCCCAGTTACGGAGGTCAGAAGTCCAATGTGGGTCTTGCGTGGCTAAAATCAGGGTGACAGCAGGGCTGCTCCCTCCAAAGGCTCCAGAGGAATCTGTTCCTGCCCCTGTCAACTTCGGGTGGCTGCCGGCAATCCCTGGCTTATGGCCGCATCGCTCCAACTTCTGCCTCTGTTGTCACGTGGCCTTCTTTTCTGTCTGTGCCAAATCTCCCTCAGCCTCCCTCTTATGAGGACCCTATGATTACCTTGGACAATCCAGAAAGATCTCACCCTCTCAAGACCCTTAACTTAATCACACCTGCAAAGCTCTTTTGCTGTGTAAGGTCCCATATCTACAGGTTCTAGGGATTAGGGTGTGGACATGTTTGGGGGCCATTTTTCAACTTACCCTTGTTACCTCATCTTAAACAGGAACCATAAACCTGCCCTCTTAGGCCTAAGGGGGCAGAGGCTCCTAGAATGTGTGCCCCACATGGACCTGGCAGTGGTCAACACGGGCAGTGAGGTTGGGACTAAGCTGAACTCAGGCACTGCCCCATCAATTGCTCGTGGCCATCAAGTGTCCACATTCCTGGCTGGTAGTGCTATCCCCACCCCCCGGCCTTCTCAGGTTAAATGCCTGTCTCTCAAGACCAAGAGAAGCCTTGGGCCAGCTCAGCCCATCTGCCTACACGCTGCAGCGCAGATGAGAAGGTGGACGACATTCCAGGACAATATCCATGAAGAGAAACTTCTGGTCAACCCAGATGTGGAAAGACTGACTATACACTCCTCTCTCTGGTCATATTTGCTGTCTGGATTGGTCTTTAAGGGAAAAATCTGATCTCTCACAAGAAATGAATTAAGCAGGAGGTTGGAAACAAATAAAGGAGATAAGGTGACACTGAAAGAAAGTTCTAGAACACCGGCAGCATGAGTCCAGACACCCTACTCCCTTGAGAAGGTACATAGGGTTCTTCCTGTTAGGCAACCAGTCTCATCTGTGGGAGTTTACTGCACTCAACTCACTCTCTGTTGGAGGAAAATTCCTTTGGAAGCCCCCATCTGCCAAGGACTGTTTGTTAATTATGAGTATGGGAGGTTCAGGGGGCAGGACAGTGCAGGGGGGAGGAGGACAGGCTCGTAATTCCTCTGCAATGCACTGACTTCAGAGGTGTGGAGACATATGGTGGGAGGCTGGAACCTGGCCCAAGGTGCTGGCGCCCATCCACGCTGTCTCCCTCTGCGGGGACCCACTGGCCAAGAAGGAAATGCATTGTGCTGGCCCAAATACTGCCAGATGTGACGAAGCAGTGGATTCTGGTTTTTAAATCCTCGATTACTCAGAGGTGGCTGACCTGGGACATAACTTCCTCCGGATTCCCTGAAACCAGCTTACTGGGCCTGTGCCCAGACCCCGCCTGCCTGAAACTTGGCCTGGTGCATCCCAGGGTCTGGGCAGTGCATGGCTGGGTCTGAGGACACATCCTTCAGTACACACACACACACACACACACACACACACACACACACACGAGTTGGTATGAATCCTTGCCTTCTGAGTGTGCGCTGGTCCTGACTTCTGGGATCCAGTGACTTCTTCCTTCTAACCAAATGTGCACCAGATGCCATCACGTAGCACCTTCATCGTTACCCCAGTCCCCAGTCCATGGCAGACATCACTAGTCAATCACCAAAATCCCAGCAGGGGCTTTGGGATCCTTTAGCACATAGCACCTCAGGCCCTCATAACTTTATCCATCTGAAATCACACGTTTACTAATCTTGCCTGAGATCACTATGTTTGCTTTCAAATACACACCTCATACACTCTTTCGACAATGCCCCCCAGGATACACTGAAAATGCTACTTTCAACGGTTAAAATTCCTCTTATTAGCCGAACAGTATCCTCTCCAGGAGGACAATAACTGGAGGTGCCTGCATTGATTGGGAAAAGCAGGTTAGACTGCTGACTTAGCAAATCTAGCTGAAGGCCACCAAAGGTCTGCAGCCTTCTGCGTTTACTGGGGCGGGGGAGCAGTAGAGCATGATTTTGTCGTGACGCGGAGTTCAGGGATTGCCATGACGAGGGTGAAGGGATCCCGCTGATGGAGCCGCAGCCAGTGAAGTGGACGTTTCCAACGAACGTGTCTTTACAAGTCTGCATCAGCTCTGATGGGAAAAGCTAAGATCTCAACTGGAGACACCTGCAGCACCCATGATGCTAAGTGAGAGAGGCTGGATACAGAACACACACTGTCTGCTTCCTTCATAGGGAATGCCCAGAACAGGCAAATCTCTGGAGACAGAAAGAGGATTAGGGGTGGCCGCCAGGGGATGGGAGATGGGGTGACCGCTAATGGGAATGGGGTGATAAAAATGTTCTAAAATTGATTGTGGCGAGAGCTGCACACTCTGTAAATACACTAAAAACCATAGAATTGTACTCTTCCAATGAGTGGACTGTATGGTATATGAATTATATCTCAGTAACTCTGTTGGGTTTGTTTAATAGCATCTGGGAGGCGATGACCTCACGATGGGATGGCCAGGCTGCCGGCAGGCTCACAGCTTCCGGGCCAGGTGGCCTTGGCAAGTGTGTTAACTGTCCTGAGGCCCAAATTCTGTAACCATAAAATGGGCTTAAGACAACTCACCCTTCAGAGCTGCGGGGGGGCTCTTGTGTGGATGAAAAACCATGAGAAGACAACCTGGCATGTAGGAAACACAGTAAATCCAGGTTCTTTGGGAGCAGGCCTGGTGATTCCCAGACATGGAGCTCAGGGTGACAAACAGTGATCCGTGACTGACTGAAGCCTGAGCACGCCCTTGGATGGCCCTTGGATGGCCCCTGGGGGCTGTCCCATCCCTCACCCACCCACAGAGGGGCAGGACCTGTGGCTCCCGTGCAGTGACAGCATACTTTCTGCAGGAGAAAAGGGACAAGACACCCCACACACCCATGGGTCCCTAGCATTGCATAGTGGGAACGTGGGGGGCCAGTGCCCCAAACTTTTGTGGGGAGTGCTCTGCAAAGAGGTTCTCAAGGGAAGAGCTCAGACAGCTTGGACTGAAGCATAGAGTGGAACAGCAGCCACCGCGAGCGGTTACTGTCTCCTTCTAGAGCCCCCTGAGGAAGGGAGGGGAGTGGGAGAAAAACTGCCAACCCCGGGGGCTGCAGTGAGGGCACTTTCAGCTCCTGAAGGCTTTTCTAGGCTCAAGGGTGAAGCATCGAGGACTTTCAGAGACAAGGACCACATAAAACATTCCAGCAAGATTCTACCCAGGTCTGAAGAGTTGGAGGAAGGCCATTCCTCCTTTGGGAGAGCCTTCGGACACTGGCTGATGAGGACACTGTTTCAAGAGAAACTGAAACCATAAAAAGGTGTGTTTGCCCTGGAGCCCGGCAGTTTCCCTCCTTTGGGAATCACTGCCACAAGGTACATGCCCTGGGATGCAAAACCGAGGGGACAGGGTCTCAGTGGACCAAAGTGGGAATGAAAACACTCAGGTCCCGATAGCTAACACATCCATCTATCCAGCAGCTCATTTCTGTCTTTCTAGCTTAAATCGAGCTCGGAGTCTGAAAGGACTCTCTCCTCCAAGTCCAGTGCCAGGAAGACTGTAGGAACAATTGATAGCTGGCATTTCTGAATCTGGAAGCCTGACCACCAGCGGGGACAAGACTGACCGAGGCCATAGAGAGGTCAGGAAGCCCGAGTTCTTACGCCATCCACGCTGGGGTTGGAAATCCTGCCAATGTTTTCAACAACCAAAAAGCCACCTCCGCCCTGTCTCCCATTACAACTCAGGACGTGGAAGGCATGAGGAATCGCCAACACATGGCGCCAACACATGGCAACAGCTCACCGAGATCGTACATCACGCCAGATTTTTGCACAAAGCATAGTGGCACTTGGGGAGAAATGAACTTCCGAAAAGGTCTTTGGTGAACCTCATCCATTTCCCTTTCTATTCCTCACTTAAGTCCCCTCCAAGAATCGCCAGGTCCTTCCCAGCTATGAAGCCCAAGCCCAGGGGGCCTACAGCAAACCCCTCACCCCCACCCCTCACCTTACCCCCCATGAGAAAGGGCTTTGGGTTGAGTTTGCATGTTAGGGAAGAATCTTCCCAGGGAGTTTCTGGAAGTTTATGTGAAACCCCGATTGTCACTTTCGCTCATTGCCCGACTTTATAATGGGAAACAGACACATCCATAAACCCCAGGAAGAGACCTGCTTTGAAAACCTGCTCAGATGAAACTGTTGTGAAGAAACCGGCACTCACAAATATTGCAAAAATGGCTTGTTATTGGTAACGCATGATTAAGGTAGCTCATGTACAATCGAGAGAGGTTTATGCCCAATTCTGCTCCTGGTTGGTCAGGGAGACCCAGCCCTGTCTCCATGCTTGGTCAGAAAAGCCATAATGAAATGCACATTTAGCAAAAAGTATAGCTAATCGGGTTTGTTCATGGCACATCCGCACCCAGGTACTGAGCGACAAGCCTGTCACCAGGGACATGTCACAAAAATAAAGAATAATGCAGCAACTAATAGAAAACCTTAGTGAAGGAGGAAACCCCTGATTGTGTCAGAGCAAAGACTGCAGACAAATCACTATCCCCACCAAATGAATCTGCTTTTGAGCGCCTGCATTTGGTCTAGCACTAGGAATTTTCAACGGGAAAACAGAATGCTTTGTTTTGCTTAAAGATGGTCCCAGACTGCATTTGTCCCATGACTTCATTGCAAATCTGAATGCATTGATGATAATAATAAAAATACCGATTGCCCTAATAGCATCACATCCAGACTGTCCCTGATGGCTGGTGCCCGGAGCCGGCTCCTGAACCAGGGAACTTGTACTTACCCTGGAAGCGGTGGGTGTCTGCTGCATGTCCTGCGGTGTGGCATGTGGAGGGTCAGCTATTTACGTGTCCTCCCTGATTGCATTGCCCCAGGTGCCCGCAGTAGCCGCAGGGCGCTGACTCTGCTCTCTCCTGGACTGGCTCGTGCTCAGCTGGGAAGTTTCAAGTTCCAGGCAGTCTGGGATTCCCGCTCCCCTCACACACACTTAACCCTGCTTTTGCCTGGTTAAGAGGGATCCGCGTGAGATCAGTCTTGCGCGCTTAGCGACACAGACCGGCTGTGCTCAGGGATGAAGGACCAGCTCCTGGTCTCCATCTGGCTTCCCTCTTGCTTTCTCCTTAATAAACTGGAGCATGTGGGGAAGACGCCAGAAGATGCTTCTTTGCAAGGCTTGTCGGTTTTCTTAACCCTCTGGACTGTTTTTCCCCAGGCAGCAGTTTTTCCCCAGAGGAAGTGCCTGCTTTGGGACGTCTTTTCTGGGGGTTAGCACCCCACAGGTCTTGGGGTTGGGGGTGCCCTTTGCTGGGCTCCTCTTCAAAGGACTCCTTTGGAGAGTTTGGGCTCGGATCTCACCCCTAGGCTCAGGGAGGTTGGGGGCAGTGAGGGAGAAGTGTGGCTGGTGGATTCCAGCCCACTCCTAATTGTCTGTGGATGCTCAGCCAGTCTAGCTCTTTAAAGAGCCCCAGCATCTGTAACATGTAAATAGTGCCCACTGACCAATAAAGTGATTTATGTGCCCAATGGAGGCGAATCGCCAAACTGAGCCCCCTCTCCTCTGAGCCCACTCACACCTCCCGGCCCCTGAGTTGCCCATCCTGTCTGCTTACCAAGGTGTCCTTGGCTCTCATGATCTACAGGGAAACTGAGTCATGAGAGCTTGACGTGGCTGTAGTTCACCCCATAAGCAGGTACTGAGCTCCTACCACGCAGCGGGCGGGTTTCCATGGTGGATGCAGGAACAGATGATGGTGGTGACCTCTTGCACGCTCACACACACACTCACGTCCTTACCCGTCTGACCACATGAGGCCGTTAGCACGTTCCCTGGTCATATGAGGGTCACACGACCCTCTAAGATCCCTGGGGTCTCAGGTATCCTCTCTTCTTGATTAAGACACCTTCAAGAAGGACCCTCAGTCGTCACCAGCTTGGGGGACTAAAAAGACACGTCCCCAATCTTGGTTCTGATTCCTGATTCTAGAACTGATGCCCCAGAGTTTCAGCCCACAGGGGTGGACTTTCAGAGCCTCTTTCTGTGGGCCTCCGTCAGACCCCAGATGGAGGAAAGGAGAGAGACAACGCCAACACCCACACCAGGTGGCCTTGAGAGGCAGCAGCAGGCAGGTCAGATCCTGACTCTGGAGTCAGCTGGATTCAAATGGGACTTTACCACTTACTGGCTGTGCCACTTAAGGCAAGTTGCTTAACCTCTCTGAGCTTCAGTGTATGCATCGGCAAAGTTCGGGAGATGATGCTCAGGATTAAATGACTTTAAAACATGTCGCGTTCTTGGAAGTGCTGTTACTGGAACTCAAAGAGTGATTGCATCATCCCCTGGTCCCATGCAGAGGCTCCCTGGGAAGCCCTGGGGGCTGGAGCACTTGCGAGCCAGCTGCAGGTACTTACGCCTGTGGCTGCAGCCAATTTGCTGATGTGTATCTGCAGCCTTGGAAATGCTGTTAACCTTTGCTGCGGTGGTTCCCTGGGCTCTCCCCTACAGAAGAAATCCAAGATCCAGGAATCATGGTACAGAGATACTAATTAACTGGAAACTAAATGCCCCAAAATAGGGGGATGGCAAATTGGGAAACATCCTGAAATCGGTCAGCATACAGCCCATGCATGGGTGATGCATGAAGAGCTTCCACCTCTGCGGGGTTGATATCTAAATGTATATTTAGATATAAGCAATTCTACCTGGAATTGACAAAATAAGATCTCAAAAATGGAGGGCCGGTGCATTAAAATAAAATTATCAGAAACGTGAAGTCATCTTAATGGGTGTCTGAGACATGAAATCTTGCATCTGGGGTGGGGGCAGGCAAGGAAAGAATGAACAGGCTACAACACCCCACAGGTTCATCTTGGGGACCTCTGGAGGGCAGGATTACGGGTGGTCTTTAATCTTTTCTTTCTGCTTTTCTGTATTTTTGAAGTGTTCTACAATGAGCATGGATTGCTTTTATTATCAAAAACCAGACGTTCATGAAATAAAAAAAGCCAATCCTGACTTCTCCCTCCCTCATTTTCAGTCATCGGTTCTCCCTTTGCACTGTCTCTCATTTCTCCTTTTCTGTTTCAGCTCTTCTCTGCCAGTCAGCGTATGTCCCACTACCCACCTCCCGCTTCCCAAATAGCCCCTCTTGCCCTCTGCCAGGGGCCATCCATCTGCACCAACCCAGCTCATCACCCTCCCCACAATATGGGGGGTGCCAGTATTACTGTGCCCAACTCCCAGATGGGAACAGTGAGGCTCAGAGAGGTTAAGTGACTTGCACAAATCAGACAGCTAACAGGTGGCAGGGCTGGGACTTGAACCCGTCTTACACCAAAGCCCTTAGCCATCCTGAGAGGTGAGAAATTCCACCCCATGGGGCCTAGTGGGAAAGATGCCAAATTCGACTGGGTGCTTCCCTTTCAGGGCTTGTCTAGGTGTTGCCATTCTGCGTAGTGGCCTCACAATTCGCCTCCCAGTCGTCCTGTGTCACCATCACAGCATCTGGAGGGCAATTACGGTGTGCAAGTTACCATGAATGAATGAATGCATAATCCGCTTATTCGACCAACATTTTTGAACTTTTCCTGTGTACCAGGGGCCATCTGAGCACTGGGGGCTCCGATGCGAATGAGACACGGTCCCTACTCTTGGGAGCTTGCGCTGTAGTGAGAGCAGACAAATCAACAGGCATACAGATGAACAAGGAAATGTCGGAAGTACCTGAGAGCAGTGTGTTCTGGCAGAGAATTCCAACAGGATCTGTATTTTAAAGAGGTGACCGGAGAAGTCCCCTGTGAGGAAATGGCAGGAGGGACCTAGAGCCTTCCCTGGAGGACACCAGGACAAGTTTGGGGCCTGGATGGTCAGGTTTACGGGTTGGCTTGGCCAGGCTGTCGTTTCAGGATTCAATCAAACGCTTATCTGAGTGTTGCTGTGAAGGTACTTATGGACGTGGTTCACCTCTGCAGTCGGACTTCAGGTAACGGAGCTCATCATCCTCCATAGTGTGTGTGTGGGGGGGGCTCATCTACTCGGCTGAGAGACTTGGGGAGAAAAACTGAGGTTTCTGTGAGGAAGGAGAAATGCTGCCTCTGGACTACAGCGTCAGCTCCTGCTGTTTCCAGCCCTGCCCCCACGGACTTCAGACTTGCCAGGCCGACAGCTGTAAGCCAAGTCCTTAAAATAAATCTCTTTCTCTATGTGTAATCTCTTCCTGGCTCTGTCTCTGACGACACAAGATGGAACCTTTCTCTGAGTCCTGAGACTCTATTGTGTGAAGGAACCTCAGGAGTTAATAAAACGTGGATTTCTCTACTGTGCTTCCTTTCATAATTGAGTTTTGTACAGTTGGGAAACTGTGTGCAAGGCAGGTACACAATCGGTTAACTTACTGTGTTTGTGGCCATTTCTATTTAAAAAGCCAGGCTGGGCATCCTGCCCTTCACAGCACCGTGACACTTTTTTCTGTGGCAAAATGCGATTAAACATAAACCATTTCAGGTTAGACCACCGTTTCCAGAAAAACAATTTCCTAACTTGTGGACTGCCTGTATTTGTTGGATTCTACTTTTTAACCAAGAGCTCTATTTTGTAAACAAGGCCTGGAAAAACTTTATAAGCATAAATCTGGTAGATTTAATCCAGTGGTTTCAACTGTTGGCTGCACATTAGAACCCTGGGCAGGTTTTGAACCTCCAGTGCCCAGGCAAACTGCAGACAACTGAACCAGTCTCGGGGCTGGGGTGGTGCCAGTGCTTCATTATCCTCCAGCTGTTTCCAGAGCCTGGGCAAAGTTGAGCACCTCTGGTTTACCCACAGGACTCTAATTAGGCATTTCAGACCAGCCTTTTTCCTTTGTGGGGCAGACACAGAGTGCGCCCTTTGCTAACAGCACGCTCAAATTTTGGGAGGAATCGTGAACCAAACACTGGCCTCCCAAGAGGTGAAATTGCTAGGCTGGTTGTCATTAAGTAGGGGTGACAGGTGACTGGCCTGTGTAAATGACCAAAGCTATGAGAAAGCCTCCTCGTGTCCTGCACATTGGAGTGGATCCTCCAAACTGGTTGGAAGTTGAAACCCCAAAGCCGGTAACTGATGCCAGGACCATTAACAAGTGTCTTGGGGAGGAAAAATAGATGGTATTGTCCATCCCTTGTCCAAACTATGGTACATTCCCACTTCTATATCCTGTGCAGGTCAGGGTGCTTATTTCAGTAATCTATTCCTGCATAACAAACCACCCCAAAACTTGGTGGCTTAAAACAGTAAAATCACTTCTTATCTCTCACACTTTCTGTTGGCCAGGGCTTGGCTGGGCAGTTTTCACTTGGGCTAAGTCATACAGTCTTAATGTCAGCTGGGGCTGTGGTCTCACCTGAAGGCTGGACTGGGGTGGGGGGATCACTTCCAAGGTGGCTCCTCACACGGCTGGCAAGCTGGTGTTGGCTGTTGGCTGGGGGCCTCAGCTCCTCTCCACACGGCGCCTTGGGTATCTTCACAGCATGGCGGCCAGCTTCTCCAAGAGCGTATGATCCAACAGACCAAGGTGAGAGCTGCAATCCTTTTGTAATCTAGCCTGAAGGGGAAGTCACATACTGTCACTTCCACTATGTTATACTGAGCACGCAGCACCAGCCGTGGTTCAGTGTGGAGGGGAGTGTACCAAGTCTGGAGGTGAGGATCACTGCAGCCATCTTGGAGGCTGGCCCCATAGTCTGCCGTGTATCCCCGAGGGAGCCGTATTCCTCCCATTTCTTATTTTTAGCATTGTTTGCCACTGTGAGTCTGGGAATGAGGGGAAAAAAAATACTATTTTGAAACACAGAAGGTATCCCCTTATGTTTAACTGTCCGTCCTCTGGCTTATTTCATCCCTTTCTCATTTTATTATAACTAGAAGAAGCCACCTTCAAACATTCTCCTTACATGTCTTGCTAGCTCCATCACTCAGTTCACGAGGTGAAGGTTCCACTTTCCATATTACTGCAGCAACAGTATTGCTAAACCGTAACCAGGACCCCATTTCTCTAGAAAGGGCGTGGTGGGCATTCTTGCTAGGGTCTCTCATGCAGTTGTGGTCCTGTGTTGGCTGGGGCTGCGGTCTCGCTTGAAGGCTTGGCTGGGAGGGATCACTGCCAAGGAGGCTCCTCACAGGGCTGGCAAGTTGGTGCTGCGGTCAGAGGTCTCAGTGTCTCTTCAAGTGGCCCTCTCCACAGGGCTGCTTGAGTGTCACAGCATGGCTGGCTCCCTCACAGTGAGCATCCCAGAGACCAAGGAGGAGCTGCAGTGCCTTTTATGACTTAGCCGCCTTAGGAGTCCACTCTGTCAGCTCTGCCGTGTTCTATTGGTCACACAAACCAGCCCTGACTCAGTTTGGGAAGGTGAACACCAAGAAGCATGGGTCAGGGGAGTCATCTTGGAGGCTGACCACCACAGTGCTGTCCTAGAGAGAGGTTGAAATGAAAAGGGCTCAGAGAAAAGCAAAGAAAGGTCAAGGGAATCAGATTGATTCATCTGAAAATGACCAAATTACACCGGGATGGGGCTCAGTGTTAAATGACAGATCAGCTCATGGTGAGCACACACAGAAAGAGCCAAAGTCAGGAATCTGTGGACTGAAGCCTTAGTCCTACCACTTCCTCTCCAGGGCTGTGACGTCATGTAACTTCCTCATGAGCAAGCTGGACATGATCTTGGCTTCCGACCTTCCTTATACATCCATTTGTTGGAAGACCAATGGCACGATGGAAAGAATAGTAAAATACTAAGAGTTATGCTGTCTTTATTAGCTTATTTATTGTAATTAGAATAAGGCCCTTTGCAAAACCTACAGCTTTATTGTGATATAATTCACATACCATGCATTTCACTGATATGAAATGTGCAGTTCATTGGTTTTTAGTGAATTCCTATTCCAGAGAATAGGAAGGTCGCTTTGACACTTGAGAGGCTATTCTGACCACAGAGAGAAATCCCAGTTGATATGGCCGAAGTTCAATGGGGAACTCCTCCTCCCAAAGGGCCTAGGACCACAAAGTTCAGGCGGAAAAAGGACTTTGGTGGGCAGAGAGGTCTGGATATTGGGGCTGAGGAGTCTGTGCAGGGGTTTCAGGCATCAGCTTCACTCACTTGAGGTTGGCGTGAAGCCTGATGGCCTGTCCGGAGGGGCCTCGGCACCACAGGGAGAACCTGCTTCCCGAATCCTGAACTCCCGTTTCACTCGCTCCTGCGGAGGAGGCGCCTTTATTTTCAAGGCAAGTTGTTTGGGGTGGGACCCTATGGCCACCTGCAGTCACACTGCCCCTCTATCCGACCCTCCTGGAAGCCTTTCCATCATTGCATTTGGCTCCGGCCACCCCATTCCACAGCCGGACCTGAAGAGAAAGGGGGATGGGACCCTATGGGCCAGAGCCCCAGCAGTGGGACAAAGGAATGATGGCTGCAGGTCCTCAGAGCAGGGGACAGGCTTGGCCCCAAAGGGTCGGCCAGGCGCCTCAACAAAGGACATGGGCCACAGGAGGGCATGGCTCTCCTGATAAACCACATCCAGATGCAGGAGACAGGATGCACTTCCAGCAGCAAAGGGAAGAAACGGCCTGTGAACACTGATTTACTGGACGTTCTGATTTGGACTTGTTTCTCTCTGTCCCTTCCTTGCTCCGTGCAAGACCGATGAGCAGAAGGAACGCTGGCTCACAAGCGAGGACGCGGTGGTATCTTCTAGAGTGAGTTAGGGGGCTCCATCATGACCCCAGCAAACAGGGAGTCCCAGCTGCCCTTGGAAACAGATCAGGGCGCTCTCTCCTCTGTTGCACAGCTCTGGAGCCAAGTCCAAGCTGTTTCGCCAAAACATTCTCCCCTCTCGCCTCCACAGGCCGCAGCCTGGAGAATTCCCACCACCACCTTCTGACCTGACCCTCCGTCGGGGGTCAAGAATTCCGTGGCAGACGCTGAAGCCACGGTTCACGGAATCATCCTCTCATCCATGGACACGAAGGGCTTTTCAACTTTCTGCTCTTATAGAGAACACAGCTGAGGTTGGAAAGTTGTTCAGAGGGCCTCCATGGCAAGTCCTGTTCTGAGTTCTGTCACTAGTCCAGGTTTCCCGGGCAGCCCTGAGAGCTCCCTCCATCAAGTTATAGGCTTCACAGAGATGCTTCCTCAGGACCACAGTCTCCTGGCGTGGATCAAGTGAAGAATTCTATACATCAATGAACTGAAAACGTGGATGGCTCGACAAGGGAAGGCAGCTGGCAACTGGCTGACTGGGGAAACTCACTGACAGATAAATGTGGATATAAGCCCGTGAGGGAGGGACTGCACTCATGCAAATGTCTATGTGTGTGTGACACACACACACACACATCTGTGTGCACATGCACACACAGGACCCAGAACTCCGCTTCTAAATACCATCTTCCTCTACAAGTGACCAGGACTCCTTGGAGAGATGGCTGAACCCAGTCTCGGCAGGGAAATACGAAATGCTCCTGGAATATCTTGATGCACCAGATGGCCAGGAGCCCGGGCGCCGTCAATGCCTCTGAAGCCAGCTTGAGGGGGTGCACTGAGAGCAACAGATTACACCCTGTTGAAAAAATTGTAATTCATGAGTTCATACTCAGACAAATAAATAGTCAAGTCAGTGAAAGTCTGAGGAAGCATGGAATAGTTATGTAATTTTCAAGTACCTTGCTACAAAATACTTATTTATAATAAAGAGGGAAAAAGAAACGTTGGAGGGGCCTGGAAGACAGTATATTAGTTAAATGATCAGTGTTCAATGGCTTGTAATGGGACAAATTTAAATTTTAGCCCCTTTCCCATGGGAAAGGCACGGCCTCACTTCCTGCCATTCCTGCCCACCTGGAATGTCATCTCCAGAAGGCATCAGACATCCTATAAAACCAGCCGAGTGCCAAGGCCGAGAACATCAGGACAGATGAGGAACTCACACTGACTAACGGAGATGGATGTGGGGCGACACCCTGGTACCGAGCACGACACTGCCCAGATGGACCCGCTGCTCTCCCGCCCGACTGGGACGGGGGTCAGATGGACAGTGCTGCTTTCTGATTCTGATGGCACGCTGAGGCCAGAAGAAGGCCCGTGTGTGTAGGAGATACACACCAAGGTGCTGGGCTGGGCGCTCGTGGCTGGCTGCACCCTCCGCTGCATTTCATGCACAGCTGGCAGCACTGTTGGCAGGGTGCTCCCTCGCCTTTGCATGGAGCTGCTGGCTCGTCCACATGTGGTGTGGAGACCACACATGGTCTCGTCCACACTCCCCGGGGCGTGGAGGCTGACCTGCCACATCCTTGGCTCTGCTCAGCTCCACACCGCCTCTCCATGTCGGAGTTGAGTCCTCGACTGCACACCGCAAACTCTGCTGCCCAGGGCTTCACCTCAGAGGAGGACCCAGGCTGGAGGGTCTCGGATGGCATCCCAGGGGGATGGTCATCACGGAGGGCGCCCCAGGGCCATGGGCGCCCCAGGACAGATGAGGAACTCACACTGACTAAAGGAGATGGATGTGGGGCGACACCCTGGTACCGAGCACGACACTGCCCAGATGGACCCGCTGCTCTCCCGCCCGACTGGGATGGGGGTCAGATGGACAGTGCTGCTTTCTGATTCTGATGAGCAAGACCCCGAGGGACAGGCGTGTCCCTTGCCCCCACAGGAGGGCCCTGACGTGGTCCACCCACTGCCCACTCCTCCGGTGGATATCCAGTGCAAACATCAGGGTGAGAACAACCCTTGGGTCGGGGTGTCCCTCCACATGCTTCTCCCCTCTGCCCTTTTATGTCACTCCACTGTCACCCGCACATCCCAGCCAAGGAAGGGTGGGAAGTCAGCTGGGCCCTGAGAGCTCCTGGCCTCACTGGGGAAATGGGGGCCTTTAGTGCTTCCCTCCCTTTCTTTCCTGACTACGACCCACACGTCCTGGGTTCTGCCTCCACCCACCACATGCCAGTAATACACCCTCCTCAATGTGACAAACAAACATGTCTCCAGACATTGACCAATGTCCCATGAGGGTAAGATTTGCCCTAGATTGAGAACCATGGGGTCCTCCTATGACCCACACTTGTCCCCCACCAGGCTCCAGCTCCCTGGCTTATTGGCAAAATGACCACCAGCTGAGCGGGGAGGGGGAACCAGGTGAGTCCCCTGGTCTTGGCTGGAGAGAGAAGCATAAGAAAGCAAACTTTCTTGGGGACACAGAGGTCCATCTGCAGGGCTTGTGATAAACTCCAACAGTGCCCACACACAGGCTTTCCTTGTCAGCAGCCCGAAGCCTGAGTCACTACACCCACCGCACTGAGATCATTCTTGAAAATCCCCCAATCACAGACCAGCACAGGCTGGAGGGAGCAAGTAAGAGGGAGCTGCTTGGCTGTGATAAGCCGGGTCCGGAGCTCAGAGGGTTCCTGGGGCTGCCCCAGGCCTGTGGCCAGCATGAGGTCCTCACTTAGGTATGCTGGCCCCGGAGGCCGGCAGGGATAGCCTGGGAGTCCACGGAGAGGCCATGACCCATACCCACACAGCTTGGCCAGGGGCCAAGGGCCCCTGTGTGGTCACACCTGGAGGTCCTCACAGAGAGTAGGCCAGCAGCCAGGGCAGCGTGGGAGCAGGGCCTCCCGGCTCACCTCCTCCTGACAGCCTGGCGACTCGAGCAGAGCTGGGGAGGACAGAGTCACATAGAGCTGTCTGAAGGTGGTGTTTCAGCCAGAGCAGCCCCATGGGCAGGCAAGTGCTGAGTAGGGGTCCCAGCGGTCCTTTTGGATCCCTTTCCCATGACAGTGGGGGCCAAAAGGGAAGAAGGAGCCTGCCCGGAGAGGCTAATACTTGAACCCCACAACAGTGGCCCCAGCTCTTGGGTTCAGGTCAGCTCAGGGTTTAGGCAGTGGCGGCGCGGCACGGCTTGGGGCCAGAGGGGCTGAGGGACGGCGCACAGGAAACAAGCCGAAAATGAGACTCCTGCCCACATTCCAAGTCTATCTGGTCCTTCTTCACCCACTTCCCATCATCTTTCTATCTGAGAAATCAGGGAGTTGGTGACCAGATGGAGGACAAAACCAGGATATGTGGGGCCTACCACTTATGTCTTTGGGGGTGGAGGGCAGTCTTTTTCTAGAAAAGCAATACAAAAATCACAGATACCAGACTTGCGACATTGGTGAATGCTTAAGTTCATGCACTGCCAGGCGCCCTGAGGGTGATTTGATGGCCAGATAACCTCGGTCCTGTGATGACTGACTTGGGAAACTGGAGTTATTTCCGCCCAGAGGAGGCTGTGACACCATCCACAGACATCTCCCGATGTCTCAGGCCAAATCAGCAATACTCCGTCTTTACTTGAGATTTGTGCTCTGACTCCCTTCATCATATGCCAATTCTATTTTTTTTAAAGCCCCATAAGACATTATTTTCTTTATATGGGCAGTTTTTAGACTATTCACATGTTTACCACTTTCTCTGCTCTTCTTTCCTTCCTGCATCTCAGATTTTCCATCTGGGATCACTTTCCCTTTGCCAAAAGTATAGTATTTAAAACTTCTTTTAGTGTGTGTCTGCTGGTGGCAAACTCTTGCCCTTTGTGGTGTGTGTGTGTTACTTAAAAACAAAAACCGCAGGTTTTAATTGAAGAATAACAGAGGTAAATGTACCATCATCGCACTCCTCACACAGTGAGTGCACTCAAATTAAGAAACAAAGATGCCAGCCACCCCCACCCCCATCATTATGGCCTCTTCCTCCTGGGAGGGCTTCAAACACCACCATTCTTCTGTCTGTGTTTGAAATGAGCACAAATGGAATCACACAGTGTCCTCTTTCTTTCCACACTATGCATGCATGACTCGGTGTGACTGCAGAAGCGGCAATCTGTTCGTTTCCATGGCTATTTCAGATTCCGTGAAATGAGCCAGCCATGAAGATTTGCCCATTCTGTTAGTGATGGGTGTCTGAGGATTTCCTTTGGGGCTCACAAACAGGTGCCATGGCTGACCTGGCACACGTCTTCTGAAACACACGTGCCCACAGGGCCTGGAGGGGCTGCTGTACCATCAGCGTGTGTGTGCTCACTTCAGTAGAAGGCACCTCACCGTTTCCCATGGCTTTATCAGTTTGCACACTGCGCATGTCACATAGTAGGCCCAGTATTTCACCTCCCTCAATATCACGAGTCTTTTAAATCTTAGTGATTTTGGAGGCATCTCATGGTGGTTTTGATTTGACCAGTGAGATTGAGCAGCTTTTCAGATATTTAGTGACCATGGGGAGATCTTTTCTTATTATCTGTTCATGTGTTAAAGTCTTTTGCTTTGTTTGGGGAAGGTAGGAGAACCAAAAACATCATTCACCGTTAGGTAATTCAGCAGCAATGAATGACTGACAGTTACAACCCTCATTCCTGAAAATGATCAGGATGGCCCCTCCATCTCCATTCCCTCCTCCACTGGCTTCCCAGCCGCAGCCCGGTGCTTGGTCCATCCGTACATAGAGTTGTCTGTGTGTATTACCTTACAGGTAATAAAAAACCTTATAACCTATACATCTGGATATAAGTCCTTTATTGACTAAAATAATGGCAAATATCTACCCCCCTCTGTGGCTGGGTTTTCTGTCCTCTTTTAATGCTGTCTCTGATGAACCAAAGTTTTCAATTGGAATAAACTCCAATTTGTCAGTCTTTTCCTTTATAGTCGGTACTTTTGCACACAGTTTAAGAAACTTTTGCTAACTCTCAGGTCTCCTTCATTATCTCTCAGAAGTTTTATTGTGTTCCTTTCCCATTTTTCTCCATAACTGGTTTTTGTATACGTTGTGAGATGGGGATGAATAGTTTCCTTTATGAATTCACTCATTGCTTTTAAGAGTTTGCTTGTGGATTTCTTTGGATTTTCTTTATAACCACGTCATTGCAAATAATGGCAGTTTCATTTCTGGCTTTTCTAACCTTATACCTTTACATCTTCTTTTCTGGTGAGGTTCTGCGGTGCGGTGCCAAACGGAAGCGGTACTGGGCAGCCATCCTTGTCTCAGTCCTACCTGAGGAACGGAGCTTTTGATATTTCACAATTAAGTAGAATATCTATTAACATTCTGATCAAGATTTCTTGCTTGATCAGATGAGGGAAGTTCCTTTCCATTCGTAGTTTGCGCAAAGCTCTCTTAGTCACGAATGGCTGCTGAGTTGTACAAATGACGTTTCTGCGTTAACTGAGATTATCATATGGTTTGTTTCTTCGTTTATGTGATGAATTACATTGACTAATTTTTTGACTATTACACAAAACCTGCATTCCTGAAGTCAACCCAACTTGGCCATGATATATTATCACTCAATATCACTGCGTCCAGCTTGTTCATACTTTGCTTAGGATTGTTTAGGATTTTAAAGAGAAACGCTGACCTGTATCTCTCTCTCTCTCTCTCTCTCTCTCTCTCTCTCTCTCTCTCTCTCTCTCTGTCTCTTTGAAACAGACTTCTCAGATTTTGGTGACAAGGTTATGCTGCCTCACACAACAAGATGGGACATGAGCATATTTTGTTGTTGTTGTTGTTCTGTGGAAGAGCTTTTAACAGGCTGTTGTTCTTTCCTAAACATTTGAAACACTTAACAGTGAAGTCATCTGAGCCTGGAGTTTTCCTTATGACAAGATTTTAAGTCATACATAAGATTTCTGAAAGATAGGTGCTGTGAAGAGTGACCTCAGCAAGATGGCAGTATAGAAGTGTCTGGTGTTCTCCTCCTCCCAGAAACGTCAATTTGAACAACTAACTATCCACACATGAAAGGGTCTTCACAAGAGCTTAGGATTCCAGGTGAGACATTACAGCACCTGGGTGGAGCCTAGATAAAAAAAGAGGGTAGAAAAGACAGTTTCACGTTACCTCTGTGACCCTTCCTCCAGGCCCAGGCAGCCCAGAACAGAGAGAGACACCCTCCCCATGGGGAAGGGAGAGTGAAGTGAGCACTCAACCTCACCATAGACTTCAGTGCCAGCCCACAGGTGCCAGGCCGAACTCTGTGGACCCAAGTACCAGACCTGCCCACCTGCTGACCCAGGCACCAGGCTGGCCTGTCTAAGAACACTACCAAGGTTCCTGAATGGGCTGGCTGGTGAAGGACTCTCCCTGCCACAGACCGTTGGTGAAAACTGGAAGAAGTGCCTACTTCTTCAAATGCACAGACATCCACACAAGGACACAAGGAAATAATAATGAAATGAGAAATGATGAGAAAAAGAAAAGAGTAATCAAGGAAACATGACAGCACAGAAGGAAAGTAATGAAACTCCAATGATGACCCTAAGAAATACAGACATAGGAAGTATCTGAGAAGAATTCAGAATTATCCTTTTAAAGGAACTCAGCAAACTACAGGGAAACACAGATAGACAACTAAACGAAATTAGGAAAACAATGCATGAACAAAAAACCAAAACATTAAAAAAAAACACAGAAATCTTAAAGAGTTAAAGAAAACAATGACTAAAATGAAGAATCTGATAGAGCTTTAAGAGAAGATTGGATCAAGCAACAGAATTAGTGAACTAGAAGACAGGCCATTTGAATCATCCACTCAGAGGAGCAAGAAGAAAACAAGAGTGAAGAAAGCCTACATGAATTATGGGATGCCATTGAGAGAGAGAAAAAAAAAAAATCTACATATTATTGGGGTCCTAGAAGAGAGGGGAAAGGAGCAAAAGCCTTATTTTTAAAAATAATAGCTGAGAACATCCCAAAGCTGAGGAGAGATTTAGATATTCAAGTTCATGAAGCTCATAGATTCCAAAATTTCAACCCCAAATGATCTTCGACAGGACACATTATAATAAAACTGTCTAAAATCAAAGACAAAGAGAGTTTTAAAAGCTGCAAGAGAAAGAAAAAAATTCCTTACATATAAGGGAGCCTCCAGAAGGCTATAAGTGGATTTCTCAGCAGAAATTAATGGAGGTCAGGAGACAGTGGGATGATATATTCAAAGTGCTGAAAGAGCTGCCAAAAGAACATCCAACAAAGTTGTCCTTCACAAATAAAGGAGATAGACTTTCCCACACAAACATAGGGGTGCATATATTTTTTCGAATTAGCATTTTGGATTTCTCTGGGTAGATACCTAAGAGTGGAATTGCTGGGTCATAAGGTAGTTCCATTTCCAGTTTTTTCAGATACCTCCATACTGATTGCCATAGTGGCTGCACCAATCTGCCATCCCACCAGCTGTGCACAAGGGATCCCTTTTCTCCACAACCTCGCCAGCACTCGCTGTTTGTTGATTTATTGACCGGAGTGAGGTGGTATCTCATTGTGTTTTTAATTTATATTCCTCTAACAATTAGTGAGGTTGAGCATTTTTTCATATGTCTATTGCTCATCTGTGTGTCCTCTTTAGAGAAAAGTCTCATGTCCTCTACGCATTTTTAAATTGGGTTGTTTACTTTTTTGATGTTGAATTGAATGAGTGTTTTATAAATTTTGGATATTAACCCCTTATCAGATGTATCATTGACAAATATCTTCTCCAATTCAGTAGGCTCCCTTTTTGTTTTATTGATGGTTTCCTCTGCTGTGAAAAAACTTTTTAGTTTGATGTAATCCCATATGTTTATTTTTTCTTTTACTTCCCTTGCCCAAGGGGATATACCAGTAAAAATATTACTCAAGGTAATGTCTGCAAATGTCTTCCTATGTTTCCTTCTAGGAGTTTTATGGCTTCAGATCTTACATTTAAGTCTTTAATCCATTTGAATTTATCATTTGCAACGATATAGATGGACCCAGAGAATATTATGCTAAGTGAAATAAATCAGACGGAGAAAGACAGATACCACATGATCTCACTTATATGTGGAATCTAAAGAATAGAATAAATGAGCAAACTGAACAGAAATAGTCTGAGATACAAAGAAACAACTGATGGTTGCTAGTTGGGAGGGGGATAGAGGTGAGGGAGAAGGTGAGGGGATTAGAAAGCACAAATTGGTAGTCACAATATTGCCACAGGGTTATGAAAGACAGTTTGGGCAATACAATCAGTAATGTTGTAAAGATTTTGTAGGGTGTCCGATGGGCACTTGTCCTATTAGGGAGACCACTTCAGGGATGGTGTAGATGCCTGACCACTAAAGCAGAAGCTGGATAATACTGAATGTCAACTAATTATATATATAACTATATATAACTATATATACACTCACGGGCTATGGAGGACAGCATAGGGAATAGAGTCAATGGAAATGTAACAGCTGTATACGATGTCAAAGGGGCAGTAGACTGGGGGAGGGGATTACCACTTTGTGAGGGGTGTAAATGTCTAACTATTACATTTTTTGTACATCTGAAACAAACAAAAGGCTTTCCCAAACAAATAAAAGTTGAGGGAGTTAGTTCATCACCTGTCTTACAAGAGATGCTAAAGGAGCTCTTCAAGCCGAAATAAAAAGATGCTAACTAGTGACATGAAAACATAAAATACACTGGAAAGGGAAGTAAACAGTCAAACCCAGAATACTCTAATATGGTGGTGTGTTAATCACTTACCTCTAGTATAAAAATTTAAGGACAAACGTATTAAAAAAACACTACAGCTACAATAATTTGTAAATGGATACACAACATAAAAAGATGTGAATTGTGACATCAAAAACAAAACTGGGGGGAGGGTAGTAAAAGTGTAGGGTTTTTGTATGCGATCAAAGTTATCATCTTTAAAAAGACTGTTATATCTGTAAGATGTTTTATGTAAGCCTCATGGTAGCCACAAAACAACAGCCTACAGAAGATATACAAAGGACAAAGAAAAGGGAACCAAAGCATACCACTACAGAAAACCATAAATTCACAATGGAAGACAGCAAAAGAGGAAGAAAAGAACAAAGAAACAATAAAACAGTCAAAAACAATTAATAATACGGTATTATTACATCACTACCCATCAATAATTACTTTAAATGTAAGTGGATTAAAAATCTCCAAATGGAAAAAAGCATCAAGTGGCTGAATGGATAAAAAAACCAAGACTCAATTATATGCTGTCTAAAAAGAGACTGACTTCAGCTTTAGGGTACACGTCGTCTCAAATGGAAGGATGGAAAAGATTTTCAATGCAAATGGAAAACAAAAACCAGCAGGGGTAACAATACTTACATAAAAAAATATACTTTACTAACAATTGTTGCCCCAATAAACATTAACTTAAAGAAAAAACAAACAAACAAAAACCCTACACACACATATATACATATATGCACTTTAAGAAAAAACTGTAACGAGACAAAGGTCATTATATAATGATAAAGGGGTCAATTCATCTAAGATGATATATCAATTGTAAATGTATACACAGCACATGGTGCTGAGTTTTGAAAAGATAAACACAACTGACAAACCTTTAACTAGACTAAGAAAAAAAGAGAGACAACTCAAAGAAAATCAGAAATGAAAGAGAAGACATTGATTATAACGAATACCACAGAAACACAAAAGAATCTTAAGAGATAACAACGAACAAACATACACATTAACCAACTGGATGACCTAGAAGAAATTGTCATTTCATTAAGTCTTATTTTTAGAAATAAGACTTAATTAAGAAGATACAGAAAATCTGAAGAGACCATTAAGGAGTAAGGAAATTAAACAGTAATCAAAAACTTCCCAACACAGAGAAGCCCAAGACTAGATGGCTTTACTGGTGAATTCTACCAAACACTTAAAGAATTAATGCCAAGCTTTCTCAAACTCTTCCACCAATTGAAGAGGAGGGAACACTCCCAAATTCATTTTATATGGCCAGCATTACTCTGATACCAGAGCCAGACGCAGACATTATAGGAAAACTACACAACATTCCTGATGAATATAGATGTAAAAATTCTCAATGAAATACTAGCAAACAGAAATCAACAGCACATTAAAAGTACCATACACCATGACCAAGTGGGATTTATCCCTGGGACACAAAGATGGTTCAACATGTGCAAATCAATAAATGTGATACACCACATTAATACAATGAAAGATAAAAATCATGTGATCATCTCAATAGATGCAGAAAAAGCATTTGATAAAATACGACATCCTTTCTTGATAAAACTCTCAACAAACAGGGTATAACAGGGACATACGTCAACATAAAAAGGCCATATATGACAAGCTCACAGTGAACATCATACTAAACAGTGAAATGCTGAAAGCTTTCTCTCTAACATCAGGAACAAGACAACGGTGCCCACTCTCGCCACTTCTATTCAACACAGTACTGGAAATCCTAGCCAGAGCAATGAGGCAAGGACAAGAAAAGGTATCCAGTTCAGAAAGCAAGAAGTTAAACTGTCTGTCTGTAAATGATGTGATCTTATATAGAGAAAATCCTAAAGACTCCACCAAAAAACTGTTAATAAACAAATTTAATACGGTTGCAAGATACAAAACTAACATACAAAACTCCGTTGCATTTCTATACACTAACAACAAACTATCTGAAAAACAAAGAAAACAATCTCATTTACAACAGCATCAAAAACAATAAAATACTTAGGAACACATTTAACCAAGGAAATAAAAGATTTGCACCCTGAAAACTTTAATTTCTTTGATGAAAGAAATTAAAGACATAATAAATGGAAAGACATCCCATGTTCATAGATTGAAAGAATTTTGTTAAAATGTCCATACGACCCAAAGCCATCTGTAGATTCAATGGCATTTTTCATAGAAATAGAAAAAAAAATCCTAAATCTGGATGGAACCACAAAAGACCCCAAATAGCCAAAGCAATCTTGAGAAAGAAGAATAATGCTGGAGGCATCACAAGTCCTGATTTCAAACTATATTACACAGCTATAGTAATCAAAACAGTATGGTACTGGCATAAAAACAGCACATAAAACAATGAAACAAAACCTAGAGCCCAGAAATAAACCCATAAATATATAAAATAATATTTGACAAAGAATATTCAATGGGAAAAGGAGAGTCTCTTCAACAGATAAGAGCTGGAAAAATGGGATATTCACATGCAAAAGAATAAAACTGAAATCTTATCGTATACCATGCACAAAAATTACCTTGAAATGGATTAAAGACATAAATGTGAGACCTGAAATCATAAAACTCCTAGAGGAAAACATAGAGAAAAAGTGCCTTTACACTAGTCTTGGTCATAATTTTTTTGGATATCACACTCCATGCACGAGCACAAAAGCAAAAATAATCAAATGAGACTACATTAAAATAAAAAGGTTGTGCAAAGCAAAAGAAATCATTAACAAAGTGAAAATGCAACCGACGGAATGGGAGAAAACATTTGCAAACTATACATCTCATAATGGGTTAATATCCTAAATAAAACAGAAATTCATACAACTCTACAGCAAAACAAACAAACAACCCAATTAAAAAGTGAGCAGAGAAACTGAACATTTTTCCAAAGACAAACATATGGCCAACATGAAAAGATGCTCAACATCATTATTCATGGAAATGCAAATCAAAACCACAATGAGATACCACCTCGAACCTTTTAGAATGGCTATTATCAAAAAGACAAAAGACAGTAAGTGCTGGCAGACAAGAGGAGTAAAAGGGAACCCTTGTACCCTGTGGGTGGGACTATAAATTGGTGCAGCCACAGTGGAAAACAGTCTGGCTATTCCTCAAAAAGTTAAAAATTGAACTACCATAGGATCCAGTAGCCCCATTCTAGGAATATATCCAAAGGAAATATAAATTTTTCCCTAAGAACGTTTTATGTATTCCAGAAGTTTTGATGTCAATTTGTCATATTTAATTGTCAATTAAAAATACTTTCCTATTTTGATTCTTTATTTGACCTTCTTTATGGTCTAGCCTGTGGTCAACTTTGATAAAGTTCCAAAGAGCACATGGGTGTGCTCCATGACCGCTGGATGCAGCGTTCTACACGTCGCCTGGGTCAGGTTCCTGAGTTACAGTGGAAATAACCCACACCTTACTGATTTTTTATATACTGTTTCTTAAACGTTTGTCATAGATATTGAATTTCATGTCTTAAAATTGTACAGTCTCGTGATCTGTTTTTTACAGGGTAATAAGAGGGGCCTTTAAAACAACTCGGCTCCTTTCCTACCCATCCCAACTTTACAGAGTAATGTTTTCCAATATTTTCTTGTTTTTGACAATTTCAGTGTGAGACAGAGCACTGAGACATATCTGTGTG
Source organism: Rhinolophus sinicus (assembly GCF_057876585.1). NCBI lineage: Eukaryota > Metazoa > Chordata > Mammalia > Chiroptera > Rhinolophidae > Rhinolophus > Rhinolophus sinicus. The sequence continues at coordinate 50,058,071 of NC_142508.1, forward strand.
ATTATGGTTCTATTTGTTCACCACTCCTTCTTGCTCTTCTTCTGGAATCCATGGTGTTTCTCTTGAAGAAAATTCCTTACAATTTCCTTTTTTTGAAGAATTATCTGCAGAATTAGCCTCATTTTTGTTTATAAATGGTTTTTGAAATGTCACCCAATTCTTTACTATTAAATAACTTTGAGCTATAATTTATATACCAAAAATTTCACCCTTTTAAGTGTGCAATTCAACGAGTTTTAGTCAATTTAGAGTTGTGCCAACATCACCATTAATTCCAAAACATTTTTGTCACCTCAAAGAAGCCCCATGCCCCATTTCTCCCACCCCCTCATCCCCTGGCAATCACGAATCTGCTTTCTGTCTCTATGGGTTTGCCTATTTGGAACATTTCATATACATAGGATCATACAATATGGGGCCTGTTGTGTCTGGCTTCTTTCGCTCAGAATGTTTTTAAGATTCATCCATGTGGTAGCGTGTGTCACAGCTTCCTTGCTTTTTATGGCTGAATAATACTCCATTGTGTGGATGGACCACATTTTGTTTATCCATTCATCCGCTGACAGACACTTGGTTCTTTCCCATTTGGGGCCATTGTGAATAGTGCTGCTGTGAACATTCACGTACAAGTTTATATATGAACATAGGGCTTCGATTCTCTCGGGTGGACTCGTACAGCTAGGAGTGAAACTGCTGGGTCAAATGGTGACTGTCACCAGCTTCTTGAACAACAGTTTTACTAAAGACCCAGTTCTGTGTAGAGAATGTTGTCCTCTCAATGCCTCATTGGTACTCTACCCTCTGCTTCTGGTATCCTGTGGTTGCTGACAAGTCTGCTCTGATCTCTGCACCCCACTGTAGGTGGTCTGTCTTTTCTCTCTGGCTGTTTTCAGAATTATCTTTGTCGTTAATGGTCTGTGTGTGTCCAGGCATGGATTTATTTTTATTTACTTGGGATCTGTTCTGCCTCCTGAATCCTTTAAATGTTAAATTTCTTCTGTTCTCTCCACTCTCTCCTCCTGGGATTCCAGACACGTTAATTAAACCTTCTCCTTCTAGCCTTATGACTGGTTCTTTTGCCCACTTCCACCTCCTGGAGAATGGCCTCCAGGTGACTGTGAGGGAGTCCTCAGCTCACAGCGCCCATCCTCGGAGCATGGACGGAGGCATGGAATGTAGACAAGCTGTTTCCCTGGAGGGAGCTGCTCTGCCCACCCTACCTTCACCCCTCAACATGTTCCGCGTTAACTACCCAGCCCAGGAACCCCCAGAGGGTGAAGAGGAAGAGGCATGGCTATTTGGCATGGCAACTTGGAATGCTTCCCACAAAAAGTGTTGAGCAGGCATAGTCTAAGCCAGGGAACACAGTTTTGTTGTGGGAATTTCAAAAATCTCACTCATGTAACTGCCAAACGGTGTGACAGAAGCAGGCCCCACACGCTGGTCACGTGTAATGCAAACCACCTCTGTGCTTATGTTTGGAACTGTTTTCTCTGCCTTTCTTTTTTTAACTTTAGACGATGAGGCAGGTTCTTTTGGACACGACTTTCTCTAAGGAGCCCTGGAGCTGCGACTTTCTGGAGTTGATAGCACAGGTTATTGGTGGGAGTTCCTACAATCCTGAAGCCGGCTCACACTGTAGCGGGGTGCCTGTGTCCGAGAGGCACTCTGACTCTGGGGGAGCTGACACTCAAGGCCCTGTTGTGTGGGACTGACAGAAACAGCCATGCCCCTTCCTTTGCAAGGACCCACAAGTGCTGCCAGCACAGCTGAAAGGGCCCGCTGGTGACCTCTGAGCATCCACCAGGAGTGGGGTGGGCCTCGGTAAACCATCTCTGAAGAGGAACTAGCATCAAAGCTGCTGTGGTCATAAATACATTTTATTTCATTAGAAATGCTTAATTACAGTGTTGAGAGCATTTCCCCCTAGAAAAGTAGGTAAGCAATATTTCCATCAAAATCAGTTGTCTTTGCAAATACCTATTTTCATTACACTGAACAGAGCACACAGCAAAAGGCTTCTGCTACTCCATTTTTTTCAATTTTCTTTTTTGTTATAAACACCATAGCAAATTAAAAAAAGCTGTTTAAACAGAGAAAAATATTGTAGTTCTTGATTTTCTGCGTGTACTTAACGCAATCCACACTGTGCTTCCCCACTCTTTCTCTAGACACCAACAGTGTGACTCAAACGAAAGGGGTCTTCTGGCAGGGGCAGCGGCTGCTGTTATCGTCTGTGTTACTGGGACACTTTCTCCTGTGGACGAGGCTTTCGGATGCACTTTAACAGAATGTGTGGGGTCACCTCCTCCGTGCAAAGCCGTGGGGCCAGGGCGCGTGTAGAACTGGGTGGTTGGCTGGAGCCCGCGCTGAGCGCGGTGACGGCTCCATCTCAGGTCCTGTCGCAGTCAGGCGGCCTGTCCTGCATCACTGGATCTGAATGGCTCCGTGCTCAAGCTGCATTTCGGACTGCAGGGTGGGCTGCAGGGTCTCAGCCGTCTGCAAGAGGGGAGAGAGGAGGGCTTTTCTATAAAAGGACCCGCCACTCACCAGTCACAAAACACCAATGGTTTCCATACATAGAGCAAACACACACAGCAGAGCTGAGAGGGGTTGGGTCCCAGCTTCACCCCGGCCTTGAGCAATGACTCTCCCAGATCCTGAGCTACTCACGCAGCAGCTCTGACGAGTCCAGGCCGCAGGCCCTCCTCACGGAGCCTTCCGCTTGCCCAGAACCCCGCCCACCCTCCCATACATGCCACAGGGCTCCTGGAAGCCTGTGCTGCTGATTTCCCACCCCGACCCCTGCTTATCACTGGGGAACATTCTCGCAGTAGTTAACACGTCCTTAACCTAATATATTTCTCTAGAATTTCAGTTACCATTTTGCCTTTTCTTATAAAACTTGATCCAATGTTCCAAAAAACATTTAGGGGCAGCTACCTTTCTCCCCTTAAAGACGTATGTTCAAATTAATGAGTTATAGATATTAAGGACTTTAAATGCATATTCACAGTTTTAAGTTAAAGGGAAAAACACAATCATAAAATAAGTCACCAATCATCCAGAATTGGCCCCCAAATGGAGATTTGGGTTTATTTTAGGATCTACGCCATTCGTCAAAGGCGATGTCACAAAGACTAGACCCTCAGAGATAGGCTCCCAGCTTCCCTAGCCGTAATTTAGCTGGAGGGGCCCGACATGGTGACCACAAAGGAAGATGCAAAGAAAGCCACAGAGACGGAGCACGGAAGTCCCTGGGGTGTGGGGGCTGGTGCTACAATTCCTACTACAGGTCAAGGGTACGCTTCTGAAATACTACACAAACATCAAATGACATTCAGCATAGTGTTTCCTTAAAGGAGAAGCCTTCCGGTTTCAGATGAAGGTTTCGGCACAGGCACCCTCCGCACTGTCTACAGAGCTCAGGAGAGGGGCTGGGCAGGTGCAAGGAACAAGGGATAAACCTAAGACACAGGCGGAATGGGGAGGGGTTCCCCACAAGTTTCTGGACAACAGCAAGTGGATTAGAGCATGCTGGTAGCTGCAGGCGGAGGGACGGAAGCAGGAGGGAGGCCAGGCGGGGGCAGTAAGCATACATCTCATTCTCTACTCCGTTGCTATCTGTCCTAATGGAATGGTTCTCAAGAGCTGCCAGGTGTGAGCGGAGACAAAGAACGCTGACAGGAAGCCAAGGGGACAGAGGGCTAAAATGGACACAGCTTTCTTCAATTCCAAAACCTGTAGAATAACCACAAACTTATAATCCAGTAAGATGACCCACCACACAGCCCCCAAAACCTGCAGGACACGCACTGCGTGACCCTTCCGTACCTGCCCAGCAGCACGGAGCAAACTGCCTTTACAGAAGGACCCCATTCATGACGTGGGCATCACACACTCACCCAGTGTGGGACGAGGTGGGGCTTGCACGGGTGCTTTCTTCCAGGACAAGTTCACTCTCAACCACATCAAATAAGCTGGCTGGGAAGCGCGCGCGCGTGCGCACACGCACACACACACACACAAACACACACACACACACACACACACACCCCCCACCCCACACACACACCACGCACGCACGCACTCTAGGCCACGCATCATCCTTCTTAGTCTCCAGAGCTTCTGTGGTCACTGCTATGTGAAAGCCCAACACCACTCAGAGCCAGAAGTACCTGGAAATGCCCAGGCCACGGGCACTGCTGGAGGGGCCTGGTGGGGATGGGGGGGGGGGTGAGAGGCATGTTTCCTCTGGAACACACCTTCCCAAACTCTGGGCCAACTGGGGCCTCGTTGTGATTCAGGAGAGTAAGAATTTAAGTCCTCACTGGACTACTGAGTTCACCCAGCCAGCCACTTGGTCACCAGGGTCACGTTGGGTAACCCACGTGGCTCTGCTGAGCACCAATCCTCAGCAGCCACCTCATGCGGCTGCAAGGGGACCAAATGAGAATATCCTTTTCTCCAAGGGCGACGGAGAGCACACAAAACCTAGCACAGTGCAGAGAAGAGGGCGAGAGGGGAGAGGAACAGCCTGAAAATTTGGGGCTTTAATTCTAAGCGTCAAAGGCTAATGGCATCAAGAGACACAGGCTCTTAGTGCCTGGCCACAGAAAAGAGAGGAGCAGACCCCGAGAGGACGGCAGAATGTGCAGGAAGGCGGAGCAGGAGTCAACACCCAGCAGGCTGGAACAGAACACCAACAGGGTCCTGTGGGCAGGGGGCTCTGAGGCCGTCCCTTGCCGTCCCACGGTCAGAGCATATAAAAGCCCCAGCATCACAACGGCACTCTCGATCTCAGCAGTAACATTAGTGATTTAAACCTACAGGCTATGTGATTTGAGAAAGCAGGCAACGAGCATTTGTGTCATTTGCAACACCAGCAGCCTTGTGCTTTGTTCCAAGGGACCGCCTGTCTTCTCAGGAGCAATCCTATGGTTACTCTCATAAACACAGGAATCCACCCTAACTTTAGAACTGGTTGTTCCAACACAACCAACCAATCAGACAGAACCCACTCGTACCGTCCTCTAAAGGGGCTCAGGCCGCCAGGCTTCTGCCAGCTCTCCTTGCTAGCACAGGGGCTCAGGCCTGGTTCCCCCAGACCCAGGGGACTGTGAGGAGAGAGGCCATGATGCTCGCTCCACCCAGGACACTCACCGTGGGGCAGCTCCAGGAACGCTTCAAATGTCTAAAGCAGCAGCCCTCTCATCGGACACTTCCAGAAGTGTCCAAACGGAGTCTCAATACAAGAGCTCCCGAGAAAGAGCAGGTAAGGGACAGCGCAGGAGGAGACCCAGCAAAACCAGACAATGAGAAGCTTCCGTGGCAAGCTCACAGTCAGTCAGACATGCTGAAGGAGCACGTAGCAAACAAAGGGAAAAGTGGGCCTTACGAATGTGGAGTTCCCAACAAGGCGGTCAGGATGCCTTGCGAGAAGTGTAATGTAAGAAGCCGGCTCAGCGCCCGCAGGACCCAGGGCAAGCACTACAGCTACCGTGGCCAGCCTGCACTTCCACCACAGCGCTGCGAGCTGCGCAGAGGCAGGTGCCCCAACACCCAGTCCCTGGGCAAAGGGTCGAGGCCAAGGGCTGGGCCTGCAGAAGCACTGACCTCTGCTGCCCCCCACAGAGAAGCAGCGAGGTTTCAGGTCCCGGAGACCCCTCACTTGCAGAGGAGGATTGAACAGAATGTAATTTTTGCCTCTGAATTTATAGACAAACATTTGCATGAGACAGAGTATCTCAAGAATCGGTTTAGGGCTACCGATCTAACTTCTTACCTGTACATTTTCAGGCACTAAAAAAAAAATGGAGCTCCACAGGAGTGCTTCTGTCTGTCCTAATTAAGACTCTTTCACTCAATGGTAATTACCTTGCAGGAGAACATCAGAAGTAGTAACACCCTAACTGGGGCTGTGTTCACACCTGCAGAGGCCCCAGGACCTGTCCACGGACAGGGCATCCACTTCTCGAAGGGACAGGACCCACCTGAGCTGCAGTGGTGTGGTCTGTCACCGGTGCCAGCTGGACGTACTGGACCTGGATGTCACTGCCCTGGAGAGGAGACCCGTCCACGCCTGCAGCAGCAGGGTCCGAAGAGGCCACGGCTATCAGCTGGGCTCCTTGCAGTACCTGCAGGGACAAAGCAGATCACCGTCAGCACTGGCCCCGGTGCGAGGGCAGAGGTGAGCACCACGCACGCAGACTCCGCCATGACCGTAGGGACCAAGGAGGACGGCCCAAGACCACATTCCGCACTGCCGGGATCTGGCTCGCGAATCACTCAGGAGGTGTGTCTGCTTGGCAAGTATATGTGTGTGGTGTGAGCGCGTATGAATGTATCTGCATTTGATCAGGTTGTTCCGCCACTTCTGCAAGTGACCTCTCTCACACATCCACATATTGGACACAAAAATGGCTTTTGAAGCCTCATAGGAAAAAAACCAACTAGCTTGAGTTTCCAAAGAGTGAGTGCGGGGAAGTGGCCAAGGGCATGCCTGAGAACACAGGAACGGAGAGACAGCGGGACACAGAGCAGGAGGTAAAGCAACTGAAGACCCCCCGAAATCACTTGTTCTAGGATCACAGGGAGGGGAGACCTGGAGGCAGCCAAGAAAGGGAAAGGACATGGAGGCACGTCCTCGACCCACAGGCAGGACATATGCACCAGTACAATTCTGGGAGCCCCCAGATCATTTGTGAGTTATGGGAGATGAAAACATGGAGTTCCACAGGAGTGCTTCTGCCTGTCCAAATTAAGACTCCCCAATGAAAAAGCCCCCCAAGAGTTGACGACAGAGTTTAAAGAACAGCAGACACACAAAACCCAACACTCCAGATGGAGTCGAGAAGACCTCTGGGTGAGGGGCGGCAGTCAGCAAAGAGGAAACACTGGTGACGGATGGCTAGAGAAGAACTCCCAGGGGGGAGACCAAGTTCCAGACACACATCGCCAGCACACGGGCCGTCCTCACAACCAGGGCCACTGTGCTGGGCTGTGGCTGGAGAGGGCTAGATGAGGCCTCAGGGGACGGGCTCCGGGTGACCCCACCACTGGTGAGCATCCCCATGACCAGGCCCACTGCCCGCCCAGCCTACCTGGTGCTCCAGCAGCTGGAAGGTAGGCTGGCGCCTTGGTCCCCTGCAGGCCAGGATGGGGAGGTGGGGGCAGGGGCCCTGACGCTTTGCATTCAGGAGAGTGAGTTGCCATGAGCTGTGAGGGTTTTTACTTGGGGGTTGCGTCCCATCCCTCCTTCAAACTATGCTCACGGCACCACCTTCGCTTTCGGGCTCTCCACAGTGAGGCAACCATGACCACACTTCCTGGCCAGCCCACTGCCTCCAGCAACAGCAGCAGAGCTGAGGAAGATGGGGCAGATGCGTGGAGAGAGGATGGGCTGCTCACTCCAGGAAAGGCGGGCTTGGAGTCTGTATGAAAATATAGTCTGTGGTTCTAAAATAATGTTCTAGTTTTTGATAAGCAAGAGTTCTGTTTCTTTAACCAGGAACCCATCAGTGGAAAAAACAGATAAACTCAAATTTTTAGAATAAAAGATGGCAGCAAGTTCTTTTCCTTTTGTGTCTTCAGAAACCATCTGCGAACAGTTTCACATTCTAATGCCAGCTGGCTGTGTTGGGAAGAATACTGCTCCCCAACATGTACACGTCTCATCCCTGGACCCCACGGGCGTGTGCCCTGACATGCACGGGCAGAGGCACTTTGCAGATGGGATTAAGCTGATCCTCTCAAGATGGAGAGAGTATCCTGGAGTATCGGGGGGCCCAATGGCACACGGGCATCTTTAAAGCAGAGACTCTTCCCCAGCTCCAGAGAGCAAGAGTTGACTAGACACTGCTGGCTTTGAAGACGGAGGAACGGGCTGTGAGCCAAGGAGCGTGGTGCCTCTAGAAGCCAGAAAAGGCAGGAAACAGATTCTCCCCTGGAACCTCCAGAAGGAACCGGCCCTGTGACACCTTGACTTTAGCCCAGGGAGACACGTGTTGGACTTCTGACCTCCAGACAGAGAATAAACGTGGGTTGTTTAAGCCACGAGGTGTGTGGCCATTTGTCACAGCAGCCACAGGACATGCATACAACTGCGGTCACCATTTCCTTAACTACCTCCTTTGAGTGCAAGAACTGGCTTCTTGGTCCCCAAAGGGCTGATCTGACAACAATGGTTCTTTATTAAAACACTACTCTTTTCCATTATAAACCATTTGCACTAGTGAGTTTTTGAAAGGTTGAAAAAAAAAAAAACACTGAAGAAAACTGAAGTCTCTATTATTCACATTTTCTTTTTCCCAGCATTTACTCTCCACCAGATCTTTCATGATCAGAAAATAGGACCCAGTCCTGTCCAGGTCCATAGCTTTGCTTCCCATCACCAGGGAGGCAGCCAACCCCCACGTGGCCCGTGGGGCCGAGCAGCCTTGGGCAGCAGCCGGCATGGCCTTAGCAGAACTGAAGGGCCGGCTCAGGTGGGGGGGCCTCCCTGCAGCATACCCATGGCCCTCAGTGCTCAAAGCCAAGGGTCCCCGAGTCTCCTCCGCATAGCCAGGTGGGCCTCTGCTGGGCATCAGTCTCCTCGTGGCTTGGGAAAGCATCAGCATTTTTTTAAGAAAGAGCAGCAAGATTCAGGGCTCCCTAGGCCCCTCCAGCAAACGTCCCGACATGCCCTCCACTCCACAAACTCCCAGCATGGACAGAAAGTCAAAGAAGTCTAATCCAGACAAGTCAGCTGGGACCTGAAGAAAGGGAGACACGAAGCTATATTTAGTCATGGATTGTTCTAGGAGCCTCTGTGCATCAGAACGGAGGGGCGGTGGTTTTATTTTTTTGGCATGAAGAGTAAAACTATCAAAGCCCCTTCAAAAATCACATGTCAGATGTCACGTTTCTTTAGCCTGAGCAAACTGATTCTGACGGGTCTGCTCCAACTGTCAGAATCCACACAATGCCTCAGTCATGTGGGGTGACCGAAGTGGGGTGATTCACAGGTCTGGAGCGGTGACATGCCTGCACACCCCTGGGCCAGCAGGCTCCACTGCATACGTGCCACTCTCTGCTGCCCTGTGCCCGGCGGCCTGCCCTTGTGTCCAGCCCCGCTGGCCCCTGCCTCCCTCTCCTCTGCTCCTCCTCCCCCTGCCTCTGTCTTTGCTTCCCTTCCACTACGAACGGAAGCCAGCAGAGGACCCGGCGATTCCCACCCGGCCCACCACGGCCCGCTCTGGAGCCCTGGCCACCTCTAGGAGCACAGTGCATCTTGCTTGAGTATTTGCTCAGAGTTCCCCCTGCCTCCACCAGTGGAATAGGAGCTCCAGGAAGAAAAGTGGGGAGGGGGTCATGTTTTGTTCACTGCTAAATTCCTAGCATCTAGAACCATACCTGGCACTCGATAAATATTCGTTAAGTAAATGAAAATGAAGCTGATGTTGATGAGGAAACACTAAGAATGAGAAACAGGTGAGAAAACAGGCCGTTGCCTAGACGGGTCCATCAGACAGGGACTGAACTGTGGTGATGTGCAAGGAACATGGAAACATGTCTGCGTGGATTTTCAAAGGCTCTCCTGGTGTCTAACAGGGGTTGAGGCGGTTGTTCCTGAGCCAGGCAATTCTACAGGAAAACTCAGGAGAGGCAAATGGAAAGTTTTCAGAAGAAAATGTGAAGGGGTAAGAGCAGTTAAGAAGACACCTGGGCAAGTTAGGGACGACTTTCCTGTAAGCACAGCATCACCTGAGGTGTGAGTGGAGGACAGTGCGGAGGCCACGAGCCAGGGAGGAATGGGGAAGGCCACACAAGCCAGACCGAGCTGACTGCCTGCTCCGATCCACTGCCAGCCCTGCAGACCAGACGACAGCACGCCTCCCTCCTGCCTGGCGGTGGGCCTCTCCGTGGCCCTGATACGACACGCTCCTTCCATGGCCGCCCTCTTCACAAGGCTGAGCCAGCTGACACGTGTGAAAGAACCTTTGCACTCCTGGATTCTCTGTGACAAGACAAATCCATATTCCCAAAAGGGGGCCAGGAAAAGGCCAAGTCAGTTGAAGGGTATCTGAATCCAAACAGCACTACATCGAAGCCAGCCGCCGCCGACCGGACGAGAACATTTACTCATGCGCTTTGCACTCAAAACACCACTGAAAGGTCATGCACAGATAAATTACAAGTAGTGTTACAGGTACAGTGATTTGGTTTTGATGAGCCATTGCAAGATTACACTGAGTGTCTGAGAGAAATGAATGCAACTTATTGTTAAGTCTTAACTAATGGAACGGACATTTGCCTTTTCTCTGAATTTCAGTTTAGCATCTACATCATCTTAAATTAGCTCAACTGTCAGCAAGTGACTGGCCTGTACTGAAGGCTCTCTGGTATATTCGGACCAGCCTGCTCCCCGAGGCCACGAGGCTGCATCAGCTACGTGTCAACAGACACCTGCTCCACCCAGTGCCCGCTGCCCCCTGCACTGTGCTCCCCAATTCCCTCCCGCACAGCAGCCCTCCACATGAACTCCTCTCTAGAAAAACAAACTCAGATATGTACTGAAGACCTACCATGTGCAAGACCCTGCAGGGGTAGGAATGGGACCCCAAGAACGTATGTTCTAGAACAAACACAAACTATGAAGCGAAGTGGACTGCATTCTGAGAATGAGAAATGTCTAGTTCTCTTACCTGCAGAGACTCAGGAAAGTTCTGCGGGAAGGAGGGATGGGAAGGAAGAGTATCATAGGCAGAGGGAACGAGAAGGCCCAGAGACGGCAAAGGAGGAGACCACGGGGTTGGCGAGGGCTGTGGGGGGAGGGGTGTAGCTCACACAGAGGAGAGGTGGGCTCAGTGCCGGGCAGAGCATCTAAGGCTCCGTGAGGACAGCAAGAGAGCTGAAGGCTCCATTTAATTCTGTCTGGCATCCCATGCACAGGATATTTAACCGGTTAGAAAGAACACAGTTCATCCAGCTGGGCCAAGAGGACTGGAGAGGCCAGGGCAGGATGGAGGAGACACTTGCTATTTGTGGGCCCATCACGGGACCCCACTGTTGTCCAGCCAAGGCCAACTCATCTTTCGTCCCTTTGCCTCTTTTTGGAGTGGCTGTAGGCCCGGGACCCTGACCCAGCAAATAAAATCCAGTATGTGACTTCACGTTGCCAGCCCAGGAATGGACACAAGGATCCAATCCATTCCTCTATTGTCAACTCTCAACACTGGATGGAAACATGGCGCTTTGGCCTGGCAGGGTCTCTGCCGGATTATGCAGCCTCTCCACGACACAGGTGGGGCTGCCAGTTCCGTATCTTCTCTCCACAGACGGCTGCTTCGCCCAGGTCTGTAAGTCTGAAGTTAACGACAACTACTTTGGTTCAAGGATGCTACACTCTTGGTCCTCATCCCCATCTTTACAACATTCCTGCAAACTGTCAATTCTTTGTGCTATGGAATGTGTAGCAATGTTCTTGGGAATCTGGAGATGTAACACCCCTAGCACAGCAGAGCCACTGCAGAAACACTGACCAGACAAGGTGTCATTAGCAGGCCTGGTGTCCCACAACACCCTACTGCAGTTTACTAAGACCGAGAGCAACCCAGCTGCGCGTGGGTGACAAGCTGGTTGGGAAGCCCGGCATAGTGCTCGTGGCAGCTGCGTCTCTTAGTCAGCAGACTTATTCCTGACTTACACGCACCTGGGAACTTTTTATGACTTAGTCCCATGTAGGAATGCCCATGTGACGTCCCTGCGCCGGCCCCCACATTCCTCCAAGTGGGTAACCTCATGTCTAACTTGTACAGTCGTGGGTGGTTTATTCCCACGGCAAAGCTGGGGAAAGGAACGTGGGCCAGCAACGCCCATTCGAGGGAGGTTTGTGATTCAGGTGAGAGATTGTGCTGGGCAACAATGCAGCCACACAACAGCTAGAAAAGAAATCAGTCTGAGGAAAAGACAAAATGTAATAGACGTGTAGGCAATTTTCAAAACCACACAGACAGATGCCCTTCTGGTGGGTGGAGAAGGGGAAAGAGGGACACAGGTTGCAATGCTCTGTGGCTGCCCTGACTTAGCACTGGTTTGCCAGATCCTGGACTGAACTTAATAAAAAAAGAAAAATCTAGGCAATGTTTTGAAATACTAAACTAAAATGTTAGGTACTATAATGTAGTCACAGTTTTGTAATTGATATATATTTTACGAGATTCCTTAATAAGTGAATTTAAGGTCAAATCATGTAACTAATTTTTAAGGAAACTTATGAAATCATGGAACTTATTTCCGAGAAGGTTCTGCCTGTACTCTGGTTTTGGCGATGAGCCATTACCCCCTACAAATGGAAGACATTTTAGGTTTCCTAAGAGATTTTTTTCCCCTGTCAGCATTGCCAATAAAATGACTTTTCACATGATTTACACCGTTGATTAAATCTTAAGGATTGTAATGTCAGAAACCTCAGAATCTAAATGTGCAGAATTATAATAGCAAAGGTATGCATATTACCAGTCTTGCTGCTAAATGAAAATAAAAATGTTCTCCACTGGGAGTTTATTCAAAATGCTATGCCTTTTAAACATTTCCACATTGGTTTAGTTTTGCTAAGTGATTCAGAAACGAGTTAAACACTTAATGTGCACAGAACTGGAGGAAAAGACCGTCCAGACATTTCGGTATCATGCTTCCTCTTCCTCGTACTCCAGACCCTGCAGAGAAAGCCGGCCCATGGGGCCGTCGCCTACGAGGCCTCAGCAGAAGCCCTGTGCGGCCAGGCTGCCACAGTTCCTATGCCTGAACTCCAAGGCGGGGCAAGACACGGCTATTTAGACAAAGCGATTCAAGACATTTTTCAGGGAATCCTCAAAATTTGGAAATGACTCTTCTAAGGTGAGATTAACATTTTGTTAAAGAATGAATGAAATCTTCTCAAAAATGGGTTATTCTTCGGACGAAAGAGTAAACACCGTAAGGAAGAGTACAAAAGGCCCCCTCTCCGAATGGCTAACTTCACCACAAGCCAGCAGAGGCAATGGCACTCTCAGCAGGAACCTTGCCCAGAAGCAGCACTGATTTCTCACAGTGCAGCCCATGGAAGCAAACATGGAAGACGAAAGTCAGTCTCACGAAAGTCAGTCTCCACAAAATAACCACATGGCTGAGGATTCCGGGGATTCGCATCGAGGGAGTATCAGAACTGACGGGTGGGCACCCTGTGGAGTGGGCTGACGGTCCAGGCTGGGAGGGAAATGCCCCATGGACCTCACGTAGTAATGTTTTCACCTTGTGCTGTTTTCATGATAAGAGAATGAATCATGCTAAGGGAGCGAGGACGTCATGCAGAACGACCTGGAAGAAGACCCAGCGGGGCTCTCCTTTCAGACCAACGCACAGTCTGGGGTGGAGAAAGGGCTAAGTGACCAGCACACAGTAGGCAGTGACCAGCTCACACAGCAAGGCACAAATGGGCTGAGATGAGAACGGAGCAGACACCCCCACAGGGCCTCAGGGAAGGCTCTGCAGCCAGGGGTCACTCACGAGGGAGCTGAGACAGGAGTGGACACTCGGGCATACCTGCACCTTCTCTCTCTCTCTCTCTAATAACTGCATTACCCTGAAGGCAGGGTGTTTGTGTGAGGGTCACAGAAGTGAAACGACCAAAATAAAAACAAAAGGCTACCAGAAACAATTACACAAAAGATCTGATTTGTCCACTTCTCAGCTGTGTTGCTCAAAGCTCTCTGCAGCCTCTTGAAATACACAGAAGGCTGAGACAGATGTGTTGGTTTGGACCTGATTTTAAACTGGTGACACGGAAAACCCATTACATCAAACCTTAAGTGCAGAGCAGCAAAGAGGAGGTCACATGCCATTGTCCCATGGATCACTGCGGTGCCCCACGAAGGGGAATCCACTGAAAACCTGTCCAGTTGATCCTTGCGCTGGCAGGAGGATGGCTGGCCCAGCACCTCATCCTGCCTCCTGCTCATCTGATCGTGGCCCAGGTCTTCTGTGGGGCAAAGCTTGCCTGGACGAATTCCCACTCATCTCCCAAAAGTGAATTTTCAGTTCCTTCTTCATTCTGCCTGCTCATTTTATGTGTGGTGCCTTTTTCAAACAGGCTCTGGAACGTAGAAGGCTCTAACTGGAATGCGGTGAGCTCCCAGGCCAGTAGCCAGCGGCAGCACCTCCAGGCTGTCAGTGACAGCGAGCCTGCGGCTGTACTTACAGGGGGGCTCCCAGACGGGCAGCACGTCATCATACGTGAGACACTCACGGACGGGGTGCAGGCACGGGCTACGTTCCCAACTTCATTCAGAGGGTTCCCCTGTACATTTCTGAAGCACAGCCAATTATTTTCCGACAAAAGAAAAGAATGGCATAGGGTACGAATTTAAAGCAGTCTACGAAGGGAATCTGGATCTCAGAGTCCTGTGTTTTGGAGCACACACATCTGGTTTTCCGCTTTATACTGCCAATTCTGAAACTCTGTTTAATACCCAACTGAGATAATGCAAAACTGGTGCAAAACCTAAAATAAATGCAAGAAGCCTAAGGATTTTTCAGTAATATTTAGATATAAAATTCCAAATCCAACCAAGAATCCACCCAGATGCGAGAGAGAGAGAGAGAGAGAGAGAGAGAGAGAGAGAAAGAGAGAGAGAGAGAGAAACCCCAACCCCCCAAAAACAAATGAGAAACCCTCAATGTACTTATAAGATCTGCTTTCAAAAGTTTAATTGTGTGGCTGGGAACAGGGACAAGACTACCAATCCCGAGGCCTCCTGGAAAAGCCATGATCATTTATTTGTTGTGTTTGTTTTAATCCAACGTGTTATGAGAACGTAATCAACCAGCAAGATGAGTTCCTCAAATCTGGATGTTAATTCAAGGAGTAGCTTCCTCGTGACAGGCAAGGAAGAGGCTGAGAGACAGCTGTCCAAGGGATGGCCCCAAATCACCAACTGGCCAGGAGATCTACCAGCCCGAAATCTTTTTCACCTATCAGTATAGCAAATGCCAAAACCAAATGATTATTCTTAAGCCTTTAAACCCACTGATGGAACACTAGTGGGTTTCCCTGGACTCCATTCTGAGTGCTTTCATAAACCACATCACCATTAGTCGAGGGTCACAAATGAGTTCAAATGGCAAGGCTCCTCTGGGGTCGCTCTGGGGTCACCACAGAGCAAGACCTGGCACAGAGACTGCTCAGTCCCCAGGGTCCGAGCCAACTGCTGCAACATTCTAGAAAAGCATCTCACAGCCAGTGCTTGCAAAGCGAACAGGCTAACAGCCGTGAGCTAGATTTACAGCCCGGAGCTGATGGGAAGATGCCCCAGGGAACCCAGGTCCAGAGTCTGTGCACACAAAGCCCTGGTGTGGCAGGCAGTAATACAAAGCAGGTTCTGCTATGTGCTCTGTGGCTCAGTCCAGCACTGGAGCACGAACCTCAAACACAATCCAGGAGAAAGCAAAACAAAACCTAAAAAACAGAATAAAGCAGAAACGGAAATCTGCAGATACTTGGTATTCATCCCCCATCGTTCCAGATAGGCCAGCTTTCCGGGGAACAAATCTTAACCATGTGTCTTAAAACTGTCCAGTTGATTGGGGCTGGGGTAGGGGGAGGTTTAATAACTCCTCCCCCTACGAAAGTCAAATCCAAGGCCCTCCACATTTTCCCAGGGGTCCAGGCTTCTGGCTTCTAGAAGGGGAGGTGCAGGGGTGCGAGGGGAGTGGGTGAGACAGCAGGAACAAAATAAAAGGTTTATTTTAATTATGTGTGTAAGTACATCACATCACTGCAGTGCCGTTCAGACCCTAGGAAGGGAGAGGGTGCACCAGGCTACCAGCTACCGCACTTCACGACTGCAGTGCACTGAGATGCCCAGCCACAGGAAACGAACGCTGCCAGATGCCGTCCGGACTGATAATGAGGACAAAGTGGCCACCACCTCATAGGACGTAGGTGACCTAAGCCAGGACTGCGCTCAGCGCTGCTTCCCTCGCTGTCCTGTGGCAGTGTTCGCACGGCTTTATTTCTTTTTTTAACTTGGAAAACTCACCGCACGGAACAGCAAAAATTACTGGTGTCATAGGGCAAAAGAACAAACTTCTAAAAGAGAGGCTCTGCAACTTACCTACTGAGTTGATTTCAGTAGGAAGCATTAATAAAAATGAATAAAATTAACAGAAATGTCTGCTTTACTGGGTGACATGAACGTCAACTAATGTTCCCTCCTAATCAGGATGGAGAAAAGCAATTTTTGAAAAGAGGGTACACCAGTCCTCAAATTCTCACCTAACAACCCAGATCGCATGAATGACCAGAACCCTCAGCAGACCATAGGCCCCCCTGAGAAAGAGCCAGACAGTTGCCTCTCACAGAGGGCAGCGGGCACCCACAGTGGAAACAGCTTCGAGTCCTTGCATCAATGTAAACGTGCATCATATTGTAGAAACACACACGGCCTTGCTAGTCATGCGTATGGGTGATTTATTATGAAACGCTGACTGACAGGGACGTCTGCACGGTCCTCATACTGGTGACACATCAGCGTGGCGTGATGATTCTATTCTGATAAACCACGGGGCCTGCTGGCTCTTAAAGAAAAGTTTAAAACCTGATTTCGGGGCCAAGTAACCGACTACACACCAAGTGGACAGTCTCACTAGGTGACAACTTACCACAGCGGCCCTCGTTGGTGAGGACGGCACTTCTCCCCTTTCGAGGTGACGGTTCTAGAGGTGACTCCATCCCCACACGTCACCTCAAAGCACAGCGTGACTTAGTGCATCGAACAGGCGCAGGAAACACTGCCCCTTCCTTACCAAGCGTCCCTTCATGTAAGTGAAGAGGGGACTGCGCCTGTGTTCCCATCAGGACAGCCATCAGGAGGCCCGGGAGGGACGTGAGAGGCAGGGCAGGGCACACAGGTGTGTCCCACAGGACGCCACACGGCACCCGGAACGTCACCACTCACACTGCCTCACACACAACTTGTTTCACGGCGTAGAGCTTGGGTTTATCACACATCTCTGTAAGATGTGGGTCCACGGTGAGGTGGTCAGCCAACGTTCTACAAATGATGGGGTCAGGGGTGTTGGGGGCCCAACTGTGTCCCCCAAAAGATATCTCCATGTCCTAACCTCTGGAACCTATAATGTGACCTTATTTGTAAATAGGGTCTTGGAGGATGTAATCAGGATGAGGTCACATGAAAGCAGGGTAGGACCTAATCCCATGACAGGTGTCCTTATAAGAGGGGGATTTGGACACAGAGAAAGGAAAACACCATGGGAACACAGAGGCAGAGGTTGGAGTGATGCACCCCCAAGCCAAGCACTGCCAGGAGCCCCCGGGAGCTGGAAGAGGCAAGGAAGGCTCTCTCCTGGAGCTTCTGGAGGGAGCACAGCTCTGCTGACCGTGAGTTTAGAATTCTGGCCACCAGCACTGTGAGAGGATACATTTATGGCTGTTTTAAGCCACCCAGTGCGGGGTCACTGGTTTGGGGGTGACGGGCCAGGAACAGTCTTTGCACTTTCAGACCCTCCACTAGAATGCCGTAACCCCATGCCCAGGGCCACCTGGTCAATGGTCTTTCATTGACAAAGCTTCAGGCCTTTTGTTTCCAGAGAGCATCCTGCTGGCTCCTTTCCCTAATGTCTGTCAGCTCCTCACAGGTACATGGCTCTAGGGGAGCTCGCCCTCTGCCCTTTCAATGGGACAACCAACGACCTTCTCCCAAATGTCAGGGCCTCAGTCTTCCTGGACACTCCCCAACAGGTGTGGGAGTGGGTCTGCACTGGGTCCAGTGCAGACAGGTCCTGACCCTGCGTGGCTAGTGCACGAGTGACATCAGCCGGCATGACAGATAGGAACACGGCAGGGCTGGGCTGCAGACAAGAGGAACCAGATGCGGGCATGAATCTTAAACCTCTCCTGTTGCTTAAGGACCATCATAAGAAAGCAGCCAAACTTCAGAAGACATGAGCAATGGTCTCTTAAAAAGCCAGATTCCAATTTCCCACTGAGAAGAACTGGCCACCATTGGACCAATTTCTAATTAACCTGCAAGAGAAGGGGCACCTCCTCCTACAAGCTAATGGTGCGTCCCTTGTCTGAATCAGTACTGGGCAGGGCCAGCTCTTGCGACCACTCTCTCCCTTCACCAAGACCTGCCGTGCAAATAGCCGCTGGGATCCAACCCCACCTGGGGCTTAGAACTCTCCAGGAACCTGCCCATCTGACGCAACGGCTCAGGAAATTCCATGCTGAGGTAAGACAGAGTGCAATTACTGCCTGGCCAAGGTGACTAGGACCAAGTAACCACAGATATTTTCAGGCCCAAATCCCCTTTCTGCATCCACAGCAGAACTCAGTCCATCCTTTCTTAGAACAGGCAGGACACTCTGGACTAAACGTTTGTGTCCTTCCCCCCAATTCATACGTTGAAGCCCTAATTTCCCCAAGTGATGGTGTTTGGAGGTGGGCCCTTTGGGAGGTGATTAGGGTTAGATGAGGCTGTGGGGGTGGGGCCTCTACGACGGGATTAGTGCCCTTCTCAGAGGAAGGGGGTCACTGGCTCTCTCCATGCGCACCCCAAGCAAGGCCATGGGAGGACAGAACCAGGAAGAGGGTCCTCACCAGAACCCAACTGGACCGGCACCCTGATCTTGGACTTCCAGCCCCCAGAACTGTGAGGAATAGCTGTCTGCCGCTTAAACTCCCAGTCTGTGGCGTTCTGTTAGAGCCGCCCACACTCAGAGAGTGACGGTAGATAAACATCTTTATCTTCCTTCTTGTGTGGTGGGAAAGACATCCTGAGGAGAGGAAGTTTCAAGAACTGTTTAATCACCAAAAGGGTCCAGCTTGGTGAGAGACCAAGTCAAGAAATTCTGGACATGTTTGGAAACGGCTGGAAGGACAGATCCCTGCGAAAGAAAAATCCACTAACAGACCCACAGGCACCTCTGATAGATCAGCCTTGGGTTTGAAATCCAATGGTGTTAATTTTCTAGGACTTTCCAATGGAAGGGACATTCTTATTTAAACATACACTGTTTTCTGTTCAATGGTCCGGAAAGACCTACTTTATATACATTTCAAGTTCAAGTTAGGAGGAATCCCTTCAGCATATCCCTGGACTCCCGCCGCCATGGAGTGTTTCTCTGGGAGCATTTTGAATCTGGGGATTTCACAGAGCATTCGCCTTGGTCCCTCGACACTGAGAGACCACGTTTCTAACCTCTAGAAAGCAAAACGTAAGACAGGCAGGACGACGGCCCTTTTAGAGCGCCGCAGTCTTGGCGGGGCGGGGGGGGGGGGGGTTGCGGCCTTGAAGGACTTAGCAGAAACCAAACCAGCGTCCTGTCCTCTCCCCTGTGTGCCCTCCAGGTGGGACCAGGAATCGTTTGCCCTGTTAAAGCACAGCATGCCATTCTCAAACATGTTGTGCAGACACAACAAGACAACTGCTCGTTCTCACTGCACGGTGCTCCAGGCACCCCATTGCGAAACCAGATTGACACCAGGAGTCAGAAACGATGCAAACGGTAAACTTCAGGTGTAAAGGATTTCTTTAAACTTTGTCCAAGTGAAAAACACCCGAAAAGCAACTCTTCACACTCAGCCAACGCTGGGCCACCTCCGGGGAGGAGAGTGTGGGCTGCCTGGGAAGAGTGAGTTCACGCTCGACAATGTGTTTCCATATCATACCCAGCATGGGGCTGTGTTCACGCTATCACTCCTGCACTGAAAACAACAAAATACCGCCACAGTAACTCCGAATGAGAGGGAAGGAGGGAGGGAGATAGGGAGGGCTTGCTTCTGTAAATGATTCCGTCTCAGAAAACACAGTTTTGCACATATGGAGTTCAAGCTACAAGTTCAAGCTGAGCCCAGGGTGAGGATGCAGCCAGGCCAGCGCCCAGGGGCAGATCAGTGGAATGAAGACCTGGAGCTCCCTCTTCCCGTACCCCTCATGGGCCAGTGGGTGACGGAGCCGACGGAGGGCCGAGCCAGGAGAGCAGAGATCGTACATGAAAGGCCGGTAACAGGGAAGCCCCTGCATCCTGCTCTAACACAGTGTGTCCTCTCTGGGGACGTCCTGGCTGCTGCTGATGGCTGCAGGTGTCAGGATCACACAGGCTGTTTTAGTCATCAGAAGAGCCCCTCGATCACCATTCTGAACCTGAGCAGATAAGCACCCGGAGCTCTGGCCGGTGGGCAGGACCACCAGGGCGAGTGCATTTGCGAGGGAGCAGCAGGGCTGGCCGGGGTCCCGGGGCCTCAGCTGTGCGCTGGGCACTCGGCACAGATGCCATCTTGTTTGTTATCATTAGCTCCACTTTGCCAGGAGGAAACAGGGCCTCAGAGGCTAACGTATGTGCCCAGGATCAGAGGCCAGTAAAAATACAACCAAACAGAAGAGGCTTTGAACACAGTTGTGGCAGCTCCTCTGGGCCGCTCCCATCACACCATGAGGCTGGAGCCAATCACTTGTGTGTGACGGAGATGTGTTAGAAAAAAGTGAAAAGAATGATTACACAACAAGTCATATAACTAAGAAACTTCAAGAGCCTCATTTGACTTTAAAAATAATTTCCCCTTAGAACAACAAGGGAAATTATGCTAAATCCCCTCTACTTTGGCCTTTGTTAAGAAGAGAAAACAGCCTCAAGGCCTGCATTCAGTTTCTTTTTGGCCGACTTGTCTCTTGGCTCAACACCGGCCAATCAATCAGGGATCGTTTGCCCCTGGTGCATTCTCCAACACGGGGGGAACGCAACTCAGGTGCCAATGGAGCATCCTCCCAAATGTAATAAGACAATTTTTCTCAAAAAGATTAGCCAGTTGCTTACATCTGAGGAACTATTTTTGAGGAGACACAATTTTCCATCCTCTTTTTGCAAACCTTCCAATAACTAGGCCCGATTTACCCAACTGTTTTCGACTGAATGTGATGGGCCCACCAGTGGCCTGGGGCTGGTGGCCCATGTCTGTCATCTGGCCTAGGCAGCTTCATGTCTCACTGCTCTGTCACTGCCTGCCCCACTCTTGGTGACGTAAGACATTCATTAGCGGATAGGCACATCTGCACTGGGCTGTTGGCTCTCTATTCTAGGGGCTTCCACCTGTACACCTCGACTTGCATCTTTTGCCAGCTGGAACGCCATCCTCAGAGCTTAGAGCAACTTTCAGTAACAGGCACAGGGCTAATTTCTATGGACCGTCCCTAATACCAAGTGGACAGTACTGAGTGCTGTGTGTACAGGTGATGACACAGGAACATGAAGTGAAAAGAGTTACTGAAAGCAAATGCAATAGCTCAACAGGGCAGATGAACAGGGAGAATTAAAAATTAATCTGGGTTACTTTACAAGCTTTTTGTTTTACTTTGGAAGTCAACATGAAACAATGGCTTAAATTTTAACAATAAGTGACTATATTTGTATACACATAAAAATCATCTCTAGATTATCTGTCTGCTCTGAATGTATATTATACACAGAGCAGCTACCAGTTTAATGTGTTCTTAATCTCTCCCCTCCCGTCCATTTTTCTCTTACACACACACACACACACACACACACACACACACACACACCCTCTGATGGTCTCAGACATTATACTTTCTCTCCAACCCAAACCCAGTGGCATGTCACACATATTTTCATTTCATTTTTGGACTGCAAATCCTTAGAGGAAATGTGAAGAAAGGTGATAGTGGATTTTACCAAATACTTGCAAATATTCTCATTATCTGAGTGAGAGGAAACGTGGAACCTTCCAGCTGCTCAGAATAAGGGGAATCATCCTGACACTTTGGTATGTTACTTGATCAGAAATCAACCTCTGCTCTGCAACTGCATAAAAAGTCATAATACCGTGTGTTTCCCCCAAAATAAGACCCAGTCGGACAATCAGCTCTAATGCGTCTTTGGGAGCAAAAATTAATCTAAGACCGGGTCTTATTTTACTATAAGACCAGGTTTTATGTAAGACCAAGTCTTCTATTATATTATACTAAAATAAGACCAGGTCTTATATTAATTTTTGCTCCCAAAGATGCATTAGAGCTGATTGTCCGACTGGGTCTTATTTTGGGGGAAACACAGTAGCACTTGCACTGGTTCTGCTATGGATTGTGCCAAATTTCTAAACATAAATCCTTCTGTAGACAGCACTGTCTGGTCCTGTCTGCATGTGCTCCATAAGCCTGTCGGTGTGAAAACGCCTACAATCAAAGGCTCCTGATGGGAAAGACAGGAATCTGCGTTTTCATGTCCTTCAGTTTCCCACAGGTCAGCGAGTGCGTTAACACACATAGGATTCGCTTTTACTCATTTCAACACACTGTTAAAGCAGGAGCTTTAACAATTTCACCAGGTACCCTGATCAGACAGGAACTATGGTTTCTAGATAAAGGACCCCTCATAAACACAGTGAATTAAATAATCGCTCAATGGTTCCCTCTCAAAGTGAGTAAAAGGTGGGGAATGACCCTGTGCTTGAAATTTTCTTCCTTCTGCAGTAATTCTGTCATATAAATGGTTCGAGGCCTATGAGATTTTCAGTCAGGCTCATTGGTGTCTTCTTATCTGTCAGAACTCAGGACACCGCAGGCCCCACTTGCTCACGCCTCTCACCACTGGACAGTCTGGTGGCAGTTCCTCTGATGGACCCCCTTCTTCCCTGCTCAGGGCCCTGGGAGGAAGATGACATGATCCTGAAATCTCTAGACCATGGAGACCAGCAACAGCGGGACACAGTACAAACCACGGAACCCTCTCAGCCTGATTCCTCTCAAGTGTTCTCCACTGCCTACCACTCTTCCGTTCTGGAATGGAACCACCCTAGTCCAAACATGACCACAGTTAAGGGCATGAAGAACAATCTACCAATTTATAAATACGGGCAAGTCAGAGATCCTCGAGTTTACACGAGGGGAAAGCTGTGGCCTGGTCAGAACAGGAATGAAATGTCCTAATAGGTATCTTCCATTACCAATTTCTCTGTCTCTAAAGAAATGAAACATCTGGAGCTCATGACAGAGTGCCAAGGTTCATTCCTGCTTCTAAAATCTCACCTCCCACCCTTCACTCTCCACAAGCCAGAAGTCAGAAATTAAGTTCCTGGTGCAGCAGTGGTAACTTGACTTCCTTTCAACTGACAGCAGCTGCTCTGATGGCTTCTGGAATAGAACCCTTGGGACTAAAGAATCCTTTACACATTCCTTGAATGCTCTGCCTGGCCATTCAAACCAACAGGTTATACTGGCCGGGCCCCAGACATGGGCTTGGGCTGTGCACCCAATCAGGTGGCAGTTCCTACTCATGACACAGCAGGCCCATTAGCAGGAAACAGACACGTTTAAAAGAAGCTTCAGAAAAGCCCGAAGAAATCACCCAAACTTATTTATATAGTAAAAGTTCTACAACTTGGGTCCCACTGAAAAGAAATTTGGAATTACTCAGAAGTCACAATTTTTCAGGTTACTGAGCTGTGAAGTTTAAGGAAGTATTTTTCTGTACGTTTCCAGGTTATTACTCGTGATTAAAATTATCGATGAACATATGCTACTTAAAAATGGAAGAGTTTTGCAAAATGTCTTCAATTACCCTGACTTCACAAGACTTTGATGTGGGACCCAACCAAAGGGGCTCAAGGCGGCCCTGGGTCCATTGACTATTGTGTGATGTGTCCAAACCATCAGAAACATCTTTGGGATTTTATTATAAAGCTACACTACTGCAGCCGCCACTAATATGAGCCCCTTCAAAGACATCATAGTTTCAACTACCTAAGTACTGAAAATGTATATATAGGTAATCATTTCATCTAACTTCTCTCTAAAAATATTATAATACCCTGCTCAGCCCAAACTGTTGTCCAGCTTTTTCCTGGTCATTCCTGACCTGATGTGGTCTTGTCTGTTACAACTGTAGCGACAAGATAAGCCCAAAGGAACACCGCAGCGTTCCCAACTGATGGTCACTTAGCCCGAGACCCCCTCCCTGCTTAGGGGAGGCCAGAAGCTACAGCACATTGAGTTCTCAGGTCTTCTGTGCGCACTGGCATCTGGTCCGTTTTGCTTCATATAACAAGCCTCTGTTGGGGACCAAACAGATTCCTGAAGAATTAGAGCCAGCAGCAGGAAATACTGTGGGCCCCTTGTCCCATCCGGGCCAGCTGCCTCAGACAGGGTGACAAACCCACAGCGTCTCGCTCAATCCAGGGCTGCCGGCGGGCCAGGCTCCTCGACCAGGCAGCAGGAGACCCACAGTTGTTTTCGTGACTTTTCTAGGATGTATTTTGGAACTAGTCAACACCAAACTCACTCCACTCTGACCTTTTATGGCTTAAATTAAATTATATTTTCCACCATTTCTGGTATGGAAGCTTTTCCATAAGGGATGAATTCCCTGAGCTACCTAGGTTCTCCAAGATTTCTGTTTGTGTTTTGGCATGCAATGCAGGAACATATTTTCTTGAAGGGAACATTTTTATTAGAAGTGAAGTGATCAGTGTATGCCATCTGGGAGGCTGACATTGTTCTCCCCAGTGTGTGACAAACCATTAAAAGTGGACTAAAGCCTCCCGGAAATAGAGGAGACATTTACTGCTACAGATAAAGGCAGGCTGTGCACACACACAAAACACACCCCCTACACACACACATCCTATACAAACACACAAGCCCTATGTACATACACTATACACATACGCCGCACACAAACTCCCCTTATATATACACACCCCCTATACACATGTCCCACACACACCCCCTCCACACACACAAACCCCTTTTGCTCACCCACTCCAAAAAAGTCCTACACATCAAATGCTAGCTACTTCCCATCTCTTTTAAGCTTTTTCCCAGCTGGGTTTAGAAGGCCTCGTTTCATGGAAAAAATTCTGAAAGCTACTGAAATTTACTTTGAAGCAAAGTATAAGGAGGGACACAAATGCCAATGAACTCAAAAGAGGTTTAAAAGTTTAAAGAATGCCAACGCTTAACAACTGTCACCCCAATAAACCTTAATTAAAAGAAAAACAAATGCCAAAGCTGTTGTTAGCTGGATATTAGTAACGTTCTCTCACAGATACACAATGAGAATAACCTGGATTTATCACTATGCTGCTTAACTTGGTTTACTATACCCGGGTGTATTCAAATGGACACTTTGGTCTACGTTGCTCAAGCAGTAGTTCGCCGTAATCAGAAATGTCTGGACGCTGATGGTAACCATTTTGAGCACCTCTTGTAATTGCAGAAGTCAAACGTGACTTGTATTCATCTTTTGTTATCAGTATATACTGAGTATTACAATTTTAATATAGTTTTCCTTTCTTAAAACGTTTTTTGGGCACCCTCTGCATATGTATTTTGTGTGTGTGTGTGTGTGTGTGTGTGTGTGTGTGTGTGTGTGTGTGTCGTGTATTATTACAAAGATGGGCTTACCAGAACACACACAAAATCTCCCTGGTTACCAAGTGATCTGACATTGTTGAGCCTATAGACATTTAAGAACTTTTTCATATACATCGTAGGTGATATTAGCTACCACTGGGGCGGGGGTACCTATCAATATCAAAATATCCATCTAGTGGAAACAGTACTAAACCATTTCATGATTCATGATCTAAGCAGCAGCATGACTAAAGCCCAAGACTTGAGAGATTTCCCAGGTGGCTAGAAATCTCTCAAATGTAGAGGAATAACTGACCCCGATTTGAATGTTTCAAGACATAATATTGCCTAGCAACAGAGTTTATTACAAAGTGAGTATTCAAATCTTACTAAGTCTCAGTCTACTAGATCCAAATTCCACACTGCGCATGTAGCCTGTACCTGGAAGCAGCCCTGTGCACGGTTCTGCCCCACACCTGAGGGCCTCCTGCACGCACAATGTAACAAGGCAGGAAACAGCTCCCACGGATTTGTCCCTTACTTTTCTTGTACATTTTCATAGCTTTGGTGACCTCACCCCCCAAAAAATTCCTAAGAGCTGGGCAAAGGAAGCACTGTCATTTCCGTCAAAACAGAAAGAGGTAGAGAAGGAAATGAGAAGGAAAGACAGATTAGGCCACAGCTCATGACAAACAACTCACTCGATTCCTCGGTGGTGATGGTGGTGGTGACAATGGCAGTGATGGTGGTGGTGGTGACAGCGGTTGTGCTGCCTCGGTGATGGTGGTGGTGGGGTGGTGGTGGTGGCAGTGATGATGGTGGAAACGGTGGTAGCAGTAGAGAACTGGCGCCAGTTTGGCCCTTCAGGAGTCATCAGATGAGTTGGGTTCTGGATCCCTCCCTGACTTCCCCTCCTTCCACAATCCTGGAACAGCTACTACCTACTGTCCTCGTGTGTAAAAGGGGAGTAACACTCACCTAGTTCCTGAACTTACCTCATTTCCTCTACAGAATTCTACCAAAGAAGTTACGACGTAGGACAAAGCACGTGACCAGATCCGGAAAGGGACATCTGAGTCACTGCAGGCAGGCAACTAGCTCCCTGCGATGCTTTGGAAGGGAAGGCATAGTTTAGTATCTGAAGGTAATTTTATATGATGGGGAACCTTGATACATTACATCTAGGCTAAAAGAACCCCTGATGTGTTCTTCTTGGTTGTGTTTTGATCTTTATTAGCAACTTAGTATTAACTAAAACAAAGAATGCACTAGCACACTCTCAGGAACGGGTGCCTGTCCTTGGGTGTTGAAGAGCTCAGTAAACAGAGAGCAGCCTCAGACATGGTACTCCAAGAGGAATTTGAGGTCAGCCACCAGAAGCTGCCAATTACCGTATTTCCCTGAAAATAAGCCTTAGCCAGACAATCAGCTCTAATGTGTCTTTTGGAGCAAAAATTAATATAAGACCCGGTATTATATTATATTATACATTTTATATTATATTATATTATATTATATTATATTATATTATATTATATTATATTATATTATATTATATATTATACCCGGTCTTATATTATAGTAAAATAAGACAGGGTCTTATATTAATTTTTGCTCCAAAAGATGCATTAGAGTTGACTGTCTGGCTAGGTCTTATTTTCAAGGGAACACAGTATCCAAAAACAGACTGTTTTTGGAGCATTATTTCTTAGTCACATGAATAAATGTTCAGGTCTTTGCTTTATTTTCTTAGACTCCCCAAAGAAATAAGATGAATGGAATGCAAAAGATATCTCGGAAATAGTATAAATCTATATTTTAAAAATCTAAATTTTTTAAATGCAAAAAAGAAAATGTTATGACTCTTTTAACAGTTCAATAATTAACAATGTATAATTATGAAAATGCATCTGACTTTATCATTAGCAAAGCTGCCTCAACAAAGCACAGAATTAATCAATCACGTAAACGTTCTCAATGTGAATTTTATGCCACACGGGTGGGTGGGCAGGTGTCTGCCTGAGGTCATGACACTGGCATTGACAGACTCACCTCCAACCCAACAGCCTGAACAGAAAAGGTTATGTCTGGGGGTTCTAGCACGTGATTCACCCAATAAATGACTATGTGGAAACATATCCGTCCTTGTAACTGCAGCGGTACCTTGCCTTAGCGTCACCGAACTGCGGGCCCACGCTTCCTGTGGGCCTCTTGTGTGCTTGGCCCTGTGGTCCGTGCCTGAGTGAAACCAGGACTCCCGTGCAGCCCACGCTTCCTGCATGCCTCCCAGGCACTCAGGCAGGACACAGGCCCTGCATATGGCACGGGCCCTGCCTAAAGAGCTCAGAGTCGAGCCACAGCATGGATGCTAAGAGATGCCGTATCCCTCCTTGCAGGCAACCTCGTCCCTCATCCTTCCCAATTCAAGATACTGGCACGTATGTCCCATACTGTACTGGAAACATGGTTACCACGGGGGTTTGCAGGGCCCACAGCCTCCGCTCTTGAATGCCAGTTATATCCCCTCCTGGAACACTGCCACGTGGGGGAGCCTGCACAAAGGAGAACCACGGGCTCAGGTGGACAGCCCAGCTGAGACACTGGCCATGGATCAGCACGCTTCAGCCCCAGGAGTGAGCCCCCAGGCAGGGCAGCCCGCTAAGCCTCCAGATGACCCCAGGCGATCCCAGGGACACCACTTGGAGCAGAACCACCACCCGAGGAGCCCAATAAACTCAGAGTCATGAAAGATAATGAAAGGTCCTCATCTTCAGCCCTAAGCTTTGGGGTGATTTGTTAATACACCAAGCAGTAACTGAAACAAGAGTGACAAACTGGTTGTGTAGGGAAGTGTCCTTGTGCTTATAAGTTCTATGATAAAGTTTTTGGTGTTTGCAACTTACTACCAAATAATAGAACACACACACACACACACACACACACACACACACACAGTACTTACTTATACAAATGTATGGATTTCTGGTTGTTTGTACTTTCATACAATTGAATCGTGCGTGACTCACTGACTGGTTTTTGAATTTAGGCAGTTTTAGAACTAGAATCCTCTGTACTGCAATACCAACACGAATTAATAATGTCTGCGATTTGTATGGACACGCTAACTTCTTATTCAATCATCGTTCCCACTTACATGACTAAGTGGAGACAAACCACTTATGTGGTTTCACTAGAAACACAAAATGCTCAAAGCAATCATCAAGAGTCGATGTCGCAAAGGCAGAACACACACTAAATGCGAGTGCCTTGTCTGTGTTTAACTGCATTTATTCCAGTTGATCGTGCCTGAAATATCCGAATTAACCCAACAGCGAAGGACTCACATCCTTGTTAATGAGACTGAAATGCTCAGCTGGCAAAGGACTGGAAACCAAGCCCACATGCCCGCTCTCTCCTAAAGAATGTTCTTAATTTGTTGAGTTATTACATTATGCTCTAATTAAAACAACATATTTTCTATGCCTTATGCAATCTAACCCCCCAAGAAAACAATTATCTTTGGAGAACACAGAGAGGAAAAAAAATACAGCCTTTTCGATTCAGTTCACTTAAATGAGTTACAGGAGATGTCTGGTTTTGATATGAAGTCATGTGGCTGAGAGCTTCATGTCACCGAGCGTGTGACCTCAGAGCACTCTTGCTTCCACTGTGGTGCCAAAGCTGGGCCCGTCTCCTGTGTTGACTCCACAAAACCCGCTGCTGAGGCACACATCACAGGTTCAAAACCATTATCTCCCCAACTGGTCAGGCAGATGTAAACTTTAGTACTTTATACTTGCATGTCACAATTTGTTTTGTGGAAGCCAATTTGATACTGGGAATCTTTTCAGAAAAAAAGTCCTTTCTTTTTGGCTGCTTCTTTCCTCCACTACTCAAATTTAACCTCTCCGCATAATCTCTCTACTTCCATGTTTAATTCTATAATTGTAATGCAATCTCCTAGACTGAGCCAGATTGTTTAGTTATTTCTCCAACTGATTAGATACTTCTGAAAATTATTTTGAGTTGGCTAAGTGTTCAATCACAACAAAATAATCACATCTAAACCATGTACGTCTTGCTATCTAAACTTTGTGTATCCCATGATTCCCTGTAAGCACTTGGCAATTTTTACCCCAAATTCCCCATTCAAACTGAAAAACTGTTATAAAAACCTCGCAGTCAACTGTTAGAGTTGCACGTGATTTCTGAGAGGTTGGCGTGAGCTGTGATTACATCTGAGCTTGCCCTATTGTCTTGGCTCCAGTGGTTTAAAAGTATCGGCTGTCAGCTTCCCTACACTTGCCTAAGTGTTAGCCCCTGAAGCCCAGAGTTTGCTTCTGCCAACACCTGGGGGCACTGCGAAATTGGTTCAAATTTAGATTAATATCTTTAAAATTATTTCGTTATAGTACCTAGTCCCAGCCATGTAAAGAGACAGCATATTCACACCCAACATTTTAGTGAACTACTGCAACGTGCACAAAACACACCAGCAACAAGTTCATGAATCACTATCAAGTTAGGTCATTGGTGCTTTAAAGGCTTTGACTTAAGCAGAAATCCTCTGTGGACATAAAAAAGAGTTGTGAGAGTGTTTTAGTGGTATCTGGGAAAAGGTGTGAGTTTGGGATGGGCTGGAACGTACTGTCATTGTTCCCACTTAGACATCCGACTAGAAAGCCCCCAAGCCCTTAAGTCTTGCTGTCCAGTGCATTTTAGGAAGAGCCAGGATCTGAAGAGTGCGGATGCCTCACTAGGGCCAAACTCTGACTCACACGCACGAGTGCTTCCCTTTGATCTCTAACAAGGGCTCACAGAACAGAGACGCACACTACACTCTATTCCACCAGACCCCACCATGCGCAGGCTTTGCTGTCCGGAGCCAGCTTTACCTGTCCCACAGGTGAGGCGGGATGAGTGAAGAGTGGGACTGAGAGTAACCCCAGGCTCTGTGTATCCCCCATCCCCGCTCATTCTCTGAGGGGAATCCTGCCTATTTTCCCCATCTCACCTGAAAAAGTTCTTCTGGCAAATCATCGCAAGATATGAGCGCACCCGGCTAACCAGACACCTTCCTGAGCTCACCTGGTGAGTGAAGGGGCCCTGGACTCCAGCTCCGGGTGCTGATCTGCTGTACTATGTGGGGATTGGGGGTGGCAGGCCCCACTTCTGAGGCTCATCCAAATCTTAAACCTTGAAAGGGGTTTCAGAGATACTCTGGTTTCCCAGGAAGAGTGTGACTTTCAAGTAACATGGCCTGTCCACCAAGCGCCTTGGGCTCCTGTTCTCTGGGCCGACGGAGGCAGGAAGCACACACGACTGTCAGCCCACGCCACAGGCCTCTGCTTCCTAGAACATGTACTCACAGCAAAGGCGCCCAGGACAAAAAGTGAACGTTTCCTCTCCTCCGTAATGGCATCGTTTCGCTTGACTCCTCACTTTCCCCTAAAGAACAGCCAGTGTCGCAAGGAGCAGAACCATCAGGCCGGCGTAGCACTGGAAGTAATGAGGCTCCTGGATGGCAAGATGCAAACCGCTGAGTGACAGAAGCCGAGACTTTATGGGCTATGGCCGAAGAAGTTCCAGTAAAAAAAGACAAACACTGTGTTACTGGAACACTAAGCACCATTAATCGGAATTTAAGGGTTACTCCCAAAACCTTTTTAACCACATCATTCTTAATCAATGCTCAAAACTGGGCCAGGTTGTAATCCTGTATTATTCATTTAAAAGGTCTTCAAAAATGACTTGCCAAGGTTAAAATGTCCATATAACTTTACAAGGATTTTCTATGTACGAAAAAGCAAGGTCAAGAAAACACGGTCACCAAAGTTAGCCCGAACCGAACTCTGTGCCTTGGCCTTCCCACTAACGTGGATGCTCTGAGGACTGGTCTGTTCCTGCTCGGCCACACTTGGCTTCCTGGTTCAGGGAAAGGAGCACGCTCACTGCAACACATGAAAAGGCTGCCTTGACCAAGATGGTCATTCTCCCTAATGAATGTTTGGTAAGAAATGTGACTGGAAGTTTTCTCCATGGAATTAGGATAAGCGTCCACAGCCTTTTTCCATCCCAGCGTCCGGCGCTGTGTTACTCGCCAGGCAGGCCCAAACCTTGGCAGCACCGTGAAACATAATCTGGGATTTTCAATAACACCAACATAATGCCTCCTGCCATCCAAGATTCCACGTGGTAACAGTTCCCTAACATGACTAAAACATGTTTATATTACGTTTGGCATTTAACAAATAATTTTAATTCATTTTAAATAGCTAAGTTCTAATCTAAATTGTTTCACAGTGATGAGGCTCAGAGGATCTGCTTTCTCTGAAAGGCTCATTCATGGCTATAATTTTAACAAGGAAGGGAACATTTTCTAACTAATGCTTTAAGTATACGAGTATAGCTTTCTAAATAATGTCTCCAAAAATCTCTCTCTCTCTCTCTCTCTCTCACACACACACACACACACACACACACACACACACACAATAAAACTAAAGGAATGTTCTCTGCCAGACTCTACATCAAGAATTTCTAAGGGTCACAGCGCAGGGACATCACTCGAGAACAGAACAGACCTTACTTTGAGTGTGGAAAGTAAAAACTTCTTCCTTCAGAGTCCATTCACCACTCTCATGCCCTGCCTGCAGGGGCAGTCTCTGAGGGTTGGGACAAATGCACCCACTTTCTCAGAGAGGCAGCTGAGCGGACAATGAGCATCTATCAAGTGCCACCCAAATGCCAGGCTGAGCACTGGGCAGCCTTCTGCTCTTGATGAAGGCACAACTTCCTGAAGCAGGTCTCCTTTCAGTGACGAGAAAACCCAAGCAAAAGAAGTGAAGTCTCTGCCCTAAGACGACGCACTCACGGAGTGGCAGCACCGAGGCAAGACTTAGATCCCAGTTACAACCCTCCCACCCACCCAGCTCTCTTCCAAACCACATCCCACCCAAAGCTGGGCCTAACTTCGTGGCCAAAGCAAAGGTCTCAGGAGGCAGCACCATGGGAGTGCACCGATGCAGGTGTGGCCAGCGGGGCAAGAGCCCTGGACAGGTGCTTTACCTCTCACTGCTGACCTACTGGGGGTGGGAGGAGCCCCACAACCCTAACTTTCTCTGACAGAGAGTAAGTGGGAGATTCAGGTGCATTAGGTCCAACATGGCTGCAGGCCCCCATGGAGAAAAGCCTCTCTGTTGCTGGCGGAGGCTGGCTCAACATCCCAGGCTGTTCCCAGCAGGGCCTCCCAGAACAGAGCAGCTGCAACTGACCCTCTGGGACAGGGCTCCTTCTCTCCCTCACCTTCTTTACAAGGACAACATGAAGGCACACGATAAATGAGTTAATTTAAAAATACTCACTAAGAAAGGACAGTAGTATGTAGTAGTTAGTAGTAAGAAATCGCCTACACTCCACTAGTACCTATGGTCAAAGTGGGGACAAGAGAAATCAGCACAGTTTGAATTTGTTGAATAACGTGACTTTCAACACCAAGAACCATCTGGAACAAAGCCAGAGACACGTGTGAATAGCTAAAGGACCAGCCTCAGGCCCGTGCATCTTTCTCCAGAGTCCACGACCAGAATTAGTGACAGCATCTTAATTTCAGCCCTAACAAATCTGGCCACCTGGCTTTCCCCCAAAACAGCAGATTAGATGCAGGATGAGGAATGACCACTACATGAAGATGGGCATGGCCGAAAGCGGAAGGAAAAGAAGAGGAAACATGCACACCCGACGTGGTTCAGGGCTGCCTCAAGCCTGCTCACCACTCCCTGAGTGCGGATTCCAGCTAAGCCTCCAGTTCTCTGGGGGTCTGCAAGTTGTTCGTCTTTCCAGATCCTTCCTTCCCACATTTGAGAAGCACTGGGCACTGCTGTAAAGTACCCACAGCAGACCTGCCAGGTGCCACATCCCCGCATGGGCGGGGACTAGAGTCCTCTGCTATTTAATTTGAAGAAAATGTATGATTCAGAAAGTATGGTCCACTGTCAGAACCATGTTACAGGATTATGTAAATGCAGTATAATAAACTCCACATGACAGGAAGACATCAGATCTCCCTGCTGGAAACGAAGTTTGCTGCGGACTTGACCTTACAAATCCCACCACAGGCAGCTGCAGTCAGCACACCGCGCGCTTCCTTCCCCTCTCCTGCCTGGTAACAAAGGGAGAGGTACTTTCACAGAACCTGCGCACTGACTGAGAAAACACTCCGCCAACACAAGCAAGACTAGCAACACGTATCTTAGAAGTAGAAAAAAGAAAACCCAGGATAAACATGACCCTAACATGGAACAGAAGTGAGAAGAGGCTTGCCAACGCCCAGCATCAGGAAGGGAGACTCCTGGGCCATCAGCCCGTGTCATGTTTAGCTGCTCCGTAAGGATTCCCAGTGTTGCCACATAGTCAACTTTAAATGGCACTTACACGTACTGAATAAGAATTTAACATGAAGCTGATGAGAGGGTCACTAAACCTCTGAACTCAAAAAGATAGATGTAATTTTGCACACGAGTATATTATGCAATTTTTACGTAATTTTTCAATTACGTCAATAATACATTTTTTTGCGGGCTTCTATAATTCAGGAGGATTTTCTGTTCCCCAGAGTCATGGCAGCCATTCAACACCTTCCCCCCATAAAACTGGAGAGTAGCTGTCGGGAACGTTACGTGAGGGAAGATTCGGGGGCTGCATGTGGATGAAGGCGAAAGAGCCCTAGGACCCCGGGACTGTCCTCTCATGGGCATGGGAAAGAGAGGAGGCAGGGAGGGAAAGGGAAGGGCAGGGAGATGGAGAGCAGAGGCGGAGGTGGCAGGGGCAGAGCGGGGCGATGACACGGCAGACACCCCTGCCTGCAGCAGGCTGCGCTTCTTAGCCAGCCCGATCGGTGACATCCAGTTGAGTGGGGTGTTCTGCATCTTGCGA
The DNA here is from genome assembly GCF_057876585.1 of Rhinolophus sinicus. Classification (NCBI taxonomy): domain Eukaryota; kingdom Metazoa; phylum Chordata; class Mammalia; order Chiroptera; family Rhinolophidae; genus Rhinolophus; species Rhinolophus sinicus. The sequence goes on from NC_142508.1 coordinate 50,092,414, forward strand.
AACACCCTTCTGTGTCACAAGTACACGGTCAATGTAGAAAACAAGGCTGTGATGAGCTGGGTAACTTAACAGGAACAAGAACTGGACCAATGACAAAATACAAAAAACGATTTCCAAAGGAAAACAAGAAAGGATTCGCTAAAACAGATTTAACAGAAAAAGGGGGCTTCCTACGAACAGAAGGTACCAAATACTAAAATTCCTCTGGCCACCATCAGCGTTAGTCCTGCCTTGAAGTTCTGTCCTTAACTGAAGGTCCCACAAATGTGACCCATGATGAGAATCAGGTAGAGGTGGGAAGGCAGCAAGAGATTTTATAGGTGACTAATAAATTATTATGTGTGTAACACAGAAAAGTAGATGGTGCAGTAGTTCTATTTATTTTGTAGCAAGGTTGCTAAGAGTCCGTGGGAACCTGGAGGAAGACGCGCCTGCCCAGACGTGAATCAGTGGTAAATCAGGGCTGCTCGCGTGGAACAGGCCGATGAGGCACGAACGTGAACATAAGCAAGGCAGCAGCAGCTGGTGAGTGTGAAGAAGGGGCGAACACAGAAAGCACTCTTGTTTGGGAAATTTCCAGAAGGTGGCTCTTGCGAAGTAAACTCTAGGAGTCCCTCCTGAGTTGAAAACTGTGGCTGGAGCTCCTGTGCCTGCCGTACCTGTCCACAAAAGTTGGGTTCTCCGCCTGCATGACTTATTAGGGATGGTGTTGTCTCTAACCATACACAGTGACACCATATGAAACCCCGACTAATTTCAAAGTCTCCAGTGGAATTTTGCTCAGGAATAGAAACACAAACAAACAGGAAAATCAAAGGTAATAGACTTACTTTGCTCATAAATTAAAGTTGAGCAACATTTTAATCAGGATAAAATTTCACTCCCAGGACAAATACAAACCACTAAACTGTCAAAAACAAAGAGATAAACTGCTGCTGGTGACCGGTCCTCTCCTGCCCCAGCTGGGACATCTCTTGTCTGACCGAGTGAAGTATCAGAGAAAAGCTGCTGAAAACCGATTTCTATTGGGCCTGGCCCAATAGCTCAAAGAAACAACTGTGGGTTTTTCACATTTTGCGTTTCTTTGGCTTCTTGGCTCTTCCAAGGCAGTTATATTTGTATATTAATATTGCTTCAGGACTCTGATGAAAACCTCATGTGTATGTTCAAGATGAAACTTTCGAACTAAGAAACTCCCATTTAAACAAATGCTTTAAGGTCTGTCGCAATTCTCCCAAGGCGCCCTGAGGGTTCAACAGAAAATCCAAGGGATGTAACTATCCTCTCGCTTCCCAGGCCAGCGACACACATTCTCCACAGCCCATTCATGGCAGACATCAGGCTCTCGCTGATGACAATGGGAATGCACACAGGAGTTGCAAAGGAAGTGTGCACTTGGTTTTGAGAGTAACAAGTATTATTACCTTGACAGTAAATGGACTCGGTGTTTATGGTTCATAAGTTATGTGTTATAAAAATGGGAGATCATCCAGACTCTAGTTCATAATTATTCAGAGGTTACAAATGAAACTTGAATGGAAACTTGTCAAAAGGACACGTAAATTTTAATCCTCGAATTCACCAGCAATTTCACTTGATCTTAGAAAGCAAATCACTCCCTGGAAACCCTCACAGTTGGCACACTTCACTTTGTGAAGACAATTCATATTGAGTGTGTTCAATGACTGTTTCAGTTACTTGTCTGAATTTAGAAAACAGGCAGTGGCTGGAGTTTGTCAGTAATACCCACAAACAAACCTACCATATTCTGATATACGAGTATAGCTACTGTACAAACACGGTCATTGACAATATTCATGCAAACTTACAGAAAACGGTGATCAGCAAATGGGGGTGTTTCATCTGGAAGGCAAAGAGCTACCTGAACCCCCAAAAAGAAGCCGATGTAGCCCAGAGCGCTGCAGTCCACATGTCCTCGTCCTTCAGGACGTCCTTGGCCACCAGGAATACAGCCAACATTTCCCCAGGGCTAACACTGTTCCACCCTCTTCCTCCTCGCTCCTTCCCTGTGGCAATGCAACGTCTAATGATCCACGACAGCAAGCAGACACAAAGTGAAGGCAGGTGAGGAGCACTTACCTGCCCATCCTGTCCCACGTGGTGTATCTGTAGATTGCCCTGCAAAATGGATGAAAAAAAAGAGAGATCAAGCACAAAAAGGACTTCAAGACACAATGAGACAGAGATAGGATCTTCCCCACGCCATTTGTGAATAAACAGCAAAACCATTAACATCAATTCTACAAAAACTCAACCCTTGTAGCAAGCAATAGGACCCCCCCAAACAAAATACTTAACCTGAATTTACAGGTACTATTTTTCCTTATAAAAACAAACTCAAAAAAATCATTGTACCCCCCCCACCCTGACCCCAAATGAAAATGTCATTTTCTTCTTTTTATATTGAAACAAGTTTAGACTTACAAGAAGAACCAAAAGTGGTATTGAGAGGACCCGTGTAACATTATCACAACCAGCAAATTGACAGGACACAAAGCAATTAACTAGACCACGGGCCTAGTAGGATCTCACAAGTTGGAAATTCATTTTCACTTGTTTAAAAAATAATAATAATTGCTTTAAGTCTGGTAGGTTCTGCTAAATGTCTCTTTGCAGATATCCTCATTTTGACAAAACAATAACTTAATTTTTAAATGAACAAGGTAAGATTTCATTGTGATAAGAAGACAATTGCATATTATAACTTATGACAAAGGAACCATTAGTATTCTCAGCAATTTCTTCTAATTCATTGCATTCAATTCCTAATGGAAACAAAAAATACTGGATTATATACACAAGAGGGATTCAGTTATGAAAACTGAAAAAATAAAAGAGCAAAATTGATTAAAAAATTGAAATTCAAGAAGCATTCTAATGACTTTTTGGCAAAAACAACATAAAAGCAAATGTATGCTGATTTTCCCTTTTACTATTACATCAGTTTTCCTTCCTTTCCAATGGCTACCAGCAAATCAAGCATTCTGATCATGTGTGCCTTCCAAAACGACACCTTTAAATTGTTAGTTTGGCCTTAACTTGTCTGTGCCTTTCCAAATGAAGCCTCCCTGCCCCTCAACAAGACATCCCATAGCCTGCCGGTCTCCTGCTCCACTCTTCACATCTCCTGTACAACCCATGTGAGGGTGAGCCCACAGATTCCTCTCCCATCACCGTCAAGCTCCTTAACTTTCACAATCAGGACTTCCAGGACCATCTCCAAGTTCACTGTTTGCTGCTCTCCTTCCTCAGATCGATGCTGCAGCCCCACCAGCGGGCTTTCTCCCCTTCAATTGTTTGGCCACATGCCAATTGGTGAAGTAAGTATTCCTATGAATGAATCAATCCCCCCACTTGACCAGGCATCTTATTTTTCCACACAGTGGAATTCACTCAGCCAGGTATGCTCGTTCTCCCCTCGGCTCATCTCTCCCCTTTGCACGCCGGGCCCACTGATAAGCCTGTGGGATCCAAATGAAAGCAATTCCCTCCTAAAGCACCCTGGATCCCCTCTCCCACCAGTCTCGTGTTCTCTGCACCAGTGAATGCACGTCACTTGTGGCCTTCCTGGCACAATCAGCTCCTGTACGCTGTCAGGAGCCTCTAACTCACATTTCAACACAGCAGCAACAGCCAGCACAGCGAACTGCACGAAACGGCAGCTCAGCAAGCATCTCATACACGAGTCAGTGAGCAAATTACGGCCCCCTCCACCTTAGCCCCCTAGGTTCTGGGAACTAAAAAGTCAAGAGGGCACTAAGGTCTTATCTACTTCCTAGGTTGCTGCTAGAATACGAGGAGAAATGTCCACAAAGCAGCTCTGAAAAGCCATCAGGCACCACTTAACTAGTCAAACACTTCCCTGGAGAGCTTCTCCTGAAAGGCTCTTTGACGATTCAGGATTTGCACGATCACTGCTGGGTCTGTAGCTGCTTTCGCAATTGGTGTGTGAGGAAACCCGACACCCGTGTAACAACACACCACAGTGCAGCTCAGGCACAAAGCTGCTACTATCTCCACAGCCTAGAAATAAGTATGTTCTTCAGCTCCCGGCCCACACTGCAAGGGGTACGCCGTCCCACACCACACTTGGTCAGTAGCGCACATGTGCACTGCTCTGCGTCCACGGGACAAGGTCAGAGGAGGTCAAGTGCACTGAGTCTGCTGGCACTACCCTGTGCCACAGGAGACAGTCAACAATGTCCTGCAACAGATGGCCATCAACCACCTGTGACCCGCACAGGAAAGCTTGAAAGAGAAGGTCCACCTGAGGGGCTCACAGAACACCAGCAACGTGACCAGCTGGCCTCATCCTCCAACAATTCAGACGGCCCACTGGACCTTCACACACCGACCACCTGCAGTAGCTGATGCGCACGAAGAACAGCCCTCGTATAGCTGGGAGGATGCCCTGCATTCTATCCTGATCATGGATGAGAATTCATGAAACGTGGAATGCCAAAGCCCTGACACCCTGACCAGAAGCTTGGCTCTCGTGAACTTAAGGCAGCTGAGGCAATCCTAGAAGCGCCATGTGTGTGGAGAGCCGGTCAAGCTGCGCTGAAAGCTCACAGGACGTGCACGCGCTATCTCACCAGATTCCCCGCCTCCCCACAAAACGGGCATTGGTCCCACAGGGCAGAGACGGAGCTGAGGCTCGTGGAGGTGAGAACACGTGCAGTCACAGGGGCAGAGCCTCCCCTCCTGCCCTTCCCATGCTAGCATGCCGGGGAGCTCCCCAGGTGGGAGAGCAGGGCTGGAGCTGTGCTGGGAGGTAGGTCTACATCTCAGGTGGGAAGACGGGAAGCAGCACGGGAAGGGAGAAAGGGGGTGTTCAGAGGGCAGCTCCAGCCAGGAGCAAAATCCTCTACGAAGCAAGTATTTACAAAGAAAACCAGATGGGCCACACAGATAAGCTGGCAGTACAAGGGCAAGAGGACAGGCAGGGCCTGGAGTTTGTGCCCAAGGAAATGAGAGTCCATGGCTGGACGTCCATGGTGTCTGGGGACTGCCACTTGTCCACCTCATTTGACAAAGATCAGAGTGTGGGGAGCCCGGCACAGGGAGGGCCTGCGGCAGCACTGGCGGTCGCCACTCACCTCGCTGTCCTGCGTGATCTGCACCTGCTCCCCCTGAGGCACCTGGGCGATGTGGAGGTGACCCTGTGGGATCCGCAGAGAGAGAAGACAACAAGAAGCATCAGAAGAAAATCAAAACCAGAGGAAACAAGAAACGCTTTCTGAAACTTCTGTTCTTTATTATCTGCTCACAATTCAAGAAAAGACAGTATGTGCAGGGGATAAGCCACTTAATAGCCTCTTGAAACGAAACGTTTAGTACGGAACACCTATAGAACATTTTGCAGTAATCCTTAAAGGAGCGATGAGGCCTAGGAAAAATCAATTAAGTCTTTAAATGTTACTAAACAAGCAAATTTCAGAATGTGAAGGACACATAGAAAAGGAAAAGAAATTTTCCAGAATATCAGAATTAAAAAAAAATATATCATACTATCAACTCAGAGGGACCTGAAACCTCATGGAACAGCCAGGCAGGGTCTGGGAGTGCTGGGTGGCTACACGGGGGTGTGGGGTTGCGGGGAGGGCAGTTGTGCATCTACACTGAAGACAGGTCAGGCAATTTTTTTTTAATCAAAGAAACACTTACATGACTACGTAAACAGCTAAACACTAATAAATGTGGCTTCCCCCCCAAAAAAAAAAACCCGAAAGCACCCAACTACAACGCAGTTATATTTGTAGATACAGGCAGACAGTTAATTCCTATAAACCTTAACTTTGCTCAATGAAATGAATATCTATGGTCTTATTTAACATTCTAGCTTAATAAAAATGGACCTTAAACTATTGTAGAATTTTCTATTGCTTTAATTTTACTATGTCTATGTGAACCCGGTATCTAAGTTATCTATTCTGGAATTCTTTCACAGACTTTCTTACTAATAAGATAAGAGTAATTGCCTTTGTGACTGTCCATTAAACAAAGAATTCACTATTCATAACTGCTTCATCTCCGTTGGAAAAAGAAAATGTCCATTTAACAGTCCTCATAGCACTTTCTGGAAGCCCACACCTTTCCAGGCCGTGTGCTGAGTGCAACATCGAGCCGAGGCTGCCCTGCGACGGGAATCAGGGTTCCAGGAGAAAGCCCTGCGATGCAGGTGTACAGCGAGAGGCTGGGTGTGACTCAAACATCACCAGGCCCCCGGGGCACGCTGAAAATGTCCTGTTCCCTAGCAAAGTTCCTGCCCCCGAGACCTCGGCCACAGGATCCGTGAAGGCTCTGGAGGCATTCCGCCCTGGGCCGGCACCACGAGGGGCAGGACGACGAGGCTGTGTGGGTTCACCACTCAGCTAACGGTCCACACAGGCTGAGTGCAGGACCCACAATCCAAAGGAAATGCTATGCAGTAACTAAGGCCACCAGCTTTTGCCACTGACCCCAGAAGGAAAGTCCCTTTTCTTCCCCCTTTACACAGGTGCCCATGTTTCCAAAATGAGGAAGTATCTCTGACGCCTCCCAGGAGGACGGGCAGCAGCAGGGTCCCTTAGAGCTGACAGTGACCACCAGGTGCAGCAAAGCAGGGAGGCCACAAAGGGCCCATGACAATGACACCGTCACCTGGTACCCACCCTCATTATGAAATGTAAGAGCCCCCACCCCTAACTACTTCTACTCTAAGGTGGCACTCTTCCCTCATCCCAGGCTGTCCACGTGATCCAGAAACCCACAGAGAGCCGATCTCGCTGCTCCCCAGAGCTCCCTCCCTGCCGCGCCCTCCCTCCAATTCATTCCGGCAGAAGGGTACATACTACTTGGACCTGTCCGTCCTCTCCGATCTGATGGATCTGGACCTGCTGGGCATTGGCCAGGGCGTAGTGCAGGGCCTGCGGCTGGGGCTGGGGCATCTCACTGGCGGGCGGTGGTGTGGTCATGATGCTCTCTGTGGGGAAACAGACGGCGCTCAGAGCAGCTGGCAGACGAGCCGCACCTGCACACCTCTGGCTGCCTTCTCTTCCCCGACCCCAGACTCCCACAGAAGAGGAAAGGAAGTTCTTCATCCCAAGACCTGAGTCAACGTGTCCCAATGGAGAGCACGGCATTTGGAGAGCTCATTAGTAATAAGCATTAGATAATGCAGATTTCTGACCTGTAGACAGAAGGAAGCTAAAAAATTGACTATTCACCAACACAAATGATTCTCATCTACTCATTTAAATGAATTTCCTCAGGATGTATCGACAAAATGAAAAATAGGACTAAACTGATATTAAATTATTTTAGAACAGCAATTAAGTAATATGTGTCCTTGGATAATTTAACTACAGAAAAAAGCTCTGCCCATGCATTTAAAGATACACTTCCAATAAAATTTCACTTTCTATGTTTAATCCAAAATGAGATACATTTGTTTTGATGTTGTGTATTAATTTTAATTGTAATGATATCTCAATCAGAAGAATTTTCTTAAACACTAAGGGCTCAGAAAAAACATTTTAATTTTTACATATTTTTGTTGTAGAGAATTAGGATGGATTTATCAATAAAAAACTTTTAAACAGAAAAACATTATTATATTAGAATGAAATTCTGTGAGAGAAGGGGAATAGTAATATAGATGCAAGAAGAAAAGATGTAAAATGTCTGATAACCGAAGGAAAACTTTTCATGCATTTTTTAAATAATTTAATGGTGGGCATCAAATTGATATGATATACAGATTCTACTGCAAACATTTTTAAAAGTAAACTATAGCAATGTGTCAGAAATTACATCCTTTTAAATTATTTCCAAGTATCATGAAAAATTATAGGTGCCAACATTTTAAAATATCACCTTAAAAATATGCAAGGAAAAACACTTTCTCAAACTTCTTTAACAGGGTACCAAAACATTGAAAATCCATTCTGCTAGTTAATAAGGCCTATATAACTAAATACATTGCCAGACAATTTCTGCTCCAACGTTAAGAAAAAAATCAACTGATATTGCTGGTTTTCAAAAATATAACCAAGAAGAATCACAGTCCCCAGGGTTCTAAAAAAACTGTAGGAGATATGACTTACGGGTCTGATGTAAGTGGTTTCCCAACCTGAGATTCAAATGATTGAATTTACCATTTAAATTTAGCTCCCTATATTTATATATGAAGACCAGTTAAAATCCATGTTTTATAATTTATACTGAAATCAAACTCCAGTGTGAAAATGTACACTAGTGACTTGTGATCAAGAACAGACCAAGATCTACAGCAAGTGACCAGAGAAGAGGTCGAGGGACAGTGCTGAGGTGGACCTGGACCACACCGCCTACTGGAAGAGCGTGAAACACAAGGGGTGCACACCCAACGGGCCTCCACCCTTCCCCCGCCTGACCCTTTTCTGCATCCAGGGGAAAAACAGCTGCACAAACAGATTTGCATGCAGTGGGGCTGTCAAGAGATGGTTCTCTGCAACGCTAACATATTGGGCACTAAATAGCCGCCCACCTAAGGTCTTCAACTCACCAATGAGACCTGTGTGAAAAAACAGTGAACTGCATTTTAAACAATAAAATGTAGCCACCTTAAACTCCAGCACCTATCAAGTTTATACAGTGTTGCCAGATAGGAGAGTGCAATACAAATGTTTTAATAAATTGATTTTTTTTTAAATCTGTTGAAACTGGTGGTTTTACCGGTTGTGTTCAAATTGGCAATACTAACCTTGGCTAAAAATCTCATTTATACCATTTATTTGGAAGTTTATTTCTTGTCTGCTGATAATTCAAAAGGAAACAAGACATCCCCAACTGGAATTGCTACCCATTCCAAATGAATGGAATCCTGGCTTTATTACATTTACTGGATTATTTCTGCCACCAGAATACCCTTAAATAACAGATGCTAGGCAAAGAGTATGCATAAAAGACAATGACAAAAATCCCAGAAGTCCCTTTAACTAACCATCTATTTTTTGCTTTACCTAATTTTAGCCATGTATGCAGTATATTAAAATAAAGAACAATTAAATCACCAGCTTTGACAAAGCTAGGTACTTGTTACAAAGTTTATTAAAAGAAGAATACGTTCTGTGTTTCTCTGAAAACTTGTTCGATTCCAGCACTGGCGAGGAGGCAGCCCTCGGACCGGGAAACCTCCGGCCTCTAGCAAACGATGCAGGAAGGCAGCACGTGGCAGCGTTTATGAATAGGAGCGTGAGACTAAATATCGTAACTCAGAAGAAACTCATTCTTCATTCTCTCTAGACAAATAAACACCTAAAGGCTGAGGGAATATAATTATGCTCATCTCCCTCTAGTGGTTTTTTTTTTTTTTAAAGCCCTACCTTGAATGCCACCCTCCTCCTTCCCCACCCATGGCTGGGTTTGCTGCCCTCCAAACACCTGGCACAGAGACCGAGGTCGAGGCAGCAGTGCTCTTATGTGTACAACAGTATCCATCTCCCGAGAGCTGACCACACAGGAAAACGAGGACGGCCCTGCGCCTGGGCACAAGTGCGCACGCACCTGAGTAGACAGCTCGTCACTCAGGCCGTGAAAGGTGCTGCTGATTCTGTTCTTCTTCCAAAGTCACCTGGGGTCAGCCAGCTGATGAGGTTTCTCAGACAGAGGCTATTCCAACTGATACATCCTGAGACACTGAGCTCACGGTCCCAGAGCTGAGCCTGCCAGGGGACACAGGCACTACAGACCTGCTCACACAGCAGCTATTCACCACCCACGAGAGGCCAGCAGCACCCAAGAGGCATGTGCACCCACAGCATCTTAGAGGAAAGGCTGACATGTTTATAAACAAAGAAACAAAGTAAATGAAAACAATGCAACTACCATGAAACTGAATTATCATCATCCAATTGAAAGAAACACTAATAACTGGAAAAGAAACAAACACTAAAGTAAGCATAAAAAAGAAATTATGAAATCACCAGCCATACAGCAGAGATCAGATGTGAGAGGGAGGTAAAGACCACCTGAGTCTCTAGTCACAAGGTCAGAAGCATTTAAAGGTTGGCAGCCCAACAACCCAACCACGACTTAAGGGACTCAACACCTCGCCACTCACGTGTGGTCTAGAATAGCTAGAGGCACCACTCGGCACTTGTTCAAAATGCAGAGTTTTGGGCTCTGCCCAGATGTACTAAATCACGATCTGAATATAACACGATTCCAAGGAGCCTGCCTGCACATCAGCGTGGAGAAGCACCTCCAGACAGGGGGACACCATGTCCACAGCAATCCCTCCCATGGGGAAACCTCTCAAATTAGACGATTCCTCCTTGTGCGTCTGGAACACACACTGAGTGCTGACCGTGTGTCCAACCCTGGGTTAGGCCATGTAGACCCCAGGGTAAAGAGGACAAAACCCCAGCCAGGTGGAAACTTGCCTTCCTGAACCTCCGTCCCTACGCTAATCTCTCAGGCCCACAAAGCCAGTCTAATTCTTCAAGGAGCCACGTTAGCATGCCCCACGATTGCAACCTCTTTTAGTTCTCAAGACAGAATTCCTAACTGTAAGACCAAGGCCTAGATTTCTCACTAAGAGAGTCTCAGCACAGGCCATTCACACAGCACTGCTGGGAGCCCGACTTGTGTGGCCCACATGGGCTGGCCGCCTCCCATCTTCAGGAATCGCTGGCAAGTTAAGGCAAAGTATCTGGTAACTACCAAAACAACGGGGAGGAAACCGCTTCCTGAGGTCTGGTTCAGGGAGAACAAAGCCCTCCGAGGACTCCAGGTAACCTGGTCTGTCAACGCAGTGTCTCTAGAACAGGAGTTCCGGCCGACCCCACCCACTGCTGCCCCTGAATCCTGACCCCAATCCCAATCAAGGCTCGAGTTCCAAGTCACTACCCAGGGAGCCACTGTGGGAGTTTAAAAAAACACACAAAACGTTTGTTAAAATATTTTGAGATGTCTTGGGAAAAAGCCATATTCAAGTCATACTGTCATTCCTCGTGAACATTTTCCTACAACGCCTGAAAGAAAAGGCATAGAGAATTTTTTCCCATTATCCTGCAGGTAAGTCTAACTCAGGCCCTAAACTCGAAACAGTAATAAAGAGTGCTCACCCCTAAGCCTTCATCTGTGGTTACCACACAAATAAGGACAACAATGTGGTAAATAACGACCGTAGGCAGAGGGAGGAAGTGAAGGAGCTGCTGGGCACAGCGCCTGCCGTGGTCCTGACGGAACCTGTCCTTCTGCCTCAGCACCCAGGTGGCATCAGGGTGCGGTGGCCCTGGTCTACATGCCCTCTTTACTGCCACAGGGTGCCCCGAGCGGGTCTGGCCGAGGCTCCCCACCTGCCATGTTAGCAGGGCTCCCTAGATAACTGACACCGCATGTGTGTGCACAAGGTTAAAGCTGCAATCACTGAATCCCGAGTGGCAGCTGTAGATTCTGCAGGCGGGAGGCCTCACTCGAGACTGCCCCCACCCCCACCCCACCAAGTCCCACGATGCAAACTGCCCGGGATGCTCTCCACAGCGTACCTGATGCACTGTACGAGGATGAGGACGGCGTTCTCCGAGAAAAGCTCTTGACGGCCAGGCTCTGACCTCGCTGTTTCCGCCGCCAGGCTGTCCGGCATTTGGAGTCAATGCTCTGTTTGATTCGGTACCAGTCTGATTCCGTGATGCCAAATTTATAGAAGAGGTGACCTGGAAGCACACATCCCAGACAAAAGCCCCATGAGATGAAGTCCTGCCTCTTGAACCCCGGCTTTTTGGGAGCAACTTGGACACAAAAATGTGATTGGAGCTGAAAGCCTCCCCTACAGGCATGCCGGCTATACGGTACAAATTCTTTTCATTTATTTAGTTTTCACATTATTCTGACTGGATCCACCCACACCAGATGGAAATAAGGCAACAAGCTAGGTGCTGAGGGCGCACACGAGCGCCCAGACGCTGCACACGCAAACTCTCCTCTGCATGCTAACGTCACAGAATGCACTCAACGTCCTGGACGTCGAGAATAAAATCAAGGTCTCAACGATTTTATCAGAACTGCGCTTCCACACTCCAGCTCATAGTCCTCTGTTCATTCATGTCTGCCTGGCTGTCTCCTTCCCTTCTTTCAAGTCTTGGCTCAAATTAAACCTCAATAATCCTACCCTTAACCAGTCCATTGAACCCCAAGCTCCCTCCTACCTCCATCCCCGTCCTGGCTCGCTACAATTTTAGAGAATGTATATATTTATTGCATTTACTCTTTGTTTCTGTCACAGACACAGGAATCTTTTGTTTTGTTCACCCGTGTGTGCCCAGAACCCGGAATATCCAGGCGCATGGTAGATGCTTCAGCATTTATTGACTAAATGGTGATTGTGATCCATCTTGAGACATTCTCCCATTGCTACTTGGGTCTGAGGCTGGCTTACGTAACTCTTGGTGCCTTTCCACGTGCCTCCTGGATCAGAACGGAAACTCCCTGAGGACAGAAGCGACTTGTATTCCCGAGAGCCCCACAACCAGGAGGACAGGCTAGCCACAGAGGTGGGTGCGTGTCACTCACAGTACTCCCGTGGCTTGTCTCCCGCTCAGCAGGACATCCTATTGGCACCCACATTTGTTAGCCATTTAAATTATAGAGTGCTCTCAACACATGACTGAATGGCATCCAGAGACACCCCACCTTATCAACAATGAGGAAACTGGGGGTCAGGGAGGCCACTGAGGAGTGGGCGGCAAATGGAGACCCCTCACTGCCAGCCCCACCTCTTTGTGCTAAATCAACAGAAAGTAATGGTCATGAACGTGGGAACCGCAAGAAACACTCCTCATCAGTGTGACCTCCTCTCTAGCTGGCTTATGACACTTCACTACTTAGTGGGGAAAAAAATGGATAAAATTCAAAAATTGAATAATAAAAAGATTAAGCTAAAAAAACTTCCTGTTTTGACTACTTACAGCATTGAGTTTGGACCATCTCCTGAGAATTCACTTGATGTCCAACTCCTAAATGCTGTTCCTATCAAGACCAAAACTACTACAAATAATTAAAACAAAGGAAGTATTTGTTTTTTTAAGTACTATATTAAGTATCAAAAGTTCCTTTTGTCTTGGAAAGACATTTCTAGATTTTTTTCTATGAGCACATGCTTAAGACATCTTTGACTCTAAATATTGACAACCAAAATTTCTGAGATCTAGACAGAAAAAGAAATCGGGTTAAGGAGAGGTAGGCTTTATAGGATCGGAAAGAACAAAAACCGAAGGTAGCGTCAGCAGCACTTTGTAATTCTCATGCACAAAAGGAAATACATAAATGAAGTGGCAACTCTTTGCTTCTTGGTTTTCAGGTCATCTCTAAAATAAACACAGAATCATGAATCGATATTTACTAAACGTTCACTACATGCTGGGTATGTCTTTAGGTGCAGGGGGTCGCCTCACAAAGTTCTGGACTAGTGACCAATTTTAGTGACAAGAGAAACCAACTACCAGCTGTAGTTACAGGAGAATCCGACTGTTAACTGTAGTTGTACAGTTACAGGAGAACTCAAGTACTGACTGTAATTACAATACAACTCACTGACTACCGTGTTTCCCTGAAAATAAGACCAGGTCTTATATTAAGGTTTGCTCCAAAAGACGCAATTAGGGCTTATGTTCAGGGGATGTCATCCTGAAAAATCATGCTAGGGCTTATTTTCCAGTTAGGTCTTATTTTCGGGAAAACACGGTATAATTACAGGAGAACCAAACATTAGAACTACAGTTATATAGTTATAAGAGAACCTAACTCCTGACTGTGGTTAAAGAAAACTACTAACTACAGTTATATATTAATAGTTCTATATTAATAGAACCCAATCACAGACTAAAGTCACAGGAGAACGGGACTATCAGAACTACAATTATATAGTTACAGGAGAACCCAACTACTGGCTACAGTTGCAGAGAAGCCCAAATACAACTGTGGTCTCCAAAACAGGAAAAGAAACAGCCATCATACACCGTATCAAGATATCTTATTAGGTACATGCTTCAATAAAGAGAAACATTCTACAAACCATCTTCTTCTCCTCGTATCTTCACCCACAAGGAAAAAATCTTCCAAATGCCTCTAGGGATTAATGAAATTATATATAAAATTTTAAAAACTTAAAGACTATATATAAGACACACACGGGTATATAAATATAAGAAATGAGCAAAAACATTAACATGTAAATTCAACTTTGTAAAAACCAACTTGCCAGTTCAAAACCTGGCTTACATTCTTTGAAGAAAAAAATTTACATTCATGTAGTTATACATTATCCATTTTTGAATTCTCTTAAGACATATTACATAATTCCTTCCAACAGAGACTCAAGACTCCAAATGGATGGCAAATGCCACCCTGAGGACTGCCAAGAAAAACTAACTAATGAATCACAAATGTTCCCCTGCTGAGCGCGTCCTAGGGGGAAGGAAGGGGGTCGACCCGATGGGGCAGGAGTGGAGTCAGCTCTGCCCTCAGAAACCCCATGTCGGGCATCCACAGGGCAGCTCCAAGGAGAAGCGCTGATGGCAGAGGGTGGGGGCCTCCTGATCGCACGGCTGCCTGGCACTGCTGCTCTGACTTTTCCAAAAGCATTCTTCCTTGGCATTTAACTGGTATTTCACATTTGTTGAAGCAGTTTATCTCTTAAGTTATTATATGCTCATAAGAAAACCTCATGAAATAAGAATGTCATTACCCTCACTTCAGTTCCAAGTTGAATTATCAGTTAGGAGTGAGACATGGCTTTAAAATTCAGGCCTCCCAGAGCCCACCCAAGTGGAGAAATGGTCGCAGCGTAAACCCCAGGAGCACCTCACTCTGCCCCTCAACAGCACCCAGGAGCCCCACTGGGGGACACTCAGGAGACCAGGAAGAAGATGACGTCAGATCTCACACTGTAGCCTCTGCTCGCATGACTCCCCTCAGCTAGGCTGTCACCCTGGCTGCCCTGCGTAGGAGACAGTGCAACTTCAAGGCCATTTCCGGTACATGGCCCAGTGCACAGGGTCTCTGGGAAGCTGTGGGGCCATCTTATCTGGAGGGTGAGCCACTTAGCCCTCTGAAGCGTCTTTGTGGGAGAGCTGTGCAGCAGGCAAAGCCCCTGGGCCACCCCAAAAGAACGGCCCCTGCGAGCTTGTCCCTGTCTTTCCTGGCAAGTAGTCTGGCCACCACCTAAAGATCTGAAAAGAGTCCGTCACTGTTAACCACGTTCCCACTTTCCAGAACACCCATGGTTTACACTGGTGGTTCAAATCACAAAACCAGATTCCCAGCTCTCAAATAATGAGCCCCACAGAGGGGCTGAGACACACTGTGGGAAAAAGGAACATAGGAAATCAAGTGAACAGAGAGCATAATCTCGCATCCTTGGTGGGTGGCATGGGGCTTATCAGTCACAAAGGAATGAAAAACACTGTCACTGCTAATGTAATCTCAAATTCAAGGAGAAAGCGAAGCAGAAAGCTTAGTGCCAGCAACTTATTTCTTAAAATTACAGTCCTGACTTGATAGTGACTGGCCTAGAAAAACAACAGAAATCTTCAGCCCTCCGAATCAGGGGAACTAGCCCATGTGCTCTCTCATGCTGGGGGGGGCCCGCACCCCACACACCATGTTTGTCCAGCGGGTCCCAGCCTGAGGACCAGGTTAGCCCCTTCTCCCCAAGCAGCGGTGATCCCGACTGAAGATAAGCACAGTGGAGTGACACCACCCCTCGAGCCATCAGGGAGTCCACGGCGACCTGTGAGTAAGGTCCCCACTGTTCTGCATCTCACAGGCCCCTTCTCACCACCAACCCACACAGACCAAAGCTTCCTCCCAACTTTCCAAACAGGTGCCTTGGGATCCCCAAAGACACGTGGTGGGCCCCCCCAAAGAAGCCGTGTGAGACACAGTATCTGATTACTCAAGAACCCTGGCCCTGTGTACAATGCTGAAAAGTCTGCCGAGATTCATGTCCTTCCCAGGACCTCAGAAGGTGACCTCCCTTGGAAATAGGGTCTTTGCAGATGGGATTAATTACGTTAAATGAGGTCATACTTGAGCAAACTGAGCTCTAAATCCAATATGACGGGTGTCCTCATAAGGAGAGGAGGAGAGACACAGAGAGAGAGACCCAGGGAGAAGGAGGCCGTGTGACGACACAGACACAAGGAGAAGACAGCCGTGTGATGACGGAGACACAAGGAGAAAAGGCCGCTGAGGACTCCTGAAGGGGCCCGTGTCACTCCTGCAACAGTAGACTGGGGCAGGTGTGACAAAGCAGCCAATGCCTACATTCGCCACTGCTCAAGTTCAGTGCTCAGGAGTTTGATCCTGTTCTAGTTTTTGCTTTTTTTTTTTTTTTGAGTAACCATCAGCAATGTAAATGAAACTGGGCCAAAAGGAAAAATGGTCAACAAATACTTTCAACCTTTCAAAATTCCACCTGAACTTTAACACTGAGAAGGCAGCGACTCACGACGTTTCCCAGATGAGGGAGCGCTCAGCAGGCAGCCAAGGTCTCCTCGTGCAGGGAAACAGGACTTGACCGGTTCTGTCATCGCAGTGCCTTCCACCACGCCATGCAGACTCCTGAGCACAGCACGCCCACCTGTCACCAGCCACGTGCTTCTGCTCTGAATCCCACCGGCCCAGCTTCCCCTCCCCCACTGCAGGACAGCCTCCATGCCTGTGCCTCACAACGTGTGTCACAGCCTGTACCACATTCCCAGGTACCTCTGCTGGTAACGCTATGAGAACAGTAACCCACCACCAGACGCCATCCCCCCACAGCCCTGGGCCCGATCCCGGCCGCTCTCGGAGCCTGTCCACAAGCCCTGCTCTCTGCCAGGCTTCCGCTTCCAACCACTGCGGCGTGGTCAAACTCCCCGTGACCAGCTCTCGGGGCTGCAACCACTTACATATATTTGACTACATACTGTGCGTTGGGAATCGCTTCTTGTTCATCTACAGGGGGTGCCCAAAAAATGGATACAAGGGGACACTTTCGGCAACATTGCCCGAGCAGTAGTTCTCCATAATCAGAAATGTCTGGACGCTGATGGTAACCACTGTGAGCATCTCTTGTAATTGAGGAAGTCAAATGTGACTTGTATTCGTCTTTTGTTATCAGTACATATCGAATATTACAATTTTAATACAGTTTTCCTTTCTTAAAATGTGTATACATTTTTTTGGCACCCTCTGTATACATCTCAACAGCGCTTCACACCGTGAGTCACACTGTCACACACCATTACACGGTATCCTGTCACCAAGCAAACCCATGTGTCCTTAAGCTTGCACGCACATTCTGCACGGTGCCCACAGATCCTAGTGGTGCCCACTGCAGTAGGCATCATGCTTTAAAACATGGGTTGGCAGACGGTGGGCAGACCCCTGCCTGCTTTGGAAAGCCATGTTTTACTGGTACACAGCCACGCCTATTCGTTCATGTTTGGTCTATGGCTGCTTTCAGAGCTGAGTAGTTACAACACAGACCCTATGCCCGCAAAGCCGAGCACACCGATTGCGTGTCCCCTAGGAAAAGTCTGCTGACGCCTCTGACACTCTTCATCCGGGAACTGCTTTAGCCCCACCCGAGGGACTGATGTCAGCTGGTTTCTCATACAGGTTCTCAGGAAGCTACTCAAAACAATTCTCAGGGTCTGGCAGGCCCACACACTCCAGTGTCTTTCCCATGGACAGGGCCCCCGGCAGTACTCACTAAAGGAAACGCTCGATCCAGAAATCCCTCTCTTTGCTCTGTGACTGGTTCTGACGCCGACATCTTCTTTAACCCACCAGCCGAAGGCCTGACACGTCCCTGAAACGCTACCTGGCAGGGCCCACCCTCCAGCCAGGTCCTTCCTGCAACCGCAGGCTAAGGGACGCGAGCCAAGCACAGGAAGCCCACACTTACACCGGATGCCGTAGATGGTGAGGGGGTCAAGTTGCTTCTTGCCATGCTTCCCCTGGCCTGACAGGTTGGAGACAGCCTGCACCTCCCGGTGGAAGAGGTAGTCCAGCAGCGTCAGTGCCATCTTCTCGGCGGTGCGGCAGTTGGTGCTGATGTGCAGCATGTCGGAGGGGATGATGGCACAGCGCACGCGCATCTCGGGGTTGTTCTCGTCCCCCAGCCAGGTGCCGTTGGGGTAGTCCTCTGCAAGAGAGAAGGGCAGGCTCAGACAAGCTCACACTCTCCAAAGGGCCCAGTGCTCAGCTCAAACACACAAGAAAGATCGAGGGGAGGGGGGGCTGGCTGGCAAATCGCTCCCCCAACTTCCAAGGTGCCGGCCAGGGGGGCTCGGGCAATTCCTGCGGTCACAAAAGAGTGGGACTTTATGTCTGATGAAGACCAGAAACGAGGCCATCATTCCCCAAAGGGCGGCCTGGGTGTCTGTTGACCCATCTCAGGAAGATGAACGGCACATGGTGTAACATGTAAATGCTCTTCTGCCTTCAAGGCTGGCTCCCGCAAGGCTACGCCCGCCTGGCTAACTCGGTTCAAAGCAAACGGAAAGCAGTGCTGTGCGCCAGCAGCATGTGTGCCACCCACCCGATGGCCTGCCCAGAGCTCTCACAAGTCTGACAACAAGAGGCTACAGAGGCCCTGGCTGAGGACGCTGCCCGACCCTACCACAGGCCTGTGTGTCTAGAAAAGGTGACATGAACAAGCTCTAGCCTCAAACCCCAAATTATCTTTACAACTCCAGGAGGGTAAAGAGTTTTTGAAAAGACTTGTGTATGGTTTCCGCTTCGCCCTGCATCCAGAAGGGTGGCAAACGGGAGTGGTCTCAGAGTGCTAACATCATGGATCAGAGAGGGAGGCCACTCGCAGAACACACTCCCTCGGGTTCCACCGGCTATGAATCCAGGCCGTCAGCACAGGACAGCCATGCAGAGTGTTCCGTCTCTGGGACGAGACTCAATGCACAACCCTGGATTCCGTGACTCAAGCCTCCACTTGGAACTGCTCTGTGAAGAGGCTACTTGGAAGGTGGGCATATACGAGGTGAAACAAATGATTTACATGATGGAAGCTGTTCTTCTGACCTGCTGAGGGGTCAGCAGGCCGGCCAGCTCAGCAAGGACAAAGGGCTCAGGGGGATGCTAAGCTCCTCACACTGAGTCCTTCCACTGCCCTGCTGTGGCACCCTCGCTCCCTCGACCTTCCAGCAGTGAACCTGGACGTGTACAGATCAGAAGCACCTTCCGACCTCCTGCTTGAGCACCGTGATCCCTCTCCTCTCCCTGTGGCCAAATTCCCTTCCCTGCCACTCATTCTTCCCTGGAGAATCCACCATTTGCAATTTTCAGATCTCAAAAGTTCCTAATGACAGAATGAATATCCCTAGGCCTTGTGTCTCGACATGCCCTAGACTTTGGCTTTCTCGAGGGTCGTCTGAAATGGAAACACCCAGAGCTCAACATTCATGTGTGGGACGGACCCCCAATTTCTCAAGCTTCAGCAAGGCCACAGCGATGGTCATAAGCAGGTACGAGGCTGATGTAGAGAGAAAAGAGGGAGGGCACTGAGGCAGCTAGCTCTCCCTCCTCCCCAGGAGGAGCACTTCACTTATGATCACAAATCGAGAAAACAATCTATTCTGCTTGGAAACTTGGCAGCTTTCCAAACAATCTCTTCTGACCCTAATGTGGAAGCAAGTGAAGGTGTGAGAGAGGGAGAGAGAGAGAGAGCGCGCGTACCCCCATCCCAAGCAAATGTGGGGGGGGGGTAGGGATGTTAACAGGGAGAGTTAAAAACCCCCCTCTGGGGCAGCCGGATGGCTCAGTTGGTTAGAGTGCGAGCTCTTAACAACAAGGTCGCCAGTTCGATTCCCACATGGGCCAGTAAACTGCACCCTCCACAACTAGACTGAAAACAATGGCTTGAGCTTGGAGCTGGGCCACCGGTGGGTGGCCGGTCGGCTCAGTGGTTAGAGCGCAGTGCTCATAACACCAAGGTCGCCTAACACCAAGGTCGGCAGTTCGATTCCCACATGAGCCAGTGAGCTGCACCCTCCACAACTAGATTGAAAACGACTTGACTTGGAGCTGAGCTATACTGCCCCCACAACTAGATTGAAAAACAACAACTTGACATCCTTGATATTCTGGAAAAACACAGTTCCCCAATAAAAAAAAAACAGAAAAAACAACAACCTCCCTCTGGGAGCTGGGATCTAAGAGGGGCTCCAGCTTTCTGCTGAGTGTCTACTAGGCCTGTAGGCTGTCATGTCATGTCATAGGCATACTCATTACTGCTTTAAGATTTCTCATGAGCTTTATTTTGAAATGTCCCGATATTTACATTCCGGCCTCATGCACAGAAGAGGTCCCGACAAAGGGTGGTCAGCCCTGCCTTGCTTCGCCAAAGACCTGGAGCAGAGCAGAAAACCAAGTGGTTAGCCGTCTATGACTCCTACATCCTGCCCGCTTCACAGGCAGCCTCCCCCAGCCCAGCTCCTGAGTCACGAGATTTGCATGACCATCAGGCGAGGCTCGGTAACCCTGGCAAGATGACCACGTCCTCACTGGGGTGGACCGGCGGTTGGAAGGACTGCTTAGGGTGTTTGAGGCTGGGCTCCTGGCTTTAGCTAAGGACAGAAAACAACTCACAAATCTAATTTTTGGAACTCAGACTAAGAGATGAGTAAGCAGTACCATTTCTCAGAAACATCAATGGTTTGGAAGTAAAGAGGGGGTGCCATGAGCATATGCTGAGATATGTGCATTTTTCTGAACATCCTCACCAGCCAGGCTTCCCCACACGTGGTTCAGAATCACCTCCTCACTGCTCCTGGTCAAGTATGAGTGCACAAACTGAAATTCTCGATGCATCCAAGGGACATCTGAGAACCTGAGTTACTCAGGGGAGCTGCCCATACTGAGCTCATGAACAGAGGGGAGGGTGGATACAATGAACAGAGAAGTGGCAGCTACAAGATGGGAAGTGCCACACAGCGGAGGGGCAGAGCTGATCACTTCAGACGGAGGCCAGGGCCGGCCTCAGCAATGAGAAGTCTGCAAGCAGATATGGTAATGAACCACCTGTGTGGAGAACCACAGAAAAGGTTCCAAAAGAAGGAGCGGCTCACACTGGCCTGGGCCGGGAAGCGCCAGGTGCTCTGGGAATGAAATGGAGCCAGTGAGGTCAGAGCAGGGAGCACGGGGCAGACCCGTGAGAACAGAACAGGGAGTGAGAACACAGAGACGGGAGACAGGGCGACAGAGGGCGCACGTGGCCACCTCTGGGGCGACTCAGCAGTCCAGGAAGGACCCATGGCATGTAGGCATTACATCTCACGACAGGATCTGCAGTGTGTGAACCTCCCGCGGTCAAGCAGGGATGCTAACTGACCGCGAATACAGTGTCAGGCTGAAGGTGGTACCTAATGACACCACGTTTCTGGACTTAAATGCTTGAGCCCAGGAAGCGGGGCAGCATCGTGAGTCACCAGGGGTGGGAGGCGATGCCACCTTGCCTCCGTAACCACCATCAATACTGCACACGGGCCAGTGCAAGGACGGTGGGCTGGGGCTCTCAACCTAAGTAGCAGCACTGCCCAAGGTCACGGTGGCCTTTCTCAGGCATAACAAGTTATGTGAACCCTGCTCGGCAAGCTCCTCGTGTTTACATATTTTTAAAGCAATGTAAACACTGGACAAGAGCTCAGTGTTGTTTTCCAAACAGCAAGTCAACATCTCGTCAAAGTGATACTGAGCCTGTGTAGGTGGAATGTTGGCAGGGTGGCCCTTCAGTCCAAAGGGGTGATAACTCGAGCTCTCTCTATAAACTCGCCATGAACCTCAATTCTTACTCGAGCCCCAAGAAACAGCTTCCTGCCAAGCTGCCCTCCGCACCCCGTCCTCTCCTTCCACCAAAGTCACACTATCTGCACCGTGAGGTCTCCCGCTGGCACCTCGGCGTCCAGGCCCTGCCCAACCTCTCGAATCACAGGCTGTGGGGTAGGGCCCAGAAGCAAGGGGGCTTCTGACGCTCACACCCCTGTACTAGGAGCACCTCACCATGTCCAAACCCTGTACTTGGCCCCGGTGCTCAGTGACGTGTGGGAGAAAGAGCCATCCTCCTTCCACATGTCACACATTAGACAGCCTCACAGTTCCAGCAACAATCGAGACAACACACCAGCAGGCTGGCGCTGTGACAGTCCATCTACAGGAATGCAGGAAACACACATACAAGGCAGGTATTTTCCCCCAGGGGCTGTGTCCTCACTGGGCCGACCATCAGGAAGCAAGCTTCAGTGCCCACGGCAGCCCTGCTCCCTGCTGACGCCTGCCTACAGATGAAAGCCCAGCCTCAGTGCTAAGCAGATGGACTTTCGGAAATGTAACCAGAATATTCTGGAGGATGAAGGATGTCATTTTAAACTCCTACAGTAGTTATGATTTCAGTAATTGTTTCAGGGAATACTGTCCATCCATCCCCCCACCCCCCCAAAAAAAACAGCAAATCAGTCTAAAAATTAACTTTCCTTATTTTCCCTCCCTTATCACTCCAGAAAATAATGGCTTACAGTTCTCTGGTAACACAGGAAATTATCCAGAAACTTTATTTCAAGCAAATATCTCAAGATTTTAAAAGGCATTTTAAATAACCCATTTATAATTTAGTCATTCCTGACTTGACTTATATGCCCTGGGAACTGCAGTTGTGTGGTCATCTCTCAAGCAAGAAGTCCAGGCTAGGTGGTTAAGAAACAGAGGTTGCAGCAATTCTGACCAACCCAGAGGTGAGAAAAATCATTGCTATGGGAACAGGGGACCCATCCCAGAGGGAAGAGAGGACCAGGGCTCCACCATCACCATCCGTGGGGCTCTGGGGAGCACCTCTGAGCCCCTTGGCAAGAAGAGGCTCACCTGGGACGCTGGGTGCACTTTTCGCACCCAGGTCATGCTGGGCGCACCGGCTGACTCAGCTCTGCTCCCCTGCAGCCCTAACTCACCTCCAACTTGGAGCCGGAGCCCCTTCTGGATCCCTGCTTCTCACCAGTGACAATAAATCATGTCTTTCAAATGGAAAACAAGACAGAGTACTTGCCCACATAAATATTTGAGAAATTTGAGATATTCGCCTTTTGACAATTCAGAAAGGACGTATTTATTTTACTAAAATCACTTGGTCCAGTTTTGGCATCTGAAACAATGGACAGATTCTAGTAGCTTTATTTGAAAACTACCAGATTATAAGAAAAATAAACTTGCTTTCTATTACAATCATTTAAATATTCAATGAAATTAACTGGCACTTCTAAAAAAACCTATTGTAATGAAAACCCTTCAGCAGTAACTTGAAGGTTCTTACCATTAAAACAGCTGAGAATACACATATTTGTTTTGAGGTTCTATTTTGGTGCCAGGAAAATGAAATGAAAAGGAGGACCTCGTTCTCGTGGTCATCAAGTCTAAACCAAGAAACACAAGCAGCTGCTGTTACGCTTCCTTCCCCTCTTGTTGACATACATGCACACATACATACGCACATACGTTCTCCTGAGATCATGCCGCACACTCCTGCCAACAATACCAGTCAGCCTTGGTTCCCAGTCACTCTGCCATCCCAGGGCCTAGACCGAAACAAATCTCTCTTCCCAGGACGAGCGCTAACCGTGAGAGACATAGATAAGGCAGTATTTACTCAGCACCTACTATGCGCTGGGACTTCACATGCATTATATTGCAACTCTGGGGCTCTCTGCTAAGCAAACATGGACACTGAACTGACTCGATATATAAACAGCAAAACCCATGTCTGTGGACAGCAGCTCTGCACACATCTTGCGCATGAATGAGCTCATAAAGGGCAAGGCTGGACAGTCTAGAAGGTTACCAGTCACTCCAAATGCCATCTCGCACCAGTCAAGCCTAACTTGCCACCTCGGCTCTTTCCAAAAACAAAGTGGTTTTGCCCGTGGTGTCCCTCTCCGCCCCCACAAGTCCTCTCAGGGTCAGCAACTCTGCTGGGAAAGGGCACGGGAGCAGGGGCCCACTTCCTGCAAACGTGCTGCTTGGACACACCTATGGGTTCCAGTTCTGCCACCTCTGCTCCCAGAACGCCCCCACACCCTCGCTGAGGGCTGCCTGTAGCAGCTGGTCCGGTAGCTATCACAGAGACGACATAGTCAGTTATTTGCAGCCATGAGAAGTGACTCTACCCAAAGGATAACAAACAAACCGAAAGAGGGCAATACTTTATGATTCACTAAATGCTGCACAGTTGTTTCAAGACTCGGAACATGGGGTCAGTTCTACAACACAATGAACTTCAGTTCAATTTAGTTCCTCAAGGTCAGCCTCCATCGTCTCCAGGGAAGTC
This sequence comes from Rhinolophus sinicus, assembly GCF_057876585.1. Lineage (NCBI taxonomy): Eukaryota > Metazoa > Chordata > Mammalia > Chiroptera > Rhinolophidae > Rhinolophus > Rhinolophus sinicus. The sequence continues at coordinate 50,116,772 of NC_142508.1, forward strand.
TTCATGGAACAGATTCAGGGCCTGAGGTGGTATCAGGTTGTATTTCCCATCTATGCCCCAAATTAACTTTCCTCTGGCTTTTGTAAAGGCCTACTCAAACTGTTTATGCATTTTAAAAGCAACAAACTGCATAAAATGGAAGAAATGGTTTCAAACATGAAAGGTAATACAGGATAAATCCACACAGACTACCTTGCCAGTGTCCTGAACCCTTTCAGGCTGCATTACTATATACGTACATCATGGCTCAGAGTGTTTTCAAAGCCAGGATGTGGATTCATCATAATTACAAATAATGAATTCCTTCCACTGGAGGTGGAGAGTAAGAATCCTACGTATTACATGAAACATTTTATTGTTGCACTACTTACAATTCTCTGCCCCATAAAAGAACCATGTATTGCGGTATTCCAGGATCCTTGGGGTTATTTTTATGTATGTAAAAATAAAGCTACACTTGTCACAGCATGTCAGCTACAGCTACCTGCTAGCTAAACTTCTATGATGTCATATATAGCTGCTTCAAAAAGATCTTCACCCCAACCATGTATCAGTGGGTATTTAATGACTATTTGGGATGGGAAAGGGGGCAGAACGATTAAAAGAAAAGGAAAACACATGGCATGTTCTGAACAATGGCATGCCTACCCATCAAGACGACACCTGTGAACCCCAGGTGGCTCCCTAACAGGTCCTGTCCTTCCTATGCAACCAGGATTTGATAACTACATGAAAGAGAACTTGAGAAATCTGTAAGATTGACATTCCACAAACTACAAATTACAGAGATTTCAACTTAGAAACGGTACGTTCTGCTGTTTTCTTTTAAAAGAGGTTTCTGGTATGGGCTATTTTTGCTTTGTTTTGCTTTGTTTTTTGTTTTGTTTTTTTGAGTGAGATGTTTTAGATCAACAATCGTATTACAAAGATTTTACCAGTAACACTGAAACATTTCTTAAAGTGAAAACACGATTCCACCATCCTGGAAGTCGTCTGCACACTAGCCATGGCCCGAGTTCCCTGTCACGGTACCACGGACGCCCTGCTGGCTAACGACCCTCCGAGCGGAGGAAAGGGAGCTCGAGCTAAAGTACAGCCTCAGCGTGTCCTCACCCCACGATTCACGTCCTGCCCTGGCCTCCCTCCGTCCACCCTCTGTGCTTCTGCAGGCGGTGATAGGCTGCAGTTTAAGTTATGTGCACAATTCTTCTGCTTTTACATTTCACTGCTATCAGTTAACTCATCAGAATCACAATTATGATCATTCCCGTCTCTGAAATATTCTTGTAAAAGTCCTCAGACTCTCCGCCACGTCCATGAGGAGAAGGCGCAGAGAGAGCCAGGGCCTGACTCACTGCAAGACTTCCCCAGGAGAGCAGTCAATGTCACTAAGCGAGAGTGGGAGGAGGAGTGAAGGGACAAGACATCTCATATCGCAAAAGGACACGTGCAGTCTGAAAAGACACAGATCAGTACGATATTCATTTGTTCTGAACTCTCCAACATTCAGATCTTTCATGTTTCCCAAAGGAGTCAGGGGTTAGAAGACTGAGAAGCCTGCTCTAGGAGAGTCCTGTCTATACAGGCAGAATGCAGTACACCACATAGCTACACACACCACGGTGCCCACACTAAAGCCAGCATGCCCAGTGCCTATGGTGGGCAGAATTCTAAGTTGGCCCCATGGGCCCTGCCCACAATTATGTCACGAGGCAAAAGGATCCCACAGGTATCACTAAAGCCACTCACCAGTTGCCTTAGGGTGGGGGAGAGTCTCTGGGTGGACCAATCGTGTGAGCCTTATCACAGCAGAATCTTCTCTGCTGGTGGCAGAGGGGGACGATGGAGACGTCAGAGGGTCATGGGGACAAGAGAGCTCTCTGCTGTAAGACAGAGGGGCCATAGGGCAAGAACCTGAGCACAGTCCCTGGCCAACAGCCATCAAGAAAACAGGGGCACTGGTCCTAGAACCCCAAGAACCCAAACCTGCCAACACCCTAAATGAGCTTGGAGGCAGAGCTTCCCCAGCGCCTCCAGACACAAGCCCAGCAGGCTCGACACCTTGACAGAGGCCTCGTGAGCCCGAGCAGAGACATCTGCTCTCCAGACCTATGAGATAATAAACAGTGCTGTAAGATCCACTACGTTGGTGGTGACGTGTCATGCAGCACAGAAAACACAAATGCATCAGTACATGTAAGAGGGAACTGGAAAGGGATGCGAGGGAGGCCTCTAACCCTTTGCCCTGACGCACTTGGGGCTCTGAAGCGGCAGGAACACACGACACTGTTCAGCGTGACTTTGGAGGCCGCGTGGCTGGTCAGAGTCACAGAAACTACTTCCAGATATGTGTTGGGTCAAACATTAACACAGGGAGTACAAGGTATTTATGAGTCATTTCCAAAATGGGATTAAATCCATGTTCAGGCCAATCACTGGACTGCTCTTTCCCAGCTCTAAATTCATCGACAAGTTTTTGAAACCCAAGTGCTCCATCCATGCTTGAGCTGCGCCCGAAACCCAGTGTTCACACACCTCTCCTCTGACCCTCACTCCGCGGTGCTCCCAGCTCACACTTCAAATGTTTCAATGAAACATCACCTTCCCCACGTCCCTTTTCTATACCAGACAATCTCTGGAGCAAACGTCATTAACTCTGGAGTGAAAGGACGAGCCCGGGAAGAAGGACTGCAGCTTTTTCAGTGATGGACGAGGTGCCGGAGGTGAGGACCAGGGGAGCCCGCAGGCTGGGGAGAGACCAGGCCAGGAATGAGCAGAAGGAGGCTTTTCAAAACACACCCTGCTGGGCCAGTCCTCCCAGAACTGGAACACACACTACTTAGAATTTGGCACCAATTTCTGAGCCCTTATACATGAAGGTGTTTACAGTCTGACTGTGAACCTCATTCCCACGTGACACCTCCAGTGAGTGTCCATAACATTTTACCCTTCCAACCAACCTATAAAAACTGACGGCCCGCCTTTCTGGTTTTAGACACAGTTAACTTTGTACCTGCAGCCCAAATACCCATGCCTATTGGGGAGTGATGTGACATCTTTAAGCTATAAACAGACTGATAATCTGTGGTTTTTCAACCGGCAATTCAAGATGGTTGAGTTACATATAGGATCGTGATACAGGAAAAGGGAAAAAAACAAACGGTTTTTGGTACTGATGCCAATTCTTTCCCCAACAATATGAGCACATTCCACAGAAACTGCATGACCACACCATTGACTGACAGCCAAGGCCACCTACTCAGGCCGGGATGCCACCAGCTGGGAGGGCAACTCCTCGACTGCAGGGCAGGGCCAGACCAGACGGGCCTCTTTCCCTGTGAATTCCTGCCTGCTGAGCAGGGATGTCATCGTGAGCTCAACCACGACTAAAGCAGGTGTGAAAGGGCGCCTCGGCATAAATGACCCCCTCCACTGGGCACAGACAGGGTGGCCCTAATCAGTGTCACGTGTCCATTCTGAAACTCAGCATGAGACATCGAAATGGTGTCACCTTCCCAGGCACTGTTCTGGATCGCCCTGCCGGTCTCCCTTCTCGGATCTCGGATAAGCTTAGCATTCACTATAGGGCCATGCTCAAAGATCCACTCACATTCTTATACTAGTTTCTAGTTTCTCTTTATTAACTTCATTTTATTTTGGTCGCTAACCTCTTTGTAATCCTATTCTTAGTGGCATCCAATTGACGATCGCCGATAAAATGTGTCTTAATGTTACCACACAAAAAATGTATGCAAAAAATTTTTATATATAAAATAAACTATGGAAATAAATTCCCAAGAAATGTTCTTCTGCTAACTGTCCCTCTTTGTGTAGGTACAGCTGATGTTTTGTAAACACAGCAATTTGTATCCATCTTATTTCGGAGCCTCTGGCACCATGAACATCCTGGAGAACATGTCCAACTTCCTGTTACTGTGACACAAAATGAACTGCTTCTCCCAGACTGCATTTCGCCACCCCCACGGAGCACATCACAGATAGTTACCATAGAAGTCAGTAAGCATACTGACTGGGCTTTGGAACATTCAGGAAGACAACCTCTGATATTAATTCAATTATACCTGAAGTACAACCCTTCCCCGCTAAAATTAAGTACCCAACATTTTATATGTAGGATTAGTCAAGTTTTGTAAGAATTATCAAATGCATAATAAACAGCAGGAACTTAAACTCTTCATTAAGACTCTAAATCGCTTCATTAATGAACAGATCCCATTTTTGGTCCCTTTTTGCTAATTTGTTTCTCTAACTCAATTAGCCAGCTTAATCTTTGAAGGATTATACCCACCACACTTTCAGTACTTAACCCAGAAGTACACAAAGACCAAAACCTCCAAGGGAAGACAGGAACAAGAACTAAGGAGTAAGTTTATTGTTCACTGTTCTCAACAGTTAGCAATTCTTTCTTATGTAGTTTATGCCACAGACAGAACTGCCTAAGCAAAATACTGGGATAAGAAGAGACAGTACCTTCGCAGAATAATACAGTAACTCCAAATTTGATATAAAACTGCATGTCCATTCATGCAAACCATTTGGAATTCTTCAGAAGTAACCATTTTGAAACCTGTGGTTTCCCAAAACTTCAGGCACTGAAACAATTTTATAAGAAGATAAGAACAATCTGTCTTGTTGCAGCTCTAGGCTCTTATCAGGAATTAAAATGACTCAATCTAAAGATGAGCTTATGGCCCTTTAGCACTTTGCATATTAATAATCCTTCTCTAATATAAACTAGCTGACTTGACATTCTCTCCAGTTGAGCAAGCTGTTCTAGTCTTGGGGGAGGACGCAACAGGGAAACAGCTAATCCAATTTTCAGTGTATTCATAAATCTCACAGAAATGTTTAACAGATGATGCCACTACAGGTCGATAGTGAATCTGATACAAGAGACATTAATGGATTAGCTCTTTTTCCAACATTACATACACAGCAGTCACTTAAAGATGACTCCCACCTTCCCCAAACCACCATGCCAATGAAGGCAGCTCAACTTGAGTTCTCATAACACTGAAACGGCTGGGGGAGACGTTCCCAAGGACAGTGTCAGTAAAACAGATCTTTTACAAAATGATTCTCCTAATGGTAAAATGGAATGGTCCTGAACGATAACCTCTTCTGCAAAATATAGAAAATTTAAAAGCAGAAAAATTTCTCTAATTTGCCCCAATCGTAACCTGTGTTATACATTAGTCACATTTAACGGAAGCAATTAGTTTTAAAGGTGATTATAAAACTTTGCTCAAAGCCTCTGCTAAAGAAAAATGTTTTACACAAAGTGTATCATCTCACATTTAAATAATTTACAATCAGATACAAAAGAACCCATATTTTTTCTTACAGATCTTAATAATACTAATAAAAGCTCAAATTTTGATTCCTTTTTGTTCATTTTAGTGTCAGTCTGCGATTTCTCCCACTGCAGTATATTTCATCTTGATCATATTGCATTAAGAAACAAACATTTAAAAGTTAAAATTCTTTGCTTTTATGATAATCACAGACTTTCCCAAAATTATGAAATGTTACGTATCTAAGCTGATGGAGTTAAAACCAAACAAATGGTCAGCCTAAAGTGGGTAGCCAGATCTGGTGGGTATTTACCCAAAATCAACATGAAAAAAGAGTAAGAACAATTAGTTTTCGCTGCAATTGTTGCAAATGTGATTTCATGCAATATCCATGAGGATGAAATCAGCAGCATCCCTCTTTCCCTCAAATTTAATGTATAAAGCAACTAGTCGCCCCGACCCAGCAATTTCACTCCCGGGTATCAATCGACCCAAGAAAAATGGCCACATACAGCCACACAGAAACCTATACACAAATGTTCACAACTGCACTACACATAACAGTCAAAAAGTGGAAACCAAGTGTCCATCAACAGATGAGCGGATAAATAAAATGCAGTCTATCCATACAGGTAGAATATTATTCAGCCATAAAAAGAAATGAAATACTGAAGACTGCTACAACATGGATGGCATCATATGATTCCATTTATACAAAATGTCCACAGTAGTTAAATCCATAGAGACAGAAAGTAGATTAGTGGTTGCCAGTCGCTGGGGGGAGGAAGAATTGGGAGTAACTACTATGGAGTTTCCTTTTGAGGTGATGACAATATTCTGGAATTAGATAGTGGTGATGGTTGCATAACTTCGTGAATATACTAAAAACCACTTAAGTGTATGCTTTTTAAAATGGTGAATTGTATGGTATGTAAATTAGAACTCAATTTTAAAAAAAGGTTGCCCCTAATTCTCTTCTCTTTCCACCTTATTCTGCCATCCCACTCCTAGCAATTTAAGTTAGAGGTGAACAGCATTTTGAGGAAACCACTGTTTTCAATGTTTTAGATATGGTGACAAGTCTTTCTAACAGGATGATCTTCACTCAGCAGAAAAATCTACCTTGCGTTTTTAGGAAAAATCAACAACTCAAATGTTGAAGCAGAAAATCCTCACAAGTTTTGACTAGTGAAGGAATTATAGGCTTTTGAACTCTGTAACAATACTAAATTTGTCTGAGTTCTCTCTCTTTTCTCTCCATGCTGTGATAAGTCCTGTTTGGGAAGCATTAAGTTAGCCGCCAAAGGTATGACAAAGGTGCCAGGTGGCAGGAATCCTTTGAAGGGTACACCAAGCCGGCCACACAGACCAAGGGCCAGGTGAGAGTACACCTCAGACCCTGGCAGGGGAGAGGAAGGGGGGAGAGAAACCCCAGTGTGGGTGAAACGGGTTCACTTAGACTCTAACAGCCACACCACACAGTTCCCTCCAAATCTCACTGGAAGAGGTAGCACAGCTCGTGGCGTGGACCGACTTGAAGGTGCTGTCACCTCCGCGAGTCCACACTAGGCCCTCCTCAGAGAGCCACGGCCAGACCTGTCGTCCCAGACAGTACTGCTCGTTACACTACTAGTTATACGAGTTACAACTGTCCCTTATAAGAAAGCCGCCAGAAGTTGGTTAAGTAAGTGAAACTGACTGACAACGTGTATGGAAATCTGTGTGAATGTGGAAAGATTTCTACTATGCAGTGGAAAAAAGTGAGTTATAGAATCATAAATCAGTGTGTGTGTTAACACAGAAAAAAGCCTGGAAGATTTAGAGATCCACAGATGTGGAATTTTCCAGGTTATTTTCACTTTCTTCATCGTTTTTATATTTTGTCACTTTTGAAAAACAATAAACATGTATTACTCTTCCAAAAAGCAGTGTGTATCTGGGGGAACTGTACCTACTGCCGTTCGGGCAAAGGAAAGGAAAGGCTTTGCGGGCGCACCTTCTGAGTTCAGGGTGATGAGGGTGACGTTGTTTCCGATGTTCTGACTCCCTGACTGTCCACAGGTGGAAACGGAGTCACTGGCCTCCGACCCGCTCTCCCCGTCCTCGTTGTGGCTGTCTTCTTGTCCTGGCACCTTCACCACGATGGTGTTCTGCCGACGCCCAGGAACCGCACTGAACGGGGAAACAAAAACACCAGCAAGGTTGTGAGAGCAGCACAGCCGAGACAAGCACTGAGTCACTGCAATGTTCTGGCCTTCCCTTATCAGAGACTAACTTCACGCGGAGCAGGGGGTCACAAGTCTTCCCATGCAGCTCCTTCTACTAAGATTGATAGCAATTTAATGCCAGGAAATAGTCTGGGGTTGAAAGAAACTGTATACAATTTTAGAAGTTTAAAAAACTGTTTATATCATGAAGTAAAATCACAGCTCACCGCAACTGAAGGCCTAAATGTTGCTTTCCGATCACAAGTATTCCTACAAAGTATTGACATTTGTGTAAGAGTAACTTTTAAACAGTAACTTTTACGTCAAGGGGAAAGACTAAATTAAGAGGAAGTACGCCTAGAGACTTCCACTGACCCAATCCACTCCATACTTAGACATTCTAGAAATGACTCAGGCGGTGAAAACGCAGTTATCACTCCCAGTATTCCCACTGACAAAACCCACTAAATTAGGTTTAAAAAGCCAGTCAAGAATCTCCTAGGGGAAATGCTCACCCACCAGGAGCAATGAGATACTACCAGAAAGACAGGACACAGGCCAGCTCCAAAAAGTGCTCAAAAAAAAATATCCAGAGATGTGGTACTCGCCTTTTTAATAACCCTCTCAACATCACTTCACGTGGACTGAGAAAGGGGAGAGAAGCACAATTTCCTTGTTTACACATCAAAACGGGTTTCAAATCCTGGCTCTACCCGGAGGAGGACTATCCTTTCTGGACTTGATTCCGCAGAGGCCTATCCAAGCTGACCTGGCTCCTAAAGGCTCAGACTCTGATGGCTGACCCGCACCCAGGCCACGCGAGAGGCACGCCTCACCCCGCCTCTTCTCCACTGGCCAGATCTCCCGGCCTCTGAGCCCCTGACACCCGGACTTCACCACCTTTTCTCCCTTCGCCCCACACGCCCACCTTCAACGGCACAGCTGGGCTCCCAGAGGCCTGGGCAACAACAATAAAGAAAACAGGACGTAGCTGGAAGAGGAACAATCTGCAAAGGAGACCGAGAGAAAAGGCAAAACAGAACTCTGTGAAGACACGGAAACAAAAACAGCCCTCTCGGAGGCATGTTGGCAGGAAAAGCTGGGCCCAGGCTGCTAGGCAGGGCCACCTGTGGCAGACTGCATGGTCACACAAGGGTGGCAACGATGCCTTTTTGCACTTCCATTTCTGACAAAAGTTACAAACAAAATACCTCAAATGAAAAAGGTGTGAGAAAAAAGCCATCACCTCGAAATGCTTCCACCACTTAGCAAACTTACACGAGGGTGTCCATTGACCTGACATGCTGCTGGACAAACAGATACCCAGAGGTGAGTAAGCCGTGAACAGGTAAGAGGATAAGGGCTTGACTGAGTGTTGTGAAAACACAGCGCAATGTCCCTATACCACACGCTACACTAGACACAACAGTCCCAAACGCCGCCTCTCCCTGAAGCGCTGGCCCTTCTCCAGCTTGTCCGTAGGGACTTGGGCCCGCAGCATGGCACAGCCCTCCCCACCGCCAAGAACTGTGGGCAGTGCCTGTTGTGCTCAACCCACATGAGGACAGAAATGCCGACTGTGCCTGGCTCGGAACGCTGATTTGTCCGGGAGGGGACTCATCACGGTGGCAATGGCAGTGAAAGGTGGGGTTGGTGTTGTGGCTACTGACTTGCTAATGATATTTTCCAGGGAATCCGGTGCCCTGCTGCTCAAGGGGTCTTCCATCTTGGCTACAATGGCGTTCTGCCGATCACTGTTGAGTATTACTGTAGTCTGGGGGACGACGCTAGGGAACAAAAGAATCACAAAGAAAAAGAAGACCTTAAAACAACAACATTCATTGTCAGAGTGCATAAGAGTAATTTAATACAGTCAGCTCCCAATGACCGGCCCTAAGGGAGGGAGGTGGCCCCAAGCAGAAACCACATTTAAAGCAAAGTACAGTTACCACTGAGCACAGAATAAACTGGAGATGGGGATTTTTTTAATAGAGTTTAACCTTCCTCATTGTTGGCATTCTCAGTTTGCACAACGGGATAATAATGGTAAAGCTGAGATAAAAATATTTAAATCTTTATATAGAACATAAAGATCGAGCTATCGCAAGTTGTTATTATGCAGTTAATAAGGGCTCTAAAGTAGCATGTTCGCATGAAAAACAGCTTGATATTTTTACTCATCCCATTCCAATGGATTCCTACTTGACAAACCTAGGCTTTCATAACCACTGTATTTAATCAGTATCATCCCACAATGTTCGTGCTGCTTTGGAAAGAAAAGGGCCATCACAATAGAGGGCCTGTGGGTGGGCCACACGGCACTGATTGCCTCCAGGTTCCACTGGGAGAGCACAGGAACCACGACCAAGGGCCTCAGGATTTCGCTTTGAAGGCCAACGATCCCAGGAAAGAAGGGCACCCTCACCGGCACCTTCCTAGAGAGGACGCACTCTGTTTACCAGCAGCCAACAGCCTATCTCAAGGCCACGCTCACTGAGACGTCCCAGTCATAAATCTTCTAGCCCTCAGCACTTACTGCACCAGGAAAGTTGAGCATTTGCTTTGTTGTGGAGGTCAGAGTGCCAGAACAAGCACTTGAAACGCACAGCAGTATGACCTGAAAAAAGTGTCATTCTTGGATTTCACACTCCAAGACACAACTCTGAGGAAACATCGCCTTTACACAGAAGATTTCACGTGACCAACAGCACACGTGCAAATCCAGCCCACTAGCACAGCCGCACGGCTGTTAACTAACCCCCGGCCAAACATCAGTGCACAAATGGCTCCACTTCCTACCCAAGTAAATGGCAGGACCACTGGCCTTCGAAAACAAGAGCATGGTCAACTGCACTTCACTCAAAGGTATATATTATTTCTTTTCAATTATTCTACTTGTTCTTTGGTGATACCTAAAGTCACCCACCAAACCCTGATGACCAGGCCACAGGTCAGGCTCGCGAGTAACCTAGGTGACCTCTGACTCGGTACTGTGGTCACATACAGGCTGACGATGTCATGCTCCTCATATATCAAAACAGGAGACAAAATAGTTTGCACACATTTGGTATTTCCAAAGTGTATTCCATGGAACACTAGTGTCCCCCAGGATCCCACACACATACCCTGCCCACGCCCTCATTCCAGGAGGGTCTACTGAGTAGTAAGTCGTTCCCTAATGGACGTTACCACATTAACGGTCTGAGAAGTCCTGCAAGAAATACATAGATTAAAATTTATTCATGCTCATCTGGAAGTTGTTTGACTAAACATACCTTTTTCCCCTGGAGATTCTTATTAAGATCAAGGAAATACTGTTCACAGGCCAGCTTCAAGCTGGAATAAATGTAGCCCTAGAGGTACCCCAAGGCTTCCAGGAGGTTCCTGGGTGTGGACAGCTCTCAGCAACTCAATTTCCAGATCCTGACTTTCCAGAATGTTCTATTTCCTAAAAATGATGCTTCTTGGGAGAATGCCTCTAGTCTATGTGTTTGTTCCCTTTCACAAAGCTCTTTTCCCACTTTAAAAGAAAAAAATTACCTCACTCTAATTATACTCAGACGTACTGTCCATCCAGGAAATGAACACCTAGGTACCAACACAGGGCCAGTCTGAAACACAGCAATGCCTCCACTGACCGACTGGAAAACCCTTCAGTGAGTTACTGCTCCAAAATTCTTCACTTTCAACAAAACTGACAGGATCTAGTTAAATATTCAGCTCACAGATCATCAAAAATAATTTCTGATGATAGACCACTACAATTTTTGGCATGTAACGTAAAGAACTGAGGAACTCCTTCCTTTCCCACATATTTACTTATGGGAACAAAGTTTCTCAGAACTTAAAACTGTAAAAACTAAAAAGAGAAACAGAACCAACGCGAACCCTGTCTCATTTTAAGCGGTGTCATAATTATCGTGGGGTTCAGAAATTAACTAAGACTAAATCCACATCCATCTCAAAAATACATTCACAATACTGTGTTATTAAGAATTCATTATAAACGAGTGATAAACATTTGTGTTGTTGTGTTCGACTGTGTACTAACAATTATAATGAGAACTCAATACAGAAGAGCTTTTTTAATCCTTGGGGTCTTCCAGTTACAGGAAACAAACATTTCAGCTTCAATTTCTATCCCTATTTGTGATGCAAAGGAGTGTGACAGCCTGGTTGACAGGATAAAATTTTGTGAGGGGAAAAACAGGAATCAAAGTTCAAAAAGCAAAGGAACAATGCAAAATTTGGCTGTCGAAAGTTTATTCATGGGATTTTTTAAATGGATGACGGTATTTAGATTATAATAAAAACATTTAAAGAGCAATGAATCCGTTTTGTTTTTAAATATCAGTATTACAATATGCCAGAAATTACACCCTTTCTACTAATGCAATTTATGTCAACCTCAAATTGTATTACAAAAGAACGAAAAGAATTTCGTTTTTCAAAAATTATGTAACATCTACCATGTTTCCCCGAAAGTAAGACCTAGCTGGACAATCAGCTCTAATGCGTCTTTTGGAGCAAAAATTAATATAAGCCCCAGTCTTATTTTACTATAATATAAGACCATAATATAATACCGGATCTTATATTAATATTTGCTCCAAAAGACACATTAGAGCTGATTGTCTGGCTAGGTCTTACTTTTGGGGAAACAGGGTATATCATATTAAGAAGAATGAAGTAGTTCTCTAAGGGTTGATATGGAAACATTGTCACAATATTAAGTTTCTTGACTGGCTGAATTACAGCCCCCAGTCATTCAATCAGACATCCGTCTGGGTACTGCTGTGAAGGGCTTTTGCAGATGTGATTAAAAGTCTACCTGGTGGATGTCAAAAGAAAGATGATGCTGGGTGGGCCTGGCCTAATCAGATGGAACGTTGGAGGGGAGGTTTAGGCTTTCCCTGGTCTTGGAGACTCCAAACAGCTCCCGCCAGCTGACCGTGATCTTCCCTTCCTGTCCACCTGACCTACAGACTTCCGACATGCTTTGGCTGCCCCCACAGCCGTGCAGGCCAATCCCATGTGATAAATCTCTCATGGGGGCTCTCCCTAGCTCGCTCTCTTTCTCTCTCGCTCTCTCTCTCTGTCACATGTATCTCCTATTGGTTCTGCTTCTATGGTTGAACCCTGATACATTCTGAAATAAGTATAGATCCACAGGAAGTTATAAAAGAAGTACATCAAGTCCTGTGTCCCCAGTGGTGACATCCTATAACCTGTGGTTCAATACCAAACGTAGGAAAGTGGACTCGGAACAATAGTGCTAATGAGACTACAGGCCTTGTTCAGGTTTCACCAGTTTGTGCGCACGGGGACGTGGTCTGAGGGCTTCAATGCACCTGACCCTGGGCGTACATCTGTGTGCTGCTCCACTGCCACCATCCCGTCCCACCCTGTCCCCCAACAACCACGAGCCTATTCTCCATCTATAGTTCCAACATTTCGAGAAAGTTACAGGCATGGAAGCATACAGCACATGACTATTTGAGACTGGCTTTTGGCACTCAGCACAATGTCCCCAAGGTCATCCAAGTGGCAGCACATATCAGCAGCTCACTATGTGTTGTTGCTGCATGTTTGTCCAGGCGCGAGTGTTTGTTTCCAGGTGTACCAGTTTGTTTAACCTTTCACCCACAGAAGGGCATCTGGGGTGTTTGCAGCTTTGGGATATTACAAATAAAGCTGCCATGGACATCCATGAAGAGGTCTGTGTGAACAAAAGTTTTCATTTCTCTGGGACAAATGCCCAAGAATGTGATTACTGGGCCATATGGCAAGTACATGTTTAGCTTTATAAAATATCGCCAGACCGTGTTCCACAGCGGCTGCACCATTTTACATTCGCACCAGCAATGGAGGAGTGATCCAGTTTCTCCACATCCTCGTCAGCATTTATTTGGTGGTGTCACTATTTTTTCATTTAGCCATTGTGGTAGGTGTGGAGTGATTATGTCACTGTGGTTTTCTTGGCCCATTTTCTCATTGTATTGTTTGTTTATTTACTGTTGAGTTTTGAGAGTTCTTTATTCTAGATACTAGTCTTTGTCAGGTAAGTGGTTTGCAAATGTTTTCTCCTAGTCTGTGGCTTGTCTTTTCATCCTCCTAGCAGGTCTTTCACAGAGCACAAGTTTCTTATTTTGATCAAGTCCAATTTATCTTTTTATGCTGTTGGTGTCAAGTCTAAGAAGTCTTTGCCTAACACCTAAGTTCAAGAATTTTCTCCTGTGTTTTCATCTAAAGGTTTCTCAGTTTCACATTTACATTTAAATCTGTGATCCATTTAAAATTAATTTCTGTTCAAGTTGTGAGACTGACATTGAGGTTCTTTTATTTTGCCTGTGGATGCCCAATTCTTCCAGCACCGTTTGTTAAAAGTCTGTCCTTCCTCCATCGAACTGCTTTTGCACCTTTGTCAAACACTAGCTGGGGGCATATTAGGGAGGGTCTATTTCTGGGCTCTCTATTCTGTTCCACTGATCAATTTATCTACCCCTCAGTCATTTTGTTTTTTAAAAACTTTCTTTTGTGTTCAATACATGCCTTCACAATCTTAAATCATTATCTCTACCTTTGTGGTTGAAGCGCCTGTGAAATAAAAACTTACCAAAATTAAGGAAAAGGAAAGCAGCTAGACCCACAGGCTGTCCTGTTTTAATTCTATTATGCTAATTCACAAGCTGAATATTCTTGCTTAACTCTAAGATTATGCTAATTACACACTGAATACTCTTGTCTAAATACAGCACCATTCAGAAGTAAAACACGCCCTAGAGCTTGGCCCCGAGGCCTGGGACGGGGCAGAACAAGGACCATTCGCTCCTTGAGGACAGTGGCTGTGAGTGCAGACTCCAGCAGGGGCAGTCAGGGCAACGGAACTGCCAAGTGCTCTGTGGGAAAGGAGTCCCTCAACCCTGGAAGCCTGAGGGGGCCCTGCAGTACCTTCCCTGCAGAGATGAGCAGCCCACTGCACACATAGGCCAACAACCTGCCCAGGCCACACCGCTGGGAAGTGGCGAAGTTAGATTTGAGCCCGAAGTCCTCAAGCAGCAGGGCCAACAATCTTAACCACCATCAGTGAAGCAGGAGTCTACAGCCCCCAACTTCTGGAATATCAGAAGTTCCTGGGGAAGCGAGGGCCCATTCCCAGACAGCCTGGGCCTTTAAAAAACAAAAACAATTCCCCCAGGTGATTCTGATGGGTGCTTCTGGTTTAAAACAACAACAATAAAAATTACACAAACCTATAATAAGAAGCACAAATCTGCTCTGTTCACTGTTTTCCCCACAGCACTCAGCACCTTCTGATCTATTACCTAGTTCACTTATTACAGTTTAGTTTGATAAGTGCTCATCCCTATGCAGGAAACTGCTTTGTGACCACATTACAAGTACCTGTATTACTACTTTAAAACATCAAATTTTCTGCCCCCTTTGCTCATCAATCATACAAAATGGACTATTATTTAAATGGACACTTAGGAGCTTTATTCAAGTCCATGTAAAAACAAAAAAAACAACAACAACAAAAAAACACAAAATAAAAGACATCAAAAAATCTTCTCCTTGAAAAATACAGGATTTAAACTATTTTTCACAAGTTTGTATTTGCCACTTTTTTTATTACAAAAGAAAAATTAAAAACGAGTTGGACAAAAGTAGTCTTGGGTTGAACCAGAGGGCTTGGAGCCCATACAGTGGTCTAGTACAGGCAAGGTTTATGGGGATGATGACACCAGGACAGGACCAGCCAACACTTGACAGGTTAGTGTCTGATGTGCAGAGAGCTCAACAACACGCACATGCAGACCTGGGACAGACAGAGAAGGGTCAGGTGGACCAGAGGCTGCACCCAAGCTCTACAGAAGAACTGGGGCTGTCAGATTGGTGTACTCTTAGAGAATTTTGTAGGAACTCTAACTCAGAATCTGCAAAACCCCTATACAGATTTCAGGGGCTTATAACTGGATGCTGAATGTACGTCTACATGCATGCAGACACATATACACACACCTCTCACTGTGCACTAATAGAGAAAACCCCTTAGAACCATGATAGTCAAACCAGTTTACTCTTTGGAGCCAGCTCCATCTTCCTGAAACACACACATGGAGATTCAGATTTGAGGTTGTTGCTGGCTCAGGGGGATGGGCCAACATCAACTAACAAGTCTGCCATGCAACTGGTGGGGTGCAGGGAGGTACAAGGGTCATGCCTATGTCCTCCATCCCCACCCAAGAGTTTCAGTGCACTGGGGTTCAACCAAGCAAACGCTTCTTAAGTTCCCATGCAGAATGGAGTCCCCTGGGAGAATCAGGTTTGTATAAGCAGCACAGTCCTTCCTTATTTCCAATTCCCAAAGATCAAGGAAAACTTCCACAAGCACCGAAAGCATTTAATCCAAGCAAAAAACTCATCTAGGAAATAAGAAACCAAGTGCCACCAAGTCTGATCCATCATCAACAGTGACACACCTCAAAGAAAAACTCTCAATTAACGAAAACAAACCAGCAAGGACCTCAAGCAATTTCTTCTGCTTTCTACTTACAAGAAAACATGTTGACAGGTTCTTCTAAAACCCCACAGGTATTTGTTCCCTAAGTACCTGTTCTCCCATTGGCTCTCACAGTGCTATTCCTGCATAGCACACAAGAACCTGGGTCACAATAAAATAAAACTATTCAGTTCAGTGTCATGTACTTACACAAACAGAATTGTTTACCAGTCTTAGAGTTTCAACAAGGGCAGAAAGGGGGGTGTGAGGGGGTAGCAATTCTCAGTTAAATACTCAGTCAGATACTCCGAGGTCCCCAAGCCTGAAACAGGCAGGTGGGCTGGGGTCCAACATGAGCCCCTGCCCCTTTTCATAGGGTGATCCTGTCCCCTGGGAGCTACTACGCAGCCACACTACAGTTCCAGGGGGTGTTTTCTGCAAACACTCCCCTGGGACAAGTGCATGTGGGTGGGACATAAACGGGAGAGAGGTGTGTCTCTCCCAGGCCAGTGTTTTAAGAATGGGATATGCCTTCTCCAATCTTTCCTTTCCCAGACAGAGGACCCTGAGGCCTTAGGGGACGGCAGAGCACAGATGGAAGGCACCAGCATCAGAGCCACACCAGGAGAGAGCCGTGGGAGGCCCAGAAACACCCACGTGGCCATGAGCAATCTTCCATGGTGTCGACCCCCAAGTATCGGGGAGTCTTTACCACGCAGTTCGTGCTAGCCCATCAATACACCAAGCACTCAAATGAAACATTTACTAAAATTTGTTTTCAAATGTTTATTTCTATTGCTTGTAGATTAAAAGTTAAGACGTCGTAACAACCAGGATCCAAAAAAAATACTCTTAGGGATTGGAATAAATTAGCATTAAAAATTTCTTTCCAATATCTAATGAGATGAGCAAAACGTAAGTATAAAACCAATCCGTCCAACTGCATCAAAGAAATGAGGATAACCTAACACGACTAACTTCAAAAACCAGCTGATTGACAAAGACGATTCTGAAGCAGACAGACTGTAGAGGCTCAGGTTCTAACCTGCACCTCGCCCCGCCCCACAGGAGCCATGCTTGTATGGTAACAAATTTCTGTGAATTCAACCCAATAGTTCAAATCAGGAGAAGAGCACATTGGTTAGGAAAGCGTATTTTTCCTTCTTTACAAGGAGCTACACAAATAACTGCTAGTGACAACAAGTGGGAAAGGGAAACTTGAATGACAGCACTGGCTCCCTGCGGGGAGCAGGCCCTCCATCAGCGCACGGAGGAGCAAGATACCAGGCCCTCCATCAGCGCACGGAGGAGCAAGATACCTGCCTGTGACTTGCACAGGCATGCCCTGCGGGTGGGGGACACTCTGAACACTCAAGAAGTCACCTGGTACCCGGTCTAGTCTCTAACACCATTTTCCAATACAGGGAGAAATGGCCGACTCTGGGACTGGGACAGTGAACATACAAGATGAGCCTGGAGCATCTCGTGGTGCCAGAAAGGGAAGCAGAGCTCCGACCAAACAAATCCCACAGCGTTGGGGTGGGGGGTGTCAAAGGCCTCAGGAGCCACCTGAGGGCGCCCCCAATGGCCAAAGCTGGAACAATTAACGCAACAAAATGAAGTAGTACAGATGCTCCTTGACTTATGACAGGGTTACATCCCAATAAACCCACTGTAAGTCAAAAATATCATAAGTGGAAAATGCACTTAACAGACTTCACCTACCTACCGTGTTTCCCCGAAAATAAGACTTAGCCAGACAATCAGCTCTAATGCATCTTTTGGAGCAAAAATTAATATAAGACCTGGTATTATATTATGTTATATCATATCATATCATACCATATTATACCCGGAATTATAGTATAGTAAAATAAGACCAGGTTTTATATTAATTTTTGCTCCAAAAGATGCATTAGAGATGATTGCCCGGCTAGCTCTTATTTTCGGGGAAAGATGGTATACTGAACACCACAGCTTCGCCCAGCCTGCTTTATATGTACTCAAACACTCACACTGGCCTACAGTTGAGCAAACCATCTAACACAGTGAATACACTGTACAGTATTAGTTGCTGACCCTCCTGATCGTGCAGCTGACCAGGAGCTACAGCTCGCTGCCACTGCCCAGCATCACGAGAGAGAATCTCATACTGCGTATCACTAGCCCAGGAAAAGCTCAAAATTCAAAACTCGAAGTAGCATGGTTTCCACTGAATGCACATCGTTTTTGCTCTACTTTGTGAAGTTGAAAAATCGTTAAGTCAGACCACCGTAAGTTGGGAACTATCTGTTTTGGATTCTAACCCAAAGTATAAAATAAATATCCATGAATCCATACTGATACAAATGATTGACTAAATTAATAAGTGAGGAAGAGGAGACAAATCTCCCAGTAAGAACAACAAATAGTGTGTGTAGATGCTCCACCTTATAGGAGGTGGAGCAGGACTCCCATTCCGTAGGTGGGGACCAAGCTAAGCGACATCCTCCCAAAGAGCACAGGCTGGAAGGCGTGGGGGGAGGGTAGCAGCTGCACTGCGGAGACACCTGACAAACATCCCTCAGCCGGCGATCCACGTCAACGCCAGCAGTGAAAAGTCATGGAGCCGGCACACACCCTTGATGAGATGCAATGGGAAGCACACGTCATCTCTGTGGGCCTCCTCCCCAAAACCCCCAACCCCCGTCTAATCATGAGAAAGGCACCAGACAAATCCCAACTGAAGGACAGTCTGTAAAACACCTGACCAGCACTACTCAAAAAGTCATAAAAACAAGAAAAGCCTAAGAACCTCTCACAGACCAGAGGAGCCCAAGGAGACACGGCACCCAAATGTCATGTGGACCTGCAGACATTTAAAAGATGACACGGAACATGATGAAAAGACTACGCTAATATATTCTAGAATTTAGATGAAAAGGAAAAACCATGTGAGATACAAACTAAACAACACTGACTCAAGGAGGTCTACATTTATCAAAGTTCTGTATTTATTAAAGAAATTGAACTCATAACTAAAACCTAAACTCAGATGGCTTCACTGGCAAATTCTACCAAGTATTTAAGACAGAAATATAGAAACACTTTCAGAAAATGAGAGATGACTTCCCAGCTCACTTTTTGAAGCTAGCATTTTCCTGATAACAAAACAGAGAAAGCATGTCAAAAAGAAAACTACAGACTAATACACCCCATAAACACAGATGCAAAAACCCTTAACTAAAGATTAGCAAATCAAACCAAGAAACTATATAAAAAGCGGTAATACACTGTGATCAAGTCAGGTATATTAGAACAAATGCAAAGTTAGTTTAGCATTGGAAATCCATCAGTGTTAAGACACTGTAACAACAGAATCAAGAAGAAAAACCATAAGGTCATCTCAAGTAGATACACGAAAAGCATGTGAACATTCAATGCCTACTCATGATAAAAACTCTCACGAAATAAGGAAAAGAAGGGAACTTTTCTGACTTGAGAAAGAGCATCAATGAAAACTTTATAGCTAACATCATACTTAATGGTGAAAGTCTGGATGCTATTACCCAGAGATCAGAAATAGGGCAAAAATATAAAAAATAATACACTGAAATGGAGATTCTAGCCAGTGCAGCAAAGTAAGATATAGAAATTTAATAGAAAGTAAAACTCTTTATTTAAAAACAATATGACCACGTACACTTTTGAAAAAAAAATCCCCACAGAAAAGCTCCCTAAAACAAGTGAATTTAGCAGTGACACAGGATAATGGTCAGTATACAAAAACCTACTATACTTCTATACATACCAATAAACAACTGGATAGTGAAATTTAAAATACAACATAATTTATGACAGTATTTAAAAATATGAAGTACTTAGAGATAAATTTAACAAAATATGTACAAGAGCCCCACACTGAAAACCGTTTAAGACCTTGCTGACAGAGCGTGAAGACCTACATAAGTGGAAAGGTGTACCATGGTCATGTATCAGAAGACTCAATTATGTTACGACGGCAACTGTCTCCAAATTAATCCACAGATTCAACTCAATCCCAATCAATGGGGTATGAGTTATTCTAAAACTAGAGAAGTACACCAAATTATTAGAATGCGCACAATCTATTAAGCGATGTGACTCTATGTTTATTATCTGCTTTGATTTTTAGACTGTACCTCTGAGCCATCAGATTACGTTAATGATTCCCGACATTTTATGTGTGTAAACTGTATGTTTTCCTTGGCTAGTACTCAGCCCTGACATGTACAAGGAATCACAACGAGGTCACCAAAAGTCTGCAGGTGTGTGAGGTAGTGTAGAGCAGTAGGGAAGAGAAATCACATGCATACAAAATGAAATGGAAACATCAAAAATTCAAAATTCAATAAGGAAAGAATTAAACAAGTCCGTCATGCCTGAGACCAAACCATTTCTTCAAAATTCAAACCACCTTATCTTGAGTTTGTCACATTTTCTAAAGCCTATGAAGTGCTATACTTTTGACTGAGAAGGTCAATGGCCCCAAACTGGAAACATCCTGAACACTGCGTACCCCAGCCAAGACTGCCCTGCTCCAACGCCAGAACAGACATGCTCAGAGGGAGACCTCTCTCTACCCGGAAGCCATGAGGGCTCAAAGACCCAGAAGAGTCTTCCACAAATATCCATCAACATTTAAAACAAAAGATCCTCTGGGATATAAAACAGAGAATCAGCATATTAGAGGGAATTTAAATAATTTCTTGATCAAATATTTCAATTCTCTATGGATCAATAATCAGTTTAAAGGAAAAGAAGAAAAAAAATTCCCCTTCCAAATGTTTTACATGATATATCTCTCTGAAAGACAAACTTTAAGAGAAATTACATGGGTGGCCAGCCCGGTGGCTCAGGCGGTTAGAGCTCCGTGCTCCTAACTCCGAAGGCCGCAGGTTCAATTCCCACATGGGCCAGTAGGCTCTCACCTTGAGCTGAGCTGCCACTGAGCCCCCAGATGGCCCAGTTGGTTGGGGCCCGTCCTCTCAACCACAAGGTTGCTGGTTCGACTCCCGCAAGGGATGGTGGGCTGCGCCCCCTGCAACTAGCAACAGCAATTGGACCTGGAGCTGAGCTGCGCCCTCCACAACTAAGACTGAAAGGACAACAACTTGAAGCTGAACAGCACCCTCTACAACTAAGATTGAAAGGACAACAACTTGACTTGGAAAAAAAAAGTCCTGGAAGTACATGCTATTCCCCAATAAAGTCCTGTTAAAAAAAAAAAAAAAAAAAGAAATTACATGTATTTTCAGAGTATAATAAATAAGCCTCTGATGTATTATAATTGGCTTAAAATTACAGAAACACATTAAAGCTTTAAAAATGTTTAAGCTTTTAAAAATGAAAATCTGTTATGTCGATCACATCTCAATAAAAATAAACCACTTGTGCATACAAAAATAAAAATAATAAAACAGAAACCTACTGCTTTTAAAAATAAGAAACATAAGCATTTTTCTAGTTAGTATGTGCAGGTGACCGAACACAAGCCCAAAACTTCCGGGATCTGAGTTGCTGTCTGTCAGACAGTCTGGTTCTACAGGACCCCACTGGACAAGCAGGTATGCTACCCCGTGATCTACGCACTGCATGCAGGCAGGCACGCTGGCCTTCCAGAAGCCATCACCGAGGACAGCACCCCAAATCCGGCCAGCACCAGGCTCAGCAGTATCCTACTTTACTGTACCTTCTTCAAATGGCTTTATGTCTATACTCAAAAAAAATTAAAAAGTGCAGAAAAGGGGTTTTTACACTTCCCCAACTCAGCACAGACACTTCTGTAGTCCTCTACTTCCAATACCAACGCTAACCAGCTTCAGAGTTAAACTTCAAGTCACTATGCCTGGAATTCCAATTAAGCAAAATCTGAATTTATGGTAGGTACACTTGTAAGGAAGAAAAAAGCACCTAGCTACAAGTCCATTTTTCTTTTCCCAAAATAGAATACCATTGTTGGGTGAGACCCCATCCGAGAAACCTCACGTTTTCACCACAATGATTAAGCTTCAGCATCAAAGAAAAAGGTTTCCTTTCTTTACTTTTCTTTTTTTCTTGAATTTATTTAAAGAATCTCATTCAGGTGTAGAATCTGAAAATCTGGATCCAAAATGCCAATTGAGGTTGGCTGCAGTCCACGGCCTTCTGAGCTCCAGGGATTAACGAGAAGAACTCCCAGAGCTGACAGCACAGCCTACCCTGGGCCGGTTTTCATTACCGACCACGTGAGTGGATTTTGGCGCCGAGAGGATTTCTCGGTGGGCCCCACAGCTGGGAGGTGGCACCAGCCCCGGCAGGTGGGGCTGCTCTGGGCCACGTGCAGCCTCTCCAAATGGAAGGGAACGTGGTATTTCAAAGAACAACTTCTCCTCCACTATCTAGAGGTCCCATCATAACTGCAAAGACCTGTACAGTGTCTGCATTTGTCCTGTGACGTTACACTCAGACTTCCCAACAAATCATTCACAACAAACACAAGGGAGCCTAAGGAATCTTAAGTAATTTTTAAAAGCATATGATTTGGCTATAAAATAATCTAGCACTTATATACTTGTAACTTTCATATTAAATATCTGAGGCCCAAAATAAATAACTCGAGGAATTACCTTACTACTCAGAATGTTAACCATTTTTCAATTGTTTTGAGACTACCCACATTAAGACAGACAATTCTCATTTACATGTGTTTACAAAAATTAGTAACTTTCTAGTTTAAATATACATTTTTTTCATTGATATACTGAGATTAAATTCTTATCCTTTATTTTCTTGTTAACAGTTTTTAATTGTTGGCAATTTTTAGTTCTCATTTTCAGAGCTTACATGGAAAGAAATGTCAGATTTAGAACCTTCCTTAAAAATCATTCACGTACATCCTATTTAAAACTATGCCTATGAGAAAATGGAGGAATGGTTTTTTTCCTTCTAATAATCTTACATCAACTTTTATAAGTAATGGTTTCACTAACAATAGTAATAAAACCTCGTTCCAATATACGATAAGCATATTATATAATAGGTTGATTTTATCTCACCAATATGATTCTTTAAAATCAGAAAAACATAACTGATTTGGGTTAACTAGATTATATATCTGAATCAGTATTAGAATACTTTTATTTTACCTCTTGGTCATACACTCAGAGAAAACCAAGGCAGATCTCTAACTGATAAAATTCCCCGGCAGAGGGAGGCATGGTGGAATTTCTAACCAGGAAAGTTGCTAATAGTTCTTCCCACTAGCTCTGCAATCACTGGAACACTGAAGAAAGCCAGAAAGATGGTGGCTCCCTGCAGCCTGGAAATGCCCAAGCGGGCCGCTCTGTCATCATATAACTCAAAGGAACATGGTACACCAACCAGGAGGGACAACCTCAACAGAAGTGGCGCCAACCTCTCTCCCACCCACCTGTGTGAGTGAGCGTGGGCAGTTTTGTCATTTGAACTGTGGGAGAATCCTGGCCTAAGTCACCTTCTCTGGTCTTCTTTTTAAAGCTGAGGAAACTGGAAACGGGCTCAACATGACTACATGACTTGGTCCCGGTCACTCTAGCAGTTTCAAACTAGGGTAACTTGTGACAGGCAGAAGGAACATCAAAACAAGTCACCTCAGGTCCAAATCACAGCTACAATAGCTCTCCAGTCCCTGGACACTCGCCTTCTCCACCTGACCGTGATGGAACCATCACAAATAATCAAAGGCAGAATCGGAATGGACAGATTTTGTCAACATTTACCCTGACTCATCTCATGAAGATTACCTCTTCCAAACTCAGGTTAAAGAGTGACACACCTCCAAAGAGGACCACCCTTATAATATGCAAGCTTCTTACTTAAGGGCAGGAAGCACGTCAGTCATTCTTTCCTTACCCTTAGAGCAACAGTTCTCAGTGGAGGTGCCCAGGGCGCGTTTCGAAAAACAATGAATGGGACATATCTGGTTATCAAAATTAAGAGATACCATTGAGATTTAGTGGGTTTAGTCCAAGGAGGTTAAGACATCCTTCAATGGATGAGAGTCTTAACTAACAAAAAATCTTTCCGCACAAAGTTTAAATGTCTCAGACATTCACGAGTGAAAAACATGCTTCTAACTCTGAGCCCAGAATCTTATTCCATTCTATATTTACATACGAAATATTTTTGGATAGTTTTAAAACTTGAATTTTCTAGGAATTCAATTCTTGTTCAAGTCTAGAAAAAAATCATACTTTGCTTTATCTGAAACTTCATTAAGAATTGCTCGTCGTTTTATAAATATTCCATCACTGACTAGTGTGAGTCACCAGGACTTGACACGGGAGGTTTGGGCATCTGGCCCATTTTATTACATACTACTATCCTGCCATTTTTCCTTCCATTATACTTAAGGCATTAGATTCATGTTTTCACTACAAATTATATTTTCTAAACATCGCATTTTAGGATAAGAGGGCATTACAAAAAAAATCTTCTTAAAAAAGGCACTGGGTCTGAAAGGTTTAAGACTCACTGCTTGCACAGAGGACATGCTCAACAAACGTTTGCTGGGAGAAAACACACGCGGAACCTGTTAGGACCTGTCAGGACAGCATAAACCAGGGCAACAGACCCCGTCTCACAGCAACACCAGGAACTGCCTCACCTGCCCTCTGGGGACAGAGATCCCCGGAATCTCCGACCCACAGCTGGCGATGAGGCGTAAGGGCCACGCCGTGTTTCAAACACACCAGGACACCTTGGAGAGGTAAAGGAGATACTACTAATTATGCCCACCCCGCAGGCGTCACCCACAGCTGTCCCAGACAAACCGGGACAAGTGGCCACCTTGAAATTGAGGCAGGTTTGCGAGCATCGCAAAATCAACCAGAAACCCCTCCTCAATCCCACATTCCCCTGAAAAGCACACAAAGCCCCTAATGCTGCTCCTGTCCCCAGGGCACCCAGGCAGGGCGGGACCCAGCCCAGCCCGGCAGCAAGGCCTGCCCGCTGCTGTCCTTCCGGCTCTCCGTGGCTCCCTCTCCTCTCATCCACCATGATGCCCACTGCCCTTGCTCCTCACAGACACACATGGCAGGAGGTGTAGTCGGTCCAGAGAACCAGAACAGGAGAGCCCTCAGCAAACATGCTTCAAGTTTTCGTGAAGTACAGAGAGAAATTTTGCCACTGCCACAAATAGGACTTTTTTGTTGCCAGTTGTGGGAAAGGACAGAAATGCCAACAGGACTGATGGAAACCGCTGCTCAGTGCCTGAGCTTTAGCTCGTCTCAGGAGCCCACGTAGGTGACCAGATGCCGTGGACTAACAGATAATATAAACAGGTCAAAGATTTTGAGACAACATTCCAATCTAACTAAACTCTTCATAAAGTTTCAATTCAAATGGTACATACACTCCTTACCACACACCTCACTACGATCAGGCTCTAAGTACTTTTTTTTAAAACATAAGCACAATAAAAACTACAGATGTGAATGGAAAGTTTGATATACTCAAGTGAAATTTATAAATACTACCTATGGAGAAAAATATCTAACGACTCACCAGCTAGACTAGGAAAAAAAAGAAAAGAAACAAACGCACATCTTCAAAGATTTGGTGGGTTCATTCCAAAGAAAAGATGCACCAGACTGGTTTACGTCAGAAGGAAAAGGTGAGGCTGGCCGAGTGCAAGCCGGTCCAGCAGGGTGTCCGTGTTTATCTGGGGTCTAACTGACACAGGGGCCGTGAAGCTGCTGAAGCAATGCCCTCACGTGCGTAACAGCTCAGGGAACTGCGCTGGGAGCCTGGTGAGGAGGTGACCTGGGCCCCGGGGTCTGTTCTTACCATCGCACTTTGTTGCAAGTCTGCGTCGCGCCGAGAGGGGAGCCAGCCACCATGGGGACTTGGATGGGACTGTGCTGCTTGTTCGTGACCAGATCCAGCTTTTCTTCCAATGATTTACAAGTAGCCTCGAGAGCTTGCAGCTTGGCTTCAATGCTATCCAATCGTAAGCATATTGTCTGGTTAATGGAATACAGGAATGACTGGAAGTGAAAAAAAGAAAAACTTCAGAAGGGATATCTTTAACTTTAAGGAGACAATTTCAAGGAACACCAAACAGCTATACCCTCATTTCAGTTGTATCTAGTCCAACAGAACAATCAATCCCTGCACTTTAGCTCTTTAGTCAGACGCCAGAAACATTTGAGTGAACAAGTTCAACCTCTTGTACTTAAAATGTGATGATACCTTAATCATGGTTTTATTTTTACATGCAGTTGTGATCTTTACTAACACTGAAGTCCATGGAACAAACACGTATGTCGTTTTTAGGACGTTCTTCTATTAGTGAGTAAATTTACACCTACAACTAGTCTCTAACTATGAAAACAGATTACACGTACCATCAAAACAGCCTGGATCCCCCGGGCCCCCACATTCATATTACTCCCACTGCCTGGATGTTGAAATGTGGTTCACCGGGATCCCTGCAGTTGTGAAGAGCACGCCTGCCACCTAGTGGTCAATATGAAGAGCAGCCTCACACTTGTATCATTGCTGAGTCAGGTCCCAGTGACCAACTCCAGCTAATCACAGTAAGCAGTGACATGCATGACTCCAAACCCAAGAAATGGGTCAATCCACACAGCAGATAGAGAAGCCTCTTCACTTCCCACAATTGCCAATCCTGCCGTGAGGCGACAAGAATACAGATGGAAGCATGTCTTCAGGTAAGACTTCCACTGTGCAGCAAACACTCTAAATAGGTAGCACCAGCTGATAGGATTCAGGGTGCCGGTGAGGAGCAGTTCGTAAAGCATCCACCAGCTCGATTTAGTAGGAAGGCTGGCTCGAGAGTCAACAGCTAAAAATAATGAAGAATTTGCCTTCTGTCTTTCCCTCTGCTTGTCTGTCCACAGTAAAAGGCCGGCCTCTCTTTGACTGACAGGACGTGCCATCTTTGACAGGACGTGCCATCCGTCCAATTGCTGCTGACCTCAGCTAAGGCCTACTCTTCTCATCTGAAGCAAAACAGCAACATTGGAGCAATATCACACATCCCATCATGTGGCTGGCACCAAGGCCCACAAGAAGAAAACGGATACTATTAGTTATTCAGTGCATTTTCAACAGACTGAGCTGATCTTTGGAAGAAGTTAAATGCATTTGTCTGCCTGCCTGGGAAATAGGGCAGTAAGGGGCAGCAACGTGGTAAATAAAACCCACACGTTGTCCAAACAACTCACTTTGTCTCAAGCAATCACTCCCTCTGCAAGACTCATCGTGAGTGTTAATACGTAAAGCAAAGGGCTAAACGCCACGTCCTCCGTTGACTGTTCTCAGGAGAACAGAAGAAAAGCAGTGCGAGAGGGCAGTGCAGACATTCTCACCGGGATCTACAAAGAGGCAAAGTCCATGGCTCACCTAACGTAAGCTGTCTTGAGAACCACTCATTGGTGGCTGAATTCTTGAGATAAAATCACTGATAGTTCCACTATTCTTTATCATTTGAAAACACCAAACACTGGGCTCCCAAATTCTTAAAACACAGGAAAAACCTTATTATTTTAATTCTGAATTAGAACTGATTCTGCCTGGGGGTTGGGGGAAAAAAATCACTGTTATGTGCTATTAAAACAATGTGTCAAACAAAGTAATAACACAGAAGAAAGACAGAGAATAGTATTTGTGAATAAGTCCTTTATATACAAGTGATAGTAATCATAAACATTCAAATTTATTCATTAACGAGTTCTTGGCAATTTGGCGGGCAAACTTTTTCAACAGTATTCAGTTTGGCAGTATTCAACCCGCAGACCAAAGTCTAACTGATTGACAGCAGGACTCGGGCTGAGGCCGAGGCTAGGCCACGTTCATTTTTTACTTTGTACATTCCCGTATTGTTCATGTTTACAATGAATGTATTTCTGGTGGTAAAATTCTAACTGCATTTTATTTTAAAATATAGTAATCTGGCATTACTAATACCGTCACCTTCTATCCATTAGTCTGAATACACTTTTAAAACACCTACATGTTTAAGCTTCCACGGCTTCCACTGAATAACAAAATTGTTAAGTTTGGGGGCACATGAATGTTTCTAAACAGATACCCCATGCAAACAGAGGGATTATATGAAAAGTTACTCCGGTTTCCATTTGCATTGCTTTCCTCTCAACATGTGCTGATATTTACCTCCACGACTCTGTAAACACTAAACCAAGTCACCAAATCCAAAGATCCAAACTCACTGACTGACTGACTCAGTGGTTTCCAAAACTGCATCCAGTAAATTTTAAAATGTAGGTGACCTAAGTGGTAGGTACAGAAGTACTTCATCACTAATGGGAAAAAGTAGCCACACAAATTGCTTTCTTCCCTTCTGTCCACAACAGGTCTACAGTCCCATAGGGAGATGCCTCATTTGGCAGCAATCTCAGTCTGAACAATGTTTATTCTTCATACTCTTTAAGGGGGTAAAATGGCTTTATGCACAATGCAGGGGGTTGAATGAGGACTCCCCAAAACAATACCTCTACATCCTCATCCCCAGAACCTATGAATGTGGTCTTATTTGGGAAAGAGTCTTCGTAGATATAATTAATCAAGGATCTCAAGATGAGATCTTCCTGCATCAGTGTGGTCCCTAAATTCAACAATGTCCTTAGAAGAGAAGAAAAAGGAAAACAGACACAGACACATAGGAAGGAGGCCATGCGAAGATGGAGGCAGAGGCTAGAGGGATGTGACCACAAGCCAAGGGACGCCGGGAGCCCCCAGGAGCTGGGAGGGACAGGAAGGATCCTCCCCTGGAGTCTTTGGAGGGAGCACAGCCCTGCTGACACCTCAATTTCAGACCTCTGGCCTCCAAAGCTGTGAGAGGATAAATTCCTGTTGTTTTAGGCTCCCCAGTTTTTACAATTTGTGTGGCAGTCCTAGGAAATGAAGATATAAGTAATAAAATATGTTAGTATTTTTACCTTTATGGAGGGGTCCTGGCAATTGATCTCTAGTCGCTGGCGTTTCAAAGCTGGTTCATCCTCGTCTGTCACTACATGATTCTCCAGTACAACTGAAAACCAAAGGCAGAAACAAAAGACTTCAACTCGAATAATGAAAAAGTTTTACAGAACTATTTTAATATTAAGATAGTAAACAGCTCTGACACCTTAAGATTAAATGAGAAATGGTACAACCTGTTTCATATTTTACCTTGTTATAGTTTTAACTTAAACCTCTCAGATAGAACAGAGGCTCTCTCCTTAACCTCAGTAAAACCGAGACACTGGGCAATCTCCCCAATGTGCCACGGGGTTGATTCTAACACCACAACTATGGCTTCTCATTCGATGCTCTAATAAGCTGCCCTGTATGAGTTTCAACATCATAAAACCCAATCAATAATAATGATTTCTTCCCAACTTTAAATTCTTGTCTGATGACCACCTCATTGCAAATTCAAAACCACTCTCTGGTTATTACATTTTTTTAGGTGTTGGTCATCAAAACAGTGCCAAACTTAACATGCTAAGTTATATAGAAAGTTATTACACAGTGCCGCTGAAATCAATGTCTCAGCAATTTCCAATTGATCTTCATGGTTCCCTCACAGACAAGTAACTCAGCCTACATTCAAGCCTGTCACAATAGGGTCCCAAAATCCTTCTTTTCATCTAAAATTAACTACAAAAGCAGTACTAAAGACAACCACAAAAATCAAAGACCAAAACTGTCCACAACCTCATTATCTTTGCAAATTGAGTTTCTCTGTCCCTGATCCTTTGGCCTAGACCTAGTCAATCAATAAACACTTACATACGAGCAATTATAGAATTTTGTATTCAACATTTTTATCGAACATGATACCATGAGTACTTTTCCACTTTGTTACAGTATTTTTTTCCTTCTCAGCTCCTTGCCTGAAATTACCAGTGTTAACTGCCAGGTATAGTTCTCACCTCTTCCTACATGCTCACACATGGACACAAACATATTACATATACACAGGAGGGCCAAGGCCATCTTATCAACAGATCTGTCTGCATCTTGTCTTCACTTAGCAATGTAATGTGAATAGATCTGCCGGTTCATGGTTTCCACTCACATTTTAACAGTAATATCAGTTTGTGACTGTTCTACAGAAATGAGCACCAGTGTATGAGACAATATATAAATATACACACAGAACACATATAGTATCATATTGTGTATACACACATGCACACACAGAAGCGCGCTTACCGTAGCACTTTGGGAGCGTGTCCACCCATGGAGAATAAACTATGGTGCACGCACACTTTGGCTTATCATCTGTCCTCCTTCCAAATGCACCCCAGGCTACAGTTGAGCTGGAAAAACTCGCTGTGGACAGACGATACCTGCCTTGCTTGGACAGTGCTGTCTGGCCGTGTCTCAGCTTTTCCCCTCTAGCCCTCCCTGTATCCCCAACCGTTCAACCACTTCCACTCAGGGAAATCTATCCACCTTCCATCCAGGCCCACATGGATGCCAGAACTAATGCCTGCTCACGCTGTGACACCAGCAGTGGCACAGCGCATACCCCCAAAGCAGACCAACCCTCTGCCCCTCACACACAAGGCTGTCCACAGATGTGGATAAAGCTCATTTTGCTGGCATTCAATTCCTCATCTGCTAAGGGAGGGTTGGGGCAAGCACGGGAGAAGCCAAGTACACAAGTCTCTGTGGTCCTGGCCCCACCTCAAAGAACCTCCACTTCGACAGGCTAGTATATACGAGGTCTGACAATTAAGTTCATGAACTCATCCTGGAAACAGTGCTACATACCTCATTGCTGAATATCACTATGGTCACCTTCGAAGTACTCCCCTTGGGAAGCTATGCACTGACGCCAGCGCCTAGTTCACCCTTCAAAGCAATTTGGAACTCTTTTTCTGGAATGGCCATCAGAGTTGTCATTGTATTACTCTTGATGTCCTGAATGTCATCAAAATGTCTTCCTTTCAATAGTTCCTTTATCTTCAGGTAAAGAAAGAAGTCATTGGGGTTCAGATCAGGTGAGTAGGGAGGGTATTCCAATACAGTTATTTGTTTACTGGCTAAAAACTCCTCACAGACAGTGCCGTGTGAGCTGGTGCATTGTCGTGATGCAAGAGCCTTGAATTGTTGGTGAAAAGTTCAGGTCGTCTAACTTTCTCACGCAGCCTTTTCAGCACGTCCAAATAGTAAACTTGGTTAACTATTTGTCCAGTTGGTACAAATTCATAATGAATAATCCCTCTGATATCAAAAAAAGGTTAGCAGCATCATTGCAACAAGTTTGGAACTTAATTGTCAGACCTTGTATGTTACAGTTCCAAATAAGATCTCAATTTCAAAAAGTGTCAATGCCATTAAACCTGTACTTACTACTAGATGACTCATCTCCAAACTCTCAAGTTTAAAGACACCGCATAGTCCTATGGCTCTAACATGAACCTTTTACAGGTCCTAAGAAAGAGCAGTAAACTGATCTCCCAGAGGTGACTACCTGAAGCTCCCCTGCAGAAACCAGCCAAGGGCCAATAGTAACAAGATGCATCCAGCCCACCTAAGGGATTCGCATCACATGCTGTGGGCTCTGCAGCAGGGAGTGCCTCATCCCCTGCCACAGAGATCCATATCCACAAGTATTGGTGGGGAGCGAAACAGAGTCTCAGGACCTTAGTCACCACCTAGTTGCTCCCCCAAAAAAACTGGTAGTAATACCAGGACTGGGAGGACAAGAAAGAGGCCCTGGCAATTGTTATTTGAATTCTTTTAATTTGCTGAACAGAAAAACAAGTCCAGAGAGGTTAGGTGACTTGTCCAGAGCCACACAGCTGGCTCCTGTAACTACAGAAAAGAAGACTCCATGCTCCTTGGCAGGGTGAAGCACCTCAAGCCCAGAAGCAAAGGGCGCTGAAGCAGAGCAGCAGATGTGTGAAAGGAGGCAGACGACAGAGGCACACACACCAGGAATCAGCAATAACTTCCCATGGGCCGTGGGGCTGCAAGTTTCTTTTCTTCTTTGTCCTTTGCTGCATTGCTTTTTATAGTTTTGCATGAACTACTTTTAGAATTAGACTAAAGAACTCAATGTACATTTTAAAGCCATCACAATCAACTGGAATGATAGGCCCGAGGAAAGTTACAATATGTGCAGACAGGTAAAGTATGTGCAGCTATGATGTGTACATGCAAAACCAGAACCTAACCATTTTTGTTTTAAATGGAAATTTTAAAAAACTGGAAGGACATACATGCCAACAATTTAAAAGCAGATCTATTGCTAAGACTATGGGAAATTTTTATTGCTTATACTTGCATGACTATACTTTTCAATTTCACAAAGGTCCGATTTTAGAGATGAGGAAAAAATAATCTCACTCTTAAACCCACTCTGGATGCAAACGTGTGTAACGCACCACAGTATTTGCCAGGTGTGTGCAAGTTTGTTTGGGTCAGAGATTGCAGGCTTTCTGTCTACAAAGGCCTCAGAGAACCACCCTTCACACAGTAGGTTTTCATTAAATAGCCAATAAACTGTAGTTCCCAGTTATTTAAGGAACAGAAATGGAACAAAAGTAAGATGAGAAATGATGCTCTAAGCCTTCTTTGGACTGTAATCTAGAGAAAAAGAATTTATTTGGAAAGTTAGCTGTCAGAATTTTAATAGTTCTAAAAATGCTTCAATTTTATGTAACTGGAACATTTTTCTTTTATAACACTGCAGTGTGTGCTTTCTAAAAAAAATCATCATTCAGATATTGAACCAAAATATGAACACAGATATTTTTTTAAATGTTATATACAGTGATAGTGCGCCTTCTTTTTTAAGTTCAGTGGTATCTAAGGTGTGGGGCTAATGACGTCAAGCCTACAAGTTCTAGCTCTAAACAAACTGGTCAGTTTTTTCAGAGAAAATTGTGGTTGACCAGCTACAGGTGTATACCCTAACTTTGTTCAGTGATCTGATAAGGCTCTTGATCTTGCCAGTTAAGAGGTGACAGTGCTTCTTATAAACAAATCAGAAGCAAAATAAGGGGGAAACTGACTAAAGAATAGCATGTCTATAAGAGTGACGTCATTTCTTTATGACTGCTCATTTAATTCCAAAATTATTTATATTACTCTCCCTTTCCATATAACTAATATATAAATGAGGTTTTTCAATTAACATATCAAACAGATCATACAACACAGACATCATACTTCCTTATGAGATTTCTGAAAATTCTCTTTTCTGTAGGAAAAATTATTCAACATTTCAATTCTACCATTCCAGAAAGAAAAACCAGGCAACCAAAACATTCAGTGTCTTAATTGTGTGAGTTTGTGATTTCAAATTTAACAGAAATATAAACCACATAAAACATTTTTTATAGTTTAAGTACTTTAATTTTATTTTTCAATTATAGTTGACATTCAATATTATATTACTTTCAGGTGTACAGCAGAGGTTAGACATTCATATAACTTATGAAAGTGATCCCCCAATAACTCCAGTCACCACCTGACACCACACATCATTATTACAATATTACTGACTATATTCCTTATGCTGTACTCTACATCTCCATGACTATTTTGTAACTGCCAAATTTGTACTTCTTAATCCCTTCACTTTTTTCACCCAGCCCCTCAAGCACCCTCCCACCTGGCAACCATCAGTTTATTCTCTGTATCGATGAGTCTGTTTCTTTTTTGTTTGTTTACTTTGTTTTTCAGATTCCACATATAAGTAAAATCACATGGTATTTGTCTTTCTCTGATTTATTTCATTTAGCATAATCCCCTGTAGGTCCAACCATGTTGTTGCAAATGGTAAGATTTCACTTTTTATGGCCAATATTCCACTGTATATATGTACCACTTCTTCTTTATCCAGTCGTCTATTGATGGACTCTTAGGTTGCTTCCATATTTTGGCTATTGTAAATAACGCTGCAATGAACATAGGGATGCACATATATTTTCAAATTAATGTTTGGGATTTCTTCGGATAAATACCCAGAAATCGAATTGCTGGGTCATATATAGTTCTATTTTTAATTTTTTGAAGAAACTCCACACTGTTTTCCATAGTGGCTGCACCAATTTGCAATCCCACCAACAGTACTCAAGGGTTCCCTTTTCTCCACATCCTCACCAACAATTGTTGTTTGTTGATTTATTGATGATGGCCATTCTGATAGGTGTGAGGTGATATCTCATTGTGGTTTTAATTTGCATTTCTCTGATGATTACTGACATTGAGTAACTTTTCATGTCTATCGGTCATCTAGATGTCCTCTTTGGAGAAATGTCTATTCAGGTCCTCTGCCCATTTTTTAATTGGATATATATATATATTTTTTTGGTGTTAAGTTGCATGAGTTCTTTATATATTTTGGATATTAACCCCTTATCAGATGTATCACTGGTGAATATCTTCTCCCACTCAGGTTGTCGTTTTGTTTTGTTGATGGTCTCATTTGCTGTGAAAAAACTTTTTACTTTGATGTCATCCCATTTGTTTATTTTTTCTTTTGTTTTCCTTGCCCGAGGAGATGACATCCAAAAAAAATTTTACTAAGAGCAATGTCACAGAGTTTACTGCCTTTGTTCCAGTTGTTTTACAGCTTCAGGTCTTACATTTAAGTCTTTAATCCATTGAGTTTATTCTTGTATATGGTATAAGAAAGTGGTCTGGTTTCATTTTTTTGCATGTATCTGTCCAGCTTTCCCAACACCATTTACTGAGGAGACTGTCTTTACACTATTGTATATTCTTGCCTCCTTGTCATAGATTAATTGACCATATAGGTATGGGTTTATTTCTGGGCTCTCTATTCTGTTCCATTGATTTATGTGTCTGTTTTTATACCAGTGCCACGCTGTGTTGATTATTATAGCCTCGTAGTATAGTTTGACATGAGGTAGCGAGATACCTCCAACTTTGTTTCTCAAGATTGCTGTGGCTATTTGGGGTCTTTTGTGGTTCCATATAAATTTTAGGATTAGTTGTCCAGTTCTGTGAAAAATGCCATTGGCATTTTGATAGGGATTGCGTTGAATTTATAGATTGCTTTGGGTAATATGGACATTTTAACTATATTAATTTTTCCTATCCATGAGCATCGGAGAGCCTTCCATTTATTTGTATCTTCTTCAATGTCTTATAATTTTCTGAGTACTGGTCTTTTACCGCCTTTGTTAAATTTATTCCTAGATACTTTTTTTATGCAATTATTAATGGGATTGTAAAATATATAAAACTAAGGCAAAAAAAAAAGAGGAGGAAACACACTAAGAAATCTTTATATAAAACAAAAGTATAGACAAAATTTTTCACAGATGAAGTTCTTGAAATTTAGAGGTTTTCTTAAAATAAATATTTAGTTAAGGTTTCAAAGTAAATGTGTGCCTTTAACATCAGTAACAAAAATTACCAGCCTTAGCAAAAGTGTAGGAAAAGTTGTTCTCACACACAGTTGACAGAAGAATAACTTAGCAAAACATTTCTGGGAAATCTGTCAGTGTCTTATCAAAATTTTATCACAAAGCAATTCTAGTTCTGGGAACTTACCCTATAAAAAATATTTGCCAAGATATACATGCAAGTATCTTTATTGCAGGGGCGTATATGAAAAACAGTGCAAACAATGGACATGCCGTCCACAAGGGAAGGGTTTAATAAATGAGGGGGCACCTATAAATGGAATACCACACAGTTGTCCAAAAAATACAGTCAATTCATACATACCAACATGGTAAGACTTCCATCACACATTGTAAGAGTGAACTTTAAAGGGGGGAAGTTGTAAGGAAGAAAGTTGTCAGACGACCCCCTGTGCGTGGTGGTAAGAAGAAAGAGACTGTGTGCGCCTGTGCACAGCAGGGAGGGGAGAGCAGACAAGGTGCTGGAAGGACACCCATCTGGGAGTGGGTGTGGGAGCTGATACTGTTTACACACTCCGTGATTTGAATTTTTCATACAGAGCATGCATCACTTGTTTTTTTGCTTTCTTTAAAGGGTTCAAGAAAACTTCTGAAGCGCTTTGGGATTTTTTAAAGAATAAAGAGAATCAAGGCCACCGAACTCTGCCACAGCTCTGTACCTGGGTGATGGGGACTCAGGTCTTCCACTGCAATCTGTACCACGTCCGCCAGATCCTGTTCTGACATCATCCAGAACGAGAGGAGAGGGGCCAGTCAACCAGCAAGAACTAAACTCACGCAGGACTAGGATTCTGTCACCTACAAAACAAACACAATGGCAGAGGAGAGGGGGATTAATGATGGGGACCTGTGAAATGAACACTGCTAACCATGTATATTCAAGAGGATGTCATTTGTCTGTGGATTTTTTTTTTTTTAATATAGGGTTCTTCTTGCCCCAAGCTACCAAAAAGTTAAGTGTTCTTTGAGAAGTGAGCAACAGCCCCAAAACTGCTCACTGTCTCTGTCCTTAACCGCTAGATTAACTCCTCCCTGACAGCCTCTCACTTTATCAATCCATTCCTTACACTACCTCCAAAGTCACCTTCCTAATCTGGCTTGAATCCCCCCAAGCCTAGAGTCTCCAGCGATCCCCTACTGCTCACAGAACATGTCCTACGCACATCCTCCAGCTGCTCCCCATGGGGTCTCTGTTCCTGCTACGTACACCACACACCAGCAAACCATCGCACTGTTGTCTCCAGTAGTACCGGAAGTCCCACCTCCCGAATTTTACCCAAATGGACGCTTCTGCGCTCCATGTCAACTCCTCAACCCCACGCACCCTCTAAGCTCCTGTGTTGCTTCCCCTTGGCTTCCAGCACAGACCGGAACCACGGCACTGCACCACCGCCATGCCCAGCAGCAGTGCCATCCTGGCCACACTGCACTTTCCAGGGCTGGGCCACCCGCCTCTGGTATGAGTTGTCATTTCCTGAGCCTGGCACTGTGTCTGGAATGGAGTCAGCTACTTTCTTCCTGCTCCTAAAACCCTTAGATTAGGCCTACTAGAGTGACCTGATTTTCCAAAACAGAAATGAGGCCATGTCATTCCAAATATTTCTATCGATCCAGGGATCTAAATATAGTACTGAAAACAGGATGTACTGAAGAACTCAGGAATCAATGTCACCATGTAATTATCATATCATACTTTATATTACTTATTTATAAAATAAATTTATAAAATAAACTATTTAACTTTCCCCAACCAGACTGCATGCTCCCTGAGGGCAGAAACCACACATTCAACTCTAGAGCATAGCTCCTTTCATGAGTTAGTACTCACTGTAGCTTGTCACAACTCCCAGGGGACAGCGGGGCACTAAATTACAAGTTACAGATCATTTAGTTTTTCAAGTA
The DNA here is from genome assembly GCF_057876585.1 of Rhinolophus sinicus. Lineage (NCBI taxonomy): Eukaryota > Metazoa > Chordata > Mammalia > Chiroptera > Rhinolophidae > Rhinolophus > Rhinolophus sinicus. Next base: position 50,154,120 of record NC_142508.1, read on the forward strand.
GGAGTCTCCTGACAGCTCCTTTTGATGGTAAGTTCTAACAGGCATTAAGCGAAATTCACAGGTTTCACACGTGTTTTTAAACGCTATAAACAACGTGGTTCTCCTTTCGCCAGATCATATTCTATAGCATACGTGGTACCAGCTCCGGAATTGCCCAGGGATGGCAATTTTTAGAAGGAGGAACCAAGCTCCTCTGAAATCTTCCTTTGTAGAGTACATGTAACATTTTTACATATACGTGATCAAATGTATGATTATAAAAACGGCTAAGGTGTTTTTATTCCCAATTTATGCCCTTCACACAATACTGAATGAGGTGAGAGAGCATCAACTGTCCTTAACAAAGAAGAGACTGATAACAAGCTATCGGGAGGGGGAACAAGCACCTCAGAGGAACTCAGACTGAACCCTTTCACAATCTGACCATGAAAAGACGGCAGTACCAAAGATTTTTATTCTCCCCAAACCTTCCCCATAAAAACACATGGAGCAGGTGGGGTAGCAAAACCAAAATCCAGGTCAACATCTAAAATGGAACTGAGTGATAAGGTGTTCCTGCCAAACCCCAAAACACAAGCAAAGGGGGACACACCACTGACAGTTACAAGAACATCATGATAAAAGCACATATGAAGCAGGAAACAGAGAGAAGCAATGCGTCAACTTGAGAACAGCTAAAACCAGGAAGTGAGCACAGTCTCATAGTGGACAAATGCAAGAGGTCCGCAGTCAAGTCTGGAAGGCCTAGAACATTCTGGGCCCCATGAACTCTCAAAACTAATCATCCAAAGCTCCCTGTAGGCCAAACACACTGAAAAGAAATAATTGGCAACAGAATACAAAATGTACAGGACAGGGAAAACCGTGACGGGAAAATAAAACTCTAATTAAAGGTGGGAGAGAAAAACAGAGCCAGGAGAATTCAGAAAATGAGCTGCTCCTTTCTTTAAAACTTCCTCAAAACCACAGAAAATAGAGCTCTAGAACACTGAAATTAGAAAAACTATTCTAAATCAAACCTCCCTTCTAAATATTCAGGAAAACTAATTCCACATAAACTGAACAACAGAAAATACTGAGGTCCAATCCATACGAAGATAATATATTTTAAAAGAGAATAGGAGAAAGTTAACATCATTAGAGACAGTGAAAGCATGCTAGAAAGACATGTCCCCAAAAGAGATGAAAATATTATCCTAGTATTTCAAAACAGGCTAAAATACATGAAGAAAATGATATAAGATATCATTAACCATGAAGCAGCATTAGAAAAGCTCAAAAATGAAGTGACGGAACTAAGATGAGAAATAAAAGAACACTAATTTGGGAAATGAAGACAAAACTAGAAGGAATCAAAGAGCAAATAAACACAATAAATTATGTCTTAAGAAAAACAAAAGGAGTAAAGGAAGGACATTTTAAGAATAAAAAAAGAAATAAAAAGAGTTCAAGAAAAAATAACATAGTGACAGGCAAAGAAGACCCAACACGTGTGTAACAGGAGACTCTAAAGAAAACCAAAGCAACACTCACTCAAGTGTGGCACGCTGTACTGTGAATAGGGGAAATAGGAGCTCTACTGTGCTTTTGGTGGGAGTATAACCCTGAAAAGCAACAGGCAATATAGCTGTCAAAATGCTACCGGCCACAGCCCTGACCTCGCCACTCCCCATTCAAGAATCCATCCAGCACACAGATTCACATATTTGTGCAAAGATCTATGTATACCAAAAACACAAAACAACTAAGGCATTGCTTTTAGCAGCAAAAGAATGGATACAACCTAAATGTACAATAGGACGTTGTTTAAAACAAGTATGGCACAGCCAAACAATGGAATTCCAAACAACTATAAAAAAAGGAGGCAGAGCTCTCTAAGGACAACTCCCAAGATGCAGTATTACACGAATACAAAGGGGGCAGAACATGTTTTTTTTAAAAAAAGAAATACACTAGATATGCATAGAATATCCCTGGGATATAAGAGGTGAAAAGGAAACTATTTTTCCCCTTTCACCCTTTTATAATATTTTGCATTGTATAATATTGCAAATATGTACAATATTTGCATTTTTATCATGTTCATGTATCATCTTTTCAAAAATTAAAAAAAAAAACACATACTTTTTTAAATGGTCAGACAACTACATATTTCGGCATAAACTCTGGGGGGAAATGCTCAGTTCCAACCTCAGTTACATGCAGTAATATTCTCTGAACCTGGTGTCTGTGCGAAACACTGGGAGTTTCTTCAACCTTCATCATCCTCAGCAACTGCTCCAGGATTCAGAGGCAGGCAGAACCCACATGAACTGATTCAGGAGAACCTGTCAGGATAAGGAAATAAGGCGTCGTGCTAAATCTGTGTCCTCTGAAGACGACGTCTAAGTACAGATTACCTGGTGGTCAGTTTGAAGACCAAAGCTACTCATGCCATAAACTCGGTCTTGTTTTTTCTGAATTAAGAACCAAAGCAAAGGTTATTACAGGGATACACTGGACTTCTTCACGAAGGCGGTAGTCCTCAGTTAGATAATACCACCCAACCAATCTTTGACTTGATAGATTTAAAACATTTTAGGATCAGACTGCTTTCAGAATCCAATTAAAAAAAAACAAACAACTGATGGACCCTTTCCCAGAAAAAGAACACAGACAAAATTCTGCCAAGTTTCACAGGGTTCAGCAACACCACTTTAAGAGCTAATTTACAGGGGAGTGTGGCCCCCAGAGGACGGCTCCCTGCCTCTCCTGCAGCACGCTGTGACCACCTGACCAAGTTCCAGCCAATGGGACGTGAGCTCAGATGTGGCACATGGCAGGTCCAGGGACAGGGGCTAGAACGGCAGGGCAAAGAACGAGAAGGGAATGGTAGCCTGGGGCCTTTACATGTATGGAGCCATCATATGTCCCTGGACTGCCTGCCCCAGACTTCCTCATAAGAGAAATAACCAACCACTTTAAAATAATGTATTTTGGACTCTGTCACATGCAGCCAAGCTTAACTTAAGTGATACTCTCTGAAGCCCATTCATGATGGCCCTGGATCCAGCTTTCAGGTTAAATACTTATCTCTCAAAAAGGGCTAGTGGAAAGTTTTCAAGGACCCAATTAAGCTTTTTCCTGGTTTCTAAAACCTGTGCGAGGAGCTTAAAAAAATACTCCAAGTTCACCATAAAATCCTGAATCCGAATCGCTTCCAAATGAGGACACCATACATTATCCAAGTTGTTTATTCAAAATGATTCTGTTGCCAAGATAAAGAATCACTTAAAATTCTGCTAACAGTGAAAGTCTAAATAGAAAAAACTAGGGCAATAAGCCCAAGAAAACTGGAACAGAGCGATACATGCAGTTGCCATTTTGGCAAATTAAATTTGCCATTTCTCAGAAGTCCTGGAGATAGTCCAGTTTTAATATAATAAAGCAACTGGACTGAGATTAAGGGACAATAATGTCTCTAATGGCAGTGACTAGTTAGAACCCTAGTAAGCTTGTCAAGAGACCATCTTTCATGGGACACATGAAATAGTGCCCACCAACCAAATCAACAACCCAAGTGCTTCTTCTTAGGGGAAGCAAATGGTACATGACGGCACACCCTACCGTAAAATACTGCACACATTAGTGTGAGTGAGATTGGTTAAATTACATGAACCACAATGGAAAGAGCTCCAAAGTGTAACACTAACAGAAGGGAATATAAAAGGAAAATTGCAGAACAGTATGTATATAATCCCTATTCTGCTTTCTAAAAGTTGCATGCGTACGTACGTGTGTGTGTGTGTGTGTGTGTGTGTGTGTGTGTGAATCCATACCCGATGATCGGGAATGATACATACTTCTGATACATACATGTATAATGAGCACTTTTTTGCCCAGATTTGTGAAGGAAAAATAAGGATGTGCATTATACATACGCGTTAGTGCATTAGTACTAATTCTGCATTAGTACTAATTCTGTATCTATATAAACGTTTTCAATTCTTTTAGTTACGCTTATGAGTTAAAAGTGTCACTCTAGAAATCAATAGCGATAGCCATACACAAAATAATAACCCTGGAATACAATAATCGGTTTTGTTGAACTTAAGATGAACTTGCAACAACAAAGAGTTCTTAGCCTTCTATGATGTGTTAATATCATAAATTTGTTAACAGTACATAAAATTTCTTGGACCTTGTATCTGTTCTTGTGTTTTGTAATTATTTGTTACATAAAATTTCTTGTATCGTAATATGTTAAAAAATAAATACTAAAATCCCTTTATAATACAAAAAACAAGTACCTAAATGTAAACAAATAAAAATTTGAATTAAAAAATTAGAAAGAAAGATTTTTTCCCCTGAATGTTTGGGCCAAAAACATGGGTGCGCATTATACACAGAAGCACATTATACACGGCAAAATACAGTAACTTAAGGTTACCCATGAGGGAAAGAGTATACAGACAACAGGAGCTGACTTTCATCCTTGATCTTTCTGGATTACTGAGTTTTCTGTAAGCCCATTTTATTGATCAACGGTGAAATCGTTTTTCTGAAACAAAGTAATAAGTACATAGCCTACAAGGTGTGTGCATCCACACAGCCGTGACCAGTTGCACAGGTGTGTCCGAGGTTACGGCCACCACACAGCCCTACCCACTCTGTGAATGTTTCCATTCTCTTGAACCACTGTGTCATACTTTCTCCTCTCCCCTCCAAATCCCTCTCCTCCTTCCCTCAGGGAGCTGGTAGCCTTGCTTTCTCTTCCCCATCAGTTCCCTTGAACTTGGCATCCCCTCCTGTGGCTGCTACAAGCACCACGCGACCTTGCTCTTGTCCCCCCGGCACGCCCCTCCTCACGGCCAGGTCCCCGCACTTCAGCAGTCTCCCTGGTCCTTCCCAATACACATCGCGCTGCTGTTTCTCCACCTCCCCTCCATCTCCAATCCTCTGCTTCCCTTCAGAGCAGAATTCCCCACAGATTGGCCTGTATATGCGGGCAGACACGCTCGCGAACTCATCCTAGAAAAAGTGCAACATACCTCATTGCTGAATATCACTACGGTCACCTTCGAAGTACTCCCCTTGGGAAGCTATGCACTGACGCCAGCGCCTAGTCCACCCTTCAGAGCAATTTTGGAACTCTTTCTGGAATGGCCGTCAGAGCTGTTGTCATATTACCCTTGATGTCCTGAATGTCATCAAATGTCTTCCTTTCAATATTTCCTTTATCTTCGGGTAAAGAAAGAAGTCTTTCTTTACCCAAAAGAAAGGTGAGTAGGGGGGATATTCCAATACAGTTATTTGTTTACTAGCTAAAAACTCCCTCACAGACAGTGCCATGAGCTGGTACATTGTCATGATGCAAGAGCCATGAATTGTTGGCGAAAAGTTCAGGTCGCCAAACTTTTTCACGCAGCCTTTTCAGCACTTCCAAATAGTAAACTTGGTTAACTGTTTGTCCAGTTGGTACAAAATCATAACGAATAATCCCTCTGATATCAAAAAAGATTAGCCGCATCGTTGCAACAAGTTCCCAAACTTAATTGTCACACCTAGTATGCTGTCTCCATTTTCTCCCCTCATATTCTAGAGCCAGACCAGGCTCTGGTTTTCCCACCCACCACACTGCCCCCATTCAGTTCTCCCCGCATGCCTGCCCTGCCCGCCAAAGTACCTGCTCAGGGTTCCCTCGCGTCTTCCACAGCCGGCCGCCCTCCCTCCCCTTCCTTGCCTGGTTCTGTTCTCCTGGCCTTGTCCCACACAGGCTCTCTGTGGGTTCGTATCATCTTCCTGACCTGTAGTGCCCAGGGTTCTGTGCCGGGCCTCTTGTCAACCATCCTGAAATACCATCCACGTGCTGAGGCTGAACAGATTTACCCCTCAACTCAGACCTCGCACATGAACTCCAGATCCACGGCGCCAACAGCCTGCTGGTCAGCTCCCCTGGGGGTCTAGTCTCAACTGTAACACGCCACACCGAACCCAACACCCACCCCACAACCAACGTGCTCTTCCCAGACTTTCCATCTCAATTTAAGGAAACACCCCATTGCTCAGGCCAAAAGCGTCAGTCCTTGGTTTTTCTCTCATGCCCACCTGTAGGCAAATTCTCTCATGATACACATTCTCCGCACCATCTGGAGCTGTGCACTAGCCTCCGCAGGGGCCTCCCTGCTCTGCCTTTACCCCATAATTATTCCAATACCCAGTTAAAAAACTACCTGGGTCCTAACACGTATCAGACTGTTAAGAGCCCGCTGAAGGCGTCCTGCTCACTCAGGATGGCTTCCCAGTCCTCTGAAGCCAGCTGTGCACCCGCCAGCACCTCTCAGTGCGACTCAGGTTCTCCGCACTGCTCCTCACTCAGCCCAGCGCAGCAGGCACACGCCCAGCTCAGGGCCCTTACACTCTGACACCCGCCTGCCCCTCCACCACCTACTACTGCCTCTTCCCAGTGACACTGAATTGCACCCACCACCAGCACCCACCTCCCTGCGCCCCTCTCCTGCTTTATCGAAAAGCACTTACCGTCTAACTTACGACATGTGCTAAATGTTCATTTTGGTTACATCTGTCTCCTCTACTACTGTAGCAGGTCAGCTCCATCAGGGCAGGAATTTTCACCATGTCGCTCACTGCCTAGCACAGGGTTGGAACACACTGCCCCTCAATGAACGTACGTGTGATGAACCTAGTAGGTGCACACCAAGGCAGAACTATGAAGGTCAGCATTTCTCCTTAAAAACCATGGATTAGGGTCTTTAAAGTTCTCTGTGTCTGTGTTTTGATTTCAATAAGGACTATGCCATAATTACGTCACAAACCTATTTAGTTTATGACTGTGAACTTTATGGGAATGACACTTTCAGTTGTTAACAGTGAAAATACAACACGCTGCCCATCAGCTGTCGGCAACAGACACAGGCTGTTCACCACCCGAAATACAGCACTGCACAATGATTTTTAATTTTTGCTAACTTTCAAATAAATTTTAAATTTTGGATACCCATACACTAAAACCACAAGACCATTAAAACAGGAATAAAAGAAAGGCTCCTGTAGTTGAGCATACAACTTACCTTTAGCAGTAAAGGTTAAAAACAAAAACAAAAAGAAAACACTATGGACGACCGGCTTTCATTACATGAAAAAAGGCAGCAAGAAAAAAAAAAACCGAACCAAGCTTCCCTGTACTGACCCCAGGATTTTTCTTAGTCACTGCAAGAATGACACCACTTGGGTCATCTCATTAGGAATGTCACAACATATGGGGCTTTTTTTCCCATCAGTTTTTTGGGGCAGTCTTCATAGAGCCAATTCTATCACCCCTTGAATGAAGCCCCAGTGCTGAATCTGATCTGGACCAGGTGATCTCCACAGGCAGCAGAACCATGTAGCCAGGTGTATAACCTCCCAGGGCAGTGACCTGACTCTTCTCTACTAGAATTCTTTACTAGCCATCACATACATGCAGGGAGACTAACGAGATGCCGTCCACAAGCCATGGCTAAAAAGCCAGGCACACCCCTTACGCATCTTGGAGGGGGCTTGGAAGTCATCTGGTGCTAGGCTAACTTCACTTTATAGTTGACAAGAATATAAACTGAATGTATTACTCTCAGGGTTGGGAGTGTTCATGGACCAGAACGAGAGGAAGAGGATCCTATAAGTCTCGGAGTGCAATCACGCAGAAAAGACGCTGGACCATGACAGGAGTGATGGGGAAGGGCCGCCATCACCAAGGTCCTCAGCAGGCCCGCCTCCCTGGATCCCAGCCCCACATGCCCCTCCCAGGAATGGCCAGTCAACAATGCCATAAAAATCAGAGCAGTAATTTCCATTCCCATTTAAGGAAGTGGCTAAGTAGTACCAAGTTAAAAAGCTGTATCTCCAGAAACAGGGAAATTTCCAAGAAACTAAAGGTCATTCCATTTAGTCAAATCCTTCCAGATGTAAGTGTAGTAATAAAATAACCAATTAAAAGCCAGTATGAAGCAAAGAAACCAATTTTTATTAAACTGAGATATGTGAAAAAGACTCGGCTTACTTCATACTGTTTATTTTTTAAGACACCCCCCTAAAAATGCTTAAGTTTAAAATTAGAAAAAGAAGGTCAAACTGGCTTCAGATGGCAGGTCCTTCCTCCTTATAGCTAACATGTTTGATTAAATTTGCCACTTCCATTCATGCTTTCCAAAATACATAAGCCGCCTGAAATATAAACCACAAATGCAGAAAAGAGAAGCTGGATTTAAGCTGATCCCACAGCACCCACTGTCCTGGTTCAAACTCATTGGTCTCGGGACCCCTTTTATCATCTTAAAATTAGTGAGGCCCCAAAACCTTGTGCTTGTATAGGTATATCTATCAATAGTTACCACATTTGAAATTAAAATAGAAAATGTCTGAATATTTCTTTATTCATTTAAAAATTATAAAAACTAACACATTACATATGAACATACAAAACATTTTTTATAAAATAATAACTACAGTTCCAAAGCAGCAAAATCTTAAGAAGAGAAACATAGTTTGGCATTTTTACAAATCTCTTAGTGTCAGAATTAATGGAAAACTGGATTCTCATATATGTATCAGTTTTCAATATGTTGTAATAGGTTGTTCTAGTTGATACATATAAAGAAAATCCAGCCTCCTAGAGAGGTGCTGCTGGGACAGGAAAGATTATTTTAATAGCCTTTTCAGATCATTATAAATATTCTTAATACCAAAACTCAACAAGTGTTTTATTTTTTTCCCAAAGGCTTGTTGCAATGTAGAATCTGAAACCGTATCTGTGAACTTTTTGTTCTTTATTACTTTAAAATACATTGGTATGCCTTGCCCTTTAAATGGATCTTTATGCCAGTGTGATTTTGTAATATCATGCATTGGTCATCTGGAAAATACTGATTCACTGAGCTATGCCTATCTTCCAAATGTCGTTTATTATATGCTATCAAAAGCATCACATTCATTAATATGAGCACTGATCTCATCAGAAAGTCTTTAAATATTAGGAAGCTGTCAGGCTCCTAGTGGCAGATACAAGCTTTGTGAAATTCCAGTTTCACTTGAAAGCTCAAATTTTATCAATGGCAATAGTGTTAATTGCTTTCCTTGAAGTGATGGGCTAACTTTGTTCATTTAGTAAGAAATGTCAGCTGTTTTTTCCCTGGTGGTCCATGAAAAAAAGCGGCTAGTTTAGCTAGCAACTCAAAATTGCAGAAGGGCAATCCTCTAACTCTGAAATGCCACAGAAGTGCTTTCTGCATACTTCCTGTTTTGTCACACAGAGTAATAAAAAGAAATGTATTCAAGGGTTTCAATTTAATAAAATAAATGATTTTTATTGCTTCATCAAGGACATTCTTAGGTGAAAAAGGATTTTTCTAAATCGCGTGGCAGTGAAGAATACAATGATACAAGTACAGCTTGCGGGGGGTTAGCCTCAATTGTGCTAACGCAGCAGTAGTTTTACTACCATTGATCCTGAACCAATAGTGCAAATGTCAGTATGCAAAAAAGGCAAACGACCTCTTACAATCATTATGAAAACTGTGTGGACCTCACAGATCCCCTGGGAAGGTCTCAGGGACACTCCTGGTGTTCTGTGGACTACACTTTGACCACCATTGTTTTCAGGTACTACAGCTCTAGAAAGAAAACATAAGAACCACAAATACATTAAAGTGAATTCCAGATAACTTCTACTGTAAAATATAAATCATATATGTAATGAAAAGCAACCTTTACTTGATTTACCAACTGCCAAAGATAAATGTAAATATACTTTAGAAGCCTGCATATATCTTGCAATAAAAATTTTGGACTTTACATATATAACACTCATATTTTAATTCTTCCCTGATAGCTACTAAACTGCTTACATTGTGAAGTATTTATTCTGATAATATAAAATGCTACATCTGCCAAAGATGCACAAGTATAATAACTTACAATTGACTGTGGGCTTAAACACCTTAACCTTATTTCTTATTCTTAGTTCCAAGAGAAAGTTTAATGAGTCTCTGTGAACTCGTTTACACAATTAATATTAAGTGATCTTACTGCACTCATTCATACCTTCTTCAAAAAATAATCATTGGGCACACATTGTACATAAACATAAGCTACAAGGGACATTTAAGAGCTCTCCTGCAGGTAAGTTCCAGAGAGAGTTTTCCGAAGGGGGCTCATCTTCTAAAAGCCCAGCTCAGCACCTTCCATGACCCTCCTCTGCTGATGACATCATGTCTAAACTCCTCTATCCAGGTTTCAAGCCTTTCGCAGTCTGGCTCCCCCCGCCTGCCTGTATATGATCTCATTCACTCAACAAACGTCTTCTAAGCTAAGGGTTGGCATACTATGGTCCCAGGGGCCATATCTGACCCTCCACCTGTTTTTGTACAGCCCATGAGCCAAATCAAAAGAAGAACAATATTTCAAGACGTCAAATTATATGAAACAAAAATTTTGGTGTCCACAAATAAAGTTTTATTTGAATGTAGCCACACCCAGGTCTCCGCATAGTGTCTATGGCTCCTTTGGGGCTGTAATGGCTCCTCTAGCCGCTGCAAGTCTCACTTTAATGTAAAAACAGAGGCTCTGGCGTTGGATTGCCAGTACCATAGCACCATGCTGGCACACAGGAGCCACCCACACATACTTGGTTAGTGGATAAAGGAATAATCTTGAGGTTCAAACGCTCCGATGAGCATAGATAATCCTGAAACTACTGCTTCAATTCCCTGACGGCTCCTTCAGTCTTTCAGCTGCAAGGAGAGTAGAAATCTTGGTTCTAATCATCTCCTCATTAAAAACAAAAACAAAGTCAAAAGTAAGCATTAACTCTTTGGAGACTCTCTCTCTCCTACACCTCGCACTTGTTGCTCTATTTTTCAGTTAACATGGAAACATTCAGAGATGTGAAAATGAATTAGATGACATAGGTCAATTTTTACAACTCAACAGGAGAAAATTATGTTTCAGAGAGACATTATATTTTGATGACTGTATACCTAAATCCAACTATAGCTCATTTTATACTCAGATACTGAATGAAAAATAAAATTTAAGTCATTTTCCCACAGGTATCTGTTCATATAAGAAATATCGGTCCGAAGGTAGTAAGAATTCACACTCAACATTGCAATTTGTCTAAAATCATCTAATAGAATGGAAAATTCTCAATAAAGTATCATTGAATAACAATATACCAAAATTACAACATTGTATAGTAACAGAATCTGTCACAATTTACAACAAAAAGTACAAGAGAAAAGTCACTCCCCTGGAGAGAACAAGAGGGTGCCTTAAACCTAATAACTATCAAGGAGAGCTGCCGGGACAGTGGTCTGTGGGGTTCCCCACCCCCAGAGTGTGGGCTCACATCGTACTGGCAGGTTCCTCACAGAAGCGCAATGTTATCGTGCGTTCTTGCACTTGCAAGGGTACACTTTACAACCACAGCCAAGCTTTTAATTAGCAACTTATACTCATTTAAAACTCCTCTGAGCTCCTGTGCAATTCTAAATTTCTAAGATTTTATGATGTTAGTTTATCACAGACAAAATTCTAACTAGATGCAAATTTCTCTCAATTAAATCAGCACTCTATGAGGTTGACAAGCATAAAAAGATACAAGACCTGGCAGGTAAAGTTGATAATGACAATAATTATAGGAGCTACCATTTATTGAATCTTAAACACTATATTAAACATTATCTCATTTAATCTTCACAACCTTTGATGTAGGTGTGTCCCCATTTTAGAGATGGGCCCATCCCTGAACACTCCCCTTATCGTAAACATATATCAGGAATATGTACTAAGGAATAGGAGACCAAAC